>NC_087273.1:10096562-10399375 GCF_015220805.1 Pogoniulus pusillus
CTGGCTACAACCTCCCTTCAGGTAACTATAGACAGCAATGAAGTCACCCCTGAGTCTCCTCCAGGCTAAACAACCCCAGCTCCCTCAGCCTCTCCTCCTGGGCTTGTGTTCCAGGCCACATACCAGCTTTGTCTCCCTTCTCTGGACACATTCCAGTATCTCAACACCTCTCTTGAATTGAGTAGCCCAGAACTGGACACAGCACTCAAGATGTGGCCTGACCAGTGTTGAGTACAGGGGCAGAATAACCTCCCTCGTCCTACTGGCCACACTGTTCCTGATCCAGGCCAGGATGCCATTTGCTCTCCTGGCCACACTGCTCTCCTGGGCACACTGCTGGCTCATACTACAAGGATAAATCCCTCTGTGTTCTAGCTGCTAACCTGGAGCACAAAAATCCCTATTCATATCTCTGCTCCAGTGGGACTTTAGGTTAACAATTTTGTATTTCCATATCTTAGTTACCCCTTTCTATAAAACAGGGGTAAAAGTGGCTCCCAGAAACTGCTTTGTTGTCAGCTAGTTGGATATTTCAGGCAGATTTACATAAGTGGCTTCCATGATGTGATAATAATAAAGGATATCATGGTTTATAACACATTTAATTTCAATAACCTCAATATTATTGAGTCCAGCTTAATGGATTTATTTCTCTTCACACTGTTACCTTAGAACTTCACAATGCTGTGAATCTAGTTTATAATTGAATTAATATTCCCTCTACTTTTTCACAGGGTTAAGAAAAACATGGAGACTAGCAGCTGATCTTGATATACCAGAACAATCCCACTCCATGGGTAAAGTCTCCTTCACCATCTTTTGGTTTTACTCTTTTGCTCATTTTATTAGTTTCATTCTATGATTCTAATTAGTTTCATTCTATGATTCTAATTAGTTTCATTCTTCTTTACACACTTTGACTTGTAAAATTACTGTACACTCATGATATTTTCTACACAAAATATAGTATGGCCATGCAATGAATATTACCAAAATACAAATGGAGATAAATTAAGTATGCCCTCAAACTGTTAATAGCAGCTATTTCCTAATTTTTGAGGCACTGACTGTTGATTTGGGTTTCACTGAATCCATTTGGATATAATATGTAGTATCTTGTATATAAAGACACACTTTTCTCAATTATCTTTGTATGTTATACTAACTTTAACTATATCTACTGGGAAAAAGGATATTACTGAAGCTGTTATTTAATAAATGATCAGATTCTAATCACAATTTTTGTGTTTCCAGCCAGCTCAAGCATTTCTGGTTTTCAATATTTACCAAGTAGCTAGATTTTTATACAAAAAGTCCCAGTAGAGAAAATGTTGAAAATGTATGCACATACAAACCCTGTATTTCTCACCATTCTACTTAATATTTCTCTCTTCTTGCTTTATTTTTGCATTGCATAAACCCTGCCAATTTAGGTAAGTGTTTTCAAGAGCATATATATGGATTAGAACACAACTCTCATTTGCAAAATCTGCCTAGATGTCTTTTAATTTCAGAGTGCAATTTGCATTTGCCACTTTAAATGACAACTCCTATTTTTAGGTCCCTGGTGTGCTTTAAATCACTTTAACCTCACTGCCTCAGAACATTATTACTTTTTTTTCCCTGCTCTTCCTCTCTTCACCATAAGTTTTAGAGTCTGTTATATCTTTGAATTCATTAGACCTGGCTTCTCCAGACAGCTACATACACTCTTGACTTTAAATGCATACTTGATTAGCCTGGTGCTAAGGCTCACTGGAAATAGGCAGAGTTAGTGAAGTGGAACAGAAGGAGATCAATAAAACATCTATCTGTGTTGTTAGGAGTGTACCTCGTGTGCTCTGCATATATGCTGTACATAAAGCAGCACTGTAAATGATGGAAACAACCTTCCCATTGTCTTAAACGGACATTAATCACTTTGCTGTACATAATCTTTGTCTTTTGGTTGGATACCAGCCCATACCAATTCTGAGCACACAGCCAAGTACTGGAGAAAGATGGATGCATGGTATAAATGTTAACTAACACATTTTTTAGGCTATAAACTCACTTTGTATCCTCTTACTGAAGGATTAATATTCCAAATTAATAACTGTAACCATCCTATTACATAATGGCTCTCCTTCCAGCTAGCTGTTTTCTCTTCCCAAGCTTCTTCAGCTAAGACACCAAGCTGAATGTCACTTGGAATGATTTTGCTATTAACAACACTGCAGAATATTTTTGAAAGTCCCTCCAAACACCTAATTCATCTTGTCCTGATCCTGAAAACTTCAGCAGTGTGCAGAATCATTTGGTGAAATCAGCACCAGGGTGGAAAACAGATGTTGTGTCTGGAGCTGACCTTTTTGGTGAATCAATTACGCACAGAACAACCATTCTTCCAAAGCTTGTGGCATGACTGTGCTGCTGGTATATGCCCCTGTGTATTCAGCTTCAGCACAGCACAAATGAGAAGGCATCATTATGCTCCTCCTCAAGGGAAAGTGATCAGCTCCTCTGGGAAGATTTTTTTCAGTCTGGCAAAGGGGAGACATCATGTGCTTAAAGCAGAAAAGATGTGTGGGGGAAGGAACATTATTTTTAGTCTAAAAGGCTGCTAAATCTTTGCTAGAAGAAGGCCTATGTAAGGTCACTAAAGAGAAGCTAAATGCCAAATGATTTCTGCATCCAGACTTTTTTATTCTTCACTGATTCTAACTATATTTTTGGAGACATTTTTTAATAGAAACAAACTGTTCTTTGGGAAAGTTCTGTAAAAATAGACATAATGGGTTAGACCTCAAACAGGAAAAATACATCTATTATCTATTTGTTTTTATTAATTTTCAACTTGGGTTTTCATTTTGCTTTGTACCTTTCTGCCTGCTTATTTCTGCTTTTTCAATTCTGATATTTTAGCTTGTATCTGAATTCTCCAAAGGTCTTCCAGAGTATCCCAAGAAAGTGACACTTAAACTCTCTTACTCTTAATAGATTTTTGTCAGTTATGATTTCTGTTCCTAAATCACAGCATCATTTGAAAACAGTTTCACTCTTAAGCTATAGAAACTTTTCTTCCAAAAAAAAAAAAATGTGAATCATAGGGCACCTTGGGTTGGAAGGGACCATTAAAGATCATCTAGTTCAACCACCCTGCAGTAAGCAAGCCCATCTTCACCTTCAGCAGGTTCCTCAGAGACCCATCCAACCTGACCTTGAAAGTTTCCAACACAAAACCAAAATTTTAAGTTACCTCTGCCTGTTTAAAAACATGCTGGTTGTGTATTTTACCTTTATTGGTTCTCTGAACCTTGAGAAAAGATGAAATATTTTTTTTCTGAATCCTGTAATTAGGGAATGTAAGAGACCTGATAAGCAGGTTATAAAGAAGCATGTCAAAACCCATGTTTCATGTTAATTTCTTCTCTCTCCCATGAGCCTCTGAATCACAGGAAGCATACAAGTGTGAACTCTAGAATTTCATAATGATGAGAAAGAAACACTGGCTTTACCATAAAGGAGCATCAGTGAAGCTGGCCTGTGTGTGCTCTTTTTGTCCTCCAGAAGCATTCTCCTAGTTTAAGTATCTTCCATATTTCACTTCCCAGGTTTGCTATCTATGCCCTCATTTGTAAGCATGCCCAGCAGCTCATGCTGCAAAATGCTGTGAGCAGCTGTCCTCTGCACTCACATCCATTCACATCCAAGATAACACTTTTGGAAAAGAATCTTTTTGTACCTCATCGCATACACCTGAAATGTTACTGAGCTTCACCTAACACATTAGATTTGTTAAGTTCAAAGGGACAGTTGTTTCTCAGTAGGAAACTTGTTTTGGAGTTTCTCAATAAGATCAAATGCACATCTCTTTCATGTCTAGACTTCAAGCAGACACGAGATTTTTAGAAGCTCATTACATTTGGAAGCATGAATTCTGCTGAAAACAAATGAGGTTTACAATCTGACACCAGCTCTAGTTTGAAGGTCACTGCCCACATTTATCACATCTTACAGGCCCCTCCAGAATGCATAAAATAGCAACTTTTCTAGATGCTTTCTGAGAAGAATACAATAAGTTAACACTTGGTATAAGCCAGAACCTTCCCAGATGGCTTATAACATTTAAATCATTGCAGCAAATCTCCCTGTTGCCACAAAAACATTAGAATGGAATTGGGCCCTCCAGTTTAGGAGGGGCATTGAGATGCTTGAGTGTGTCCATAGAAGGGCAACGAGGCTGGGGAGAGGCCTTGAGCACAAGCCCTACGAAGAGAGGCTGAGGGAGCTGGGATTGGTTAGCCTGGAGAAGAGGAAGCTCAGGGGTGACCTTATTGCTGTCTACGACTACCTGAGGGGTGGTTGTGGCCAGGAGGAGGTTGCTCTCTTCTCTCAGGTGGCCAGCACCAGAACAAGAGGACACAGCCTCAGGCTGCACCAGGGGAAATTTAGGCTCGAGGTGAGGAGAAAGTTCTTCACTGAGAGAGTCATTGGACACTGGAATGGGCTGCCCGGGGAGGTGGTGGAGTCGCTGTCCCTGGGGCTGTTCAAGGCACGACTGGACATGGCACTTGGTGCCATGGTCTAGCCTTGAGCTCTGTGGTAAAGAGTTGGACTTGATGATCTATGAGGTCTCTTCCAACCTTGGTGATACTGTGATACTGTGGGATGAGCCACATAATTGCATGTTGAAAAGAAATGGGGTTTGTGAGATTTTACTAAGCAGCAAACATTTAACTTAACTCATAAGAGAGGAAGTCACTGAAATGTGGTATTAATCATCTCCTTGCAGTAAGATCGCTTTCCTGAAGGGCAGCCTTAGGACCCCAAAGCACTGGAAGCACCAAAGAACTGGTGCAAATGGAGTATTGAAATAAATACCCAGATTGCACTTGAGAGCCACATTTGAAATCCCAGTTATATGTGGTAAACATATGCATTTTCAAGTGTAATGGAGAGGTCTTTTCAAATAAGGGCTGTGTGTAGAAAACAATCATTGCAAATCATAACACTCTAATATCCTCTGCCAAGTCAAAGCTAACAAGTTATAAAGAGATTGAAAATTCCTCCTCTCCATCCCATGAGCCCACAGGAATAAGGCATTCAGTTTACTTTATTAAGAAATGTTATTAAACCAATCAATCCAGGACCTGAGACTCATGTGAATCAAAAATAAGCTTTGTTCCTGCATGCTGTAACACCCTATACATCCTTTAAATTAACTTTTAAATCACAAAAATACACTTATCTTGGATCTGGTCTCCAGAGCAAAGCTTTCTAAAAGAAAATTCAAGGTAGCTATTAATTAAAACATGCAAAATAAGAAATAAATGGTGACCAACTGTCACGGAGGGACCATAGGCCCAAAATAGGCTTACATATGCCTTGTCTGGCCATGTTTTTTTGCCCAAACCAGAGGTAAACACATTAAATGGATAAAGGGGGCACAATAGACCTGGTGCCATAAAGCCTGGCCTGCCTAGGACCTCTGAATGTGTAAGGTGGTTGTGTAAGCCCCCACACGCCCAGCTCATGCCTGCCTGGTGTAAGGCTCGTGTGATTCCCATATTTGGAAAGTCCAGGCCTGTGGCTTTCCCCTATTACTGTATGGTTGGCTAACTGCCAACCTGATTGATCATTCTAGTGGCCAAGAGGCCATTCATCTCAGCCCACATTTGATAAATAGAGATACACAGGTGAGCAATGTGCTCACTTGCTTGCTCACTCACTTACTCGCTCTCAGTATTATGCTTAAGCCTGCCTGTATCTAGGGAGCTCAGTCTCCCGTGCAGCTGTGCACCCTATTGCACGCCTGCTGCCTTATTATTGCCTGGTGTGCACCGCTGCCACTGAGTTACCAGGAGTAGACCCCACTCGTCTGCATGCGATCGGCCTGCATGGCCAGCGTTACATCATACTCCTTCTGCACCTGAGGTCCTCCCTAAGAATCCCTGGACAGAGTGTCCAGAAGAAGCCAGGACACAAGGTCAGAGATTGCATCCTTTGCCAGGAGAACAAGGTCAGAGACTGTCCTTTCCCTTCCCCCAGAAGCTGGGAAGGTTCTCCTTTCCCCTAAAGCCGGGAGGATTCCAGCCTCAAAGTCCTTGGGCAGAGTCTTCTGAAGAACTGGACACTTGTATAGGCTGTGATGTAGCCCTGGAGGGTGATCGATAATTAATAAGAATTTGTGAGTAAATGCTCTAATGCCTCTGTAATTTCTGTTGCCTCCTGCCATAGAGCAGAAAGAGCTTCAGCCCATCCTGCTGGGCAAGCAGCACATTGACCCCAAGTGGTATTTGCCACGGGGAAACTTCTCTCTCCTGCTTATTGTTTGAATATTTGCTAGTTATTAACAAGTTACTGTTTGATATAGTCCTATAATGTCTTCCATAACCGTGTAGATGCATATTAATATTAAAATACAGTGGTTGGGGGTGGGGAGAGTTCAGAATATTGAAGTTAATAAATGATATTTTTGTATAAAATATCCTCTCGCACCAATTAATTTCTCCCCTCCACCACAACTGGCGTAGGCGGCAGAATACCCCTCCACAGCACCAACTGCATTTTGACACAGACCACTTCTTCTATGGAGAATTTGTTCAGAAGAATCCCTGTGGGGCTCAAGAGGAGGTGTCACAACTATTCTGCACAATGACTAACTGGAAACCACGTTGAGAAAGAATTGCCACTACATCAACTAAACTTTTCTCACTGGAGTCTGGTTTCAGCTTGGGGTCCTGGGGCTTTTGGAAGAATAACAGCCTTCAGAGCCAGACTACTACAACAGTATGTGAAAGTACCAGGGCTGCAATCAATCCCTAGAAGAAATTTTGCTGAGGAAGAGCACTAAGTAGTAGGACATAAAAGCCAAGCAGCTTCTCAGATGCTGCACAAAGCTTTAAATATTTAGCCCAGATGAAATACTCTCCAAAAAAAATTGGTTTAGACAAGAAGTAATAAGGCCAGGCTTAATACAGATGCAGGAAGATGGTTATTAAGTTTCTTTCACTCTTAATCACTGGCAAAGAATAAGTAGTTTCTGTTACTGATTTTGGTTGAGTCCCTTCCCATTCATTAGTTTAGAAATCTCACAACTGTTACTAAGAGCAGCCGAGATGCCTCTACATATCATGCAGCATCACCTAGTCAAGTGGTACTGAAGGTCTCATCAAGCTGGTTGTCTCCACGCTGGAACACATTCAGCTGTGTTTCTATGAATATCCTTTTGCAGCACTTATCTCCCCATGGGCTACAATTTAAGACATTAACAAGAAAAACAAGACTCCTGAGCCAGATTCTGCTGTCGCTTGTTCTACTGTCTCATATTTTGCACTCAGGCAGCTCAACGGCCACAGCAGTTTTCACATCCCCTCCCTTCTCGCCACAATCAGCTTCAACTCACTCTGGCTACAGGTCTGCATAAAGAATGAATGAAGCGGCTCCTGCAAAGGCAGTGCTTTCTTCTTGAACAGGCTGAGGGTAATTAAAGAGAGATTTAGCAGGGCTCTGCCAACATGTAAGTCAGCAAAAGACATAATCTTCATGAGGTGATTCACAAGTGGTATATAACACTCCTTGTATCCCAGGCACTTTTGAAAGGTAGCGCAATTATGCACTGCCCCAGTCTCAAAACCTCACTCTGAGCCTACTGCAATAGAGCAGACCTGAGCCTATTGATCAGGTACCTATTTCTGTTATAAAGGTGTTTTACTATTTAAAGTTTGGGTTTTTTTTTAAATCCTATTTCTCTGTGGGGAAAAAAAATCTGTTTAATATGTTTTAACTGAAATAAATTGGCCACTTTGAGAAAAAAATAAGTAATATGTCTGATGAAATCATAAAATGCAATTTTAAGCTATGGGGAGCTGAGTGAAATATGGAATAGGAGTTTGCATGTTTTATTAGATTTCATTAATCTTGTTAATGACATATTGAATATTGCTGCACATTATAAACATTGATCCCAGTGGCTACATTGTTAGATGCTTTCACGACCTATTTCAACAGCTACATTTAGCTGACAGAGTATTTCTCCAGCCCATTCTCTGCAACATTGCAGGGAATGCTGCAGCAGATGTGATTTATGGCTGGAAACTACTAAAAAGATTTAACATTGTTCTGAACTGAACATCAATATTTACTTTCCCCCCTGCCCTACATGGATAAGAGAAGATATAGATACTCAAGAATAGAAAAAGTTACCTATGAACACAAGCTCTCAGCTTTGGTTTCTCTATTTTGCAGTCATGAGCTTGGCTGCAATTCTACTTCAGATATACAACATTTTAATAAGTCAATAGTTTCAAGAAGTTACAGGTTGCAAGAAAATTTCTGTCCCAAGTGAAAGTTTAAGTACACAGCATATTTCACTCAGGGTATCCAGCAATGCAGAAGGACCCCTCAGTTAGCTCCTTGCAAAAAACGGTTGGATTTGAAGCATCACTTTGGCCTGATTGTGCTTTTATGCTTTCCCTCCTGAAACTACCTTCCAGCTTCCAAAATGGATCTGCCTGTGTACGTTAAGAATAAATCTACAGGATGCCACCTGGGATAAATTCATATCCCTTTCGTGATAAAGCTTTATGACATCCTAACTCAAACCAGCATCTCAACCACACTCTTCCAAAGAAAGTATCCCCAAGTTCCCCAAAACCAAGCTGAAATAAATGCCAATCTACTGTGTTTTGTGCATTTTGTACACACAGTGGCAAAGTGTTTGATGTGAAGCAATATAAAAAGGAGAAGGGTCACATTATAGTCCACATTCTCTTGTATTATGGACACATAAAATATAATCTAACAATAAATAGAAGCTTGAAAGAAGAAATACCTACAATATAAACACAAATCCTGGAGGGCTGTATAATGTAGCCTGCATTCCATATTGATATAAATCACTCTGAAAAGAAGACAGACATAATAAATCTGATTTTCAATGAAGAAGAAAAAGCTGACATAGGATTACTATTTTTAATGTTTTTGTTACCTAACCTCATATATATTTGTTTCTTGGCTGGCTGAAGAGTGGAAGTGAACATATCTATGTTTGTAATTCCTTGTTTAAATGAAACAAAGACACTTAGGAACAACCAGGACACAACTAAACACAAATAGAGGTTCGTAGCAAAGATTAAAATGGATTATTTCAAGCCTTATTTGAAAGAAAAACAGAAACAAGTGACAATACCTCAAAATGCTAATGTAAGCTCAGAATTTTAGCAGAAGTAAAAAAGGAGGACTGGGAGAACAACTTTCCCCTAAAGGAGGACAGAATTTGCAAAAAAAGACAAACCCAGAGCACTTCAGATAATGTATCACTACAGCAAATACACTATCAACTGTATCATGATACATTTAACTCCAGTAATGATTAGCTAAATAGCCTCATTAGCTTATATTTTATTTTATAAAGATATATTTATTACACGTGGAAGATACAGCCCATAAAAGGTGATTGTTTCATTAAACAAGGCATTGCTCTTCATAGCTTTGTCATACTGACTATGAGGTATCTCTTTATGCAAAGTCTTTGAATCTTTGGATTTCTCTAAATTCTCCAAGTTGATTTATTTTAGAAACCCATTTATCAATTGTGCTTTTATTTATCATGTTCCTGAGAATTAAATAACTAAAGATGGCAATTAATAACTACAACATCCAGGTAGAATTAATAGAAAATTATTTTTTATCCTAGAGTTTTCTACCTTGAGTACTGCAGTTGCAGGGCTTTCTCCTGTTGTTGTTTTTCTCTCCTTATGAAAGTCAAGAATGCTGACAAAACGTTGGAGTCAGTGATATGGTTGCTAAAGGAGCTGACTGAAAAGTGTGCCATACCAACTGATTTGTAGGTGAGCCAAGCAGCAGAAATAAATATACTCATTTGTTTTAGAAATACAGGAATGAATCAAATGTCTGTGAGAGCAGTCTAAGTAGATATGATAGACGCAAGCAAAATCTTCACTCTTGTTACAATTTTTTGAGAGAGATGATTTACATTTCCCTAAAATACCACGTTTTATCTTCTTGAGATTAATCCTATTACTCTCTGGCTGGAATCCTGATGCTGCTCCCATTTAGTGGACAGCACATTTAATCACAGTTTTGTATTGCTCGTAAAGCAATGATGAAGTCTCCCTTATGTATGTCACGAAGCCTGTCGTATGTTTGTCACAACTCCCTGGTACAGAGGATGGAAGCTGCTGGTTTGGAGTAAAAGCATTTTCCAGCTGCAAACAGTGGCAGACTGCAGCGTGGCAAAACCGTGTGAGGGGTTACTGCAGAACTGATAACAGGGCTGTAATAGATCAGTTCATTGGGTTTACCTTCTTGCACTTGATGAGCACTGTAAAAGTTCTTTATACAAGCTGGTGCTTTAATCTCTGATAGCTTAGGTGCCATGATTAATCCCTTCAGAGGGAAGGAAAATGGTTGCAGCTCTCACTGTATTTCTTGCTTGTACAAGCCAGGCTGTCATTATAGTTTAGCACTCAGGGGATCACGTACTTTGTGTTTCAGAGATTTCTCTGCTGAAGATGGAAAGTGTAATGGGTATCTACAAATTAATAAACTTCTCAGAGTTTCTTCAAGGTTTTTACCTAATTTTCTATGTAGTTGACTTTGCTTTCAGTGTTTCTTTTTATTAAAAGTACATGACCTCTTATTTATTCTCTTCTTGCCTTTCCATTTTAATTTCTGCATTATCCTCCATTCTGGATGTATACAGCCCCTCTTGTATTTCTGCTGTGTCCAGCAGATCTCACTGTCTCAGTATGGTACTGAAGAAAGGTCATTGCCTGAATTTGTTTTTGCAAGAATACCTGATTTGATTCCTTCATTAAGAGCCATTTAAAAGCAACACACCAAGCTAAACCTCATGCCATCCCTCCAGGATCCTCATTTTTTCATCTTTACTGAAGATTCATCTAGAATTCATTTGATACTTTCCACAGTCATATAACAGAAGCATATTTTTTCTGAATAAATATATGAATTAATAAAGGAATCAAAAAGAAGCCTTCGAACTGCTATTTATGTAGGATTTTAAATTAAAAAGCAGCTATAAAGATGAGGTTTGCCCCACTACATTACAATATCTCATTCCATTCTGATCCATAAATTTCACAATCAAGATTAATCTACCGGCGCTTTTTTCCACTGACTGGTTCCATCATTGATCTGATACATGAAGTAATTTACATTAATAACCACAATATTATACAGATTATTTATTTTATAATGAAAGCAGAAAAAATATCAAAGTCTTGGCAGAAACTGATATCAAAGGGTTTCTAAAGCATCAGATTTAAGTAGCTGCAAAGTAGTTTGTTGGTATATATTTGGTAATACATATATAATGGCTTCAAAGGAGGTCTCAAACTCTGTCAGCCAAGCCAGGATCAGGAAATAAGTTCATAAAATATGGTTTTCACTTCCTATAGAACAAGGAAATGTGAGGATATTTCTCTTAACTGGTAGGGAGAGTAAAAAAAAACCAAACCAAACAAAACCAAGAGTCGCCGTCCCTGGGGCAGTTCAAGGCAAGGTTGGACATGGCACTTGGTGCCATGGTCTAGCCTTGAGCTCTGTGGTAAAGGGTTGGACTTGATGATCTGTGAGGTCTCTTCCAACCCTGATGATACTGTGATACTGTGAAATCCTATTTCAAGTGGAATGGGGGTTGTGGAAATCCTTGCAGCACATCAGCTGAACTAGACACAATTTCTATGCATTTCATTGCCATTAATTGCTAATTATTACATTGTTATTGTTGTTGTCTCATTGCTACTAATTAAAACATTAAAACTATCACAATTCAGTTTCCAAGATTAATATGTCCTATACGAACTGCACGCATTGTAGGACAGCAATGAGAAGGAATTCAGCTCTTTTAGTGTACCTCTGGCTGTCAAGTTCAAAAGGTTTTGGCTCAGGGGAAGCCAGAGGGTGCCTGGGTAAGTAAACACAGTTCAAAAATCTCACAATAAGGAGAACTTCAATTAGAAGTTAACAGAACTCCCGCTGCAGTTTTCCCCAATTCTCCTCCACACGCTCCCTGTATCTCCTCATGGTAAAGGAGAAACCTCCCTAGCTCCTTTCATCTCTAGTTACCTCCAGTTGCCTTCCACATGCTTTACAGCTTTGAGGGACTAAGAGGCAGCAGAGAAACGCTGGCTCATGGACTGGTGAGAGCCCCACAGAAGAGCTGGGCTTTTGAGTTGCAGTGTGGGTTCCTCTAAGCATGAGTTTTACTCTGGCTTTCCCTCCACTTCTCAGTCACTGATTGTCATGAGATGCATCAGATGGTTATCTTCTCTTGACTTGGTTTAAAATCACCTGGTGTAAAGGGTTAACCCCTCCTGGAGGTGGCCTGAACCTGACCCCAGGTGCAGTGGTTACTCCACTCCACTTCCTGTTTAGAGTCCTACAAAACCAGAGGAACTTCCTCTTTCTCTCTCTCTGCCCTGCCTCCCCTGATAGCAGCACACTGGTCCTGCTGCTCCTGCTTTGCCACGTGGCCAGCCAACCACGTGGTGGAACAACCACCTCCTGAATCTACCTCCATCCATTGCCATCAATCTTGTTTCGTATATGTTTTCTATCTTACTTCCTTTCCCTATACCTTTTTGTAACTCCCCTTACCTTAAATACCTTCTATTTATGTTTAAGTTTCTCCTTTTAACTTCCAGATCAGAGCAAGACTATTCTTGGGGTGGTTTACCCCTTTTCACTCTCTATACCTGATTCTTTCCAAAGAGAGGAAGCATCCTATTTATGTTATTGTTCTGCTAAGCTTGGAGTCTCTGCGAAGCTTAAATCAGACCAATACACCTGGTAAGCTAAAGAGGAAAAAGAGAGAGGATCTTTGGTACAAACTAGCAGAAGCACGGTCTTATTACCATCTTCTCCTTGAGAAAGTAGGACAGCAATGCATCAGGGAATGAGGGAAGTCTTTTTTGGCAAGACTGGTCCTGACATACTAGAAGCACCAGTTTCTGAACACCTCGAGAGGAGCTGATCTCTCCTAGAGATGCCCAACATGCAGACCCTGGACTGCCATCATGTGGAGGATATCACTACATCTTTTCACACTTGCTGAGTATTTCTCCCGTGCACATCTTCTCTTACAGGGTCAGTTTGTCCCAACCCAAGTTCTTTCCCATGACTATTTCTCCCTTCAGACTATCATCAATGTTCTTTCATTCTGAATGTCCCTGCTCCATGGGCCATGTGCTTGGGGTCTATTAAAATCTAAAGCTAACTGTGGGGTGAAAGGAAGAAAAAAGTAATGGAAGGTGAAAGTGGTGGATTCATTAGGGGAAAAGAGATAAAGGAAATCAAAGCACAGTATTTTTAAAGACCTAAAATGAGAAAGAACTAATTAACATTCTAAGGATTAATTTAGCCAAAGAAGACCTGTTTTCACAAGTCCCTGTGTTGAAATCTAATGTGAAGGTTTACGTTGGTTAGCTCTGAAGCTGTATTTTTAAATCTAAATTCTTGCATAGATTTTGAGTTGGATTATAGATATCCTAGTAAGAGGGGAACCCCTGAGCCCCTTGTGTCCACTACTCTTTGTTCCTTTATTTTCACCTGACTTGTATCTACCCATACAGCATCCTCTACTCTTTCTTGAAAGATTCTCCACTGGGCATGCTTCTACTTGACATTCTATTTTAACAA
The DNA here is from genome assembly GCF_015220805.1 of Pogoniulus pusillus. NCBI lineage: Eukaryota > Metazoa > Chordata > Aves > Piciformes > Lybiidae > Pogoniulus > Pogoniulus pusillus. The sequence continues at coordinate 10,110,228 of NC_087273.1, forward strand.
CATTTAACTGATCAGGCTTTTCAGCCTGGAGAGGAAAAGACTTCGAGGAGACCTTACAGTGGCCTTCCAGTATCTGAAGGGGGCCTACAGAAAGACTGAGGAGGGACTATCTACAAGATCTTGTAATGACAGGATGAGGGGTAATGGGTTTAAAATGATGGAGGTGAGGTTTAAACTAGATGTTAGGAAGAAGTTCTTTACAGTGAGGGTGGTGAAGCACAGGAACAGGTTGACCAGGGACATGGTGGATGCTCCCTCCCTGAAGGTGTTCAAGGCTACGTTGGATGAGGCCTTCAGCAACCTGCTCTAGTGGGAGGTCTTTCTGTCTATGGCCGGGGGTTGGAACTGGTTGAGCTTTGAGATCCCTTCCAACCTCAACCGTTCTGTGATTCTCATCTGATCTCTCCATAAACCAGACAGGACATTTTAATTGTTCTTTACCATATATTGTGCAGTTAGTAACCTAAAAATCACACAAACTCCTCCCCCATTTATTAGATTCCTCTACATTTTCTATTCCCCTAATTTAATAGCTCCTTTGCAAGTGATGTCTTTCCAATCATTTTTATATAGTACAAATATGATCCCAGGGCTCTCAAAATTGAGAAGGCATCTGTAATATTAAGAAATGAGGAAAGGTTTCTGAATCACCTGCTAGCTCTCCTTTATATGAAATATGAACTTTTTGAAAAAGCCAGAAAAATGTTCATGCAAGATCTCATCATGGACATGATCCTTTGCTTCTTCTAGCCATAGTTTAAAGAGAGTTATTTAAATCAGGATTTCTAGGCAGTCTTCTCAAGCTCTTCAGTAGTGATTGTAGGGATTTTTTTTTTCTGAATCTCTTCCCCACCTTCATCTTAGGTTTGCAAAAGTTATTTATGCAAATCTCAGTTATTCTCAGTTTAAGCAGACAACAAAAGTGCCTTGCAAAACACAAGTACTTCATTCATTTTGGCCAGGTGTGAACTGCAGAGGATTACAGGATGTCAGGGGTTGGAAGGGACCAAAAGGGATCATCGATTCCAACCCCCCTGCCAGAGCAGGCCCATAATCTAGCTCAGGTCACAGAGGAATGCATCCAGACAGGCCTTGAAAGTCTCCAGAGAAGGGAACTCCACAACCTCTCTGGGGAGTCTGTTCCAGTGCTCTGTGATCCTCACAGTAAAGAAGTCCCCCTTGCGTTGAGGTGGAACCTCCTGTGCTGCAGCCTACATCCATTGCTCCTTGTCCTATCACAAGGAGCAAATAAGAGAAGCCTGTCCCCTCTCAATCTTATCTTCTCCAGACTAAAAGTCTCAAGTCCCTCACCCTTTCCTTGTCAGGCAGTGCTTCAGTCCCCTAATCATCCTCATAGCTCTCTGCTGGACCTTCTCCAGCAGATGCCTGTCCCCCTTAAACCAGGGAGCCCAAAACTGAACACAGTACTCAGAGGATGGGTAAGAATGCAGCTAGCTGCAGAAACAGACCAAGAAGATGGGAAATTCCTTCTTTTCCTAATTACCATGATACAACTTGCAGGTCATGAATTCTTCCTCCTACTAAAGCTGATAACGCCATTAACACAGGCATTGGTGCTAGAGCAAAATACGGAAGAATGATGTTTTCCATCATTCTGCATTAGTTCACTAAACATTATGGCTGAAAAACAAAGCATTGAATTCATAGCAAAAAATATTTCTGTTCACCTACCCCCAGCTATGCAATCATCAGTCTCTAACTTGGTCATCATACCAAAATAATTTCCCAGAAGAAACTCTAAACTTGTTGACTGCTGAACAAATTGAGCAAGGAAATAGCTTTTTGTATTTTTAAGCATCTAATTGATCGTGTGGCTCTGTGGCTGCTAGTCAATACCACAGTAATTGGAATCACCATGACTAATGCACAGATCATTTTACAGGCCTTTCTTATTTGCATAAACATTTCTTCATCTGCCTTCTCCCCCTTGACAGACTTCACAATACTTTTTTTTTTCTACTTTTATCCAAATTACCTCTGATGTGATAGACAGGCTCTGTAACCAGCATCTTTCCACAGATGCAGCATTCACCTTTAGTAATTCCTCCACCACCACCACCACTGTGGTACAGAGACTGATTTTCACCACACTGTATCTACACAGCTCTGATTAGCTATTGCCATTCACACCTTTATCATGAAGCATTCTCCTATGGATTATTATTAGTAGTAGTAGATGACCTTCTTTGCCTCAATCTTCAATAGTGGGACAGGTTGTCTCCAGGACAATTGCACTCCTGAACTGGCAGATGGTGCCAGGGACCAGTATAGACCCCCTGTAATCCAGGAGGAAGCAGTAAGGGACCTGCTGAGCCACTTGGATCCTCACAAGTCCATGGGACCAGATGGAATCCATCCTAGGGTGCTGAGAGAGCTGGCAGCTGAGCTGGCCAAGCCACTCTTCATCATTTATCAACAGTCCTGGCTCACTGGAGAGGTCCTCACAGACTGGAAGCTGGCCAATGTGATGCCCATCTACAAGAAGGCCCAGAAGGAGGAACTGGGAAATTACAGACCTGTCAGCCTGACCTCAGTGCCAGGCAAAGTCATGGAACAGGTCATCTTGAGCTCCAATACAAAGCACTTATAGGATGGCCAAGGGATCAGGCCCAGCCAGCATGGGTTTAGGAAGGGCAGGTCCTGCCTGGCCAACCTGATCTCCTTTTAGGATCAGGTTACCTGCCTGGTGAATGTGGGGCAGGCTGTGGATGTAGTCTGCCTGGACTTCAGCAAAGCCTTTGACAGTGTCTGCCACAAGAAGCTCCTAGCAAATCTGGCAGCTCATGGCTTGGGCAGATTCTCTCTGATATGGGTCAAGAATTGGCTGGAGGGCTGGGCCCAGAGAGTGGTGGTGAATGGTGCCACATCCAGTTGGCAGCTGTCACTAGTGGTGTTCCCCAAGGATCAGTGCTGGGCCCAGTCCTGTTCAACATCTTTACTGATGATCTGGATGAGGGGATTAAGTTTAGCATCAGTAAGTTTGCAGATAACCCCAAGCTAGGAGCAGGTGTGGAACTGTTGGAGGGTAGGAGAGCCCTGCAGAGGGACCCTGACAGGCTGGATGGGTGGGCAGAGGCCAATGGGATGAGATTTAACAAGGTCAAGTGCAGATTTCTAATTTGGCACTCAAGCAGTACTACAGGCTGGGGACAGAGAGGCTGAGAGCAGCCAGGAAGAAAGGGACCTGAGGGTACTGGTAGATAGTAGCTGAACATGAGCCAGCAGTTTGCTCAGGTGGCCAAGAGAGCCAATGGCATCCTGGCCTGCATCAGGAACAGTGTGGCCAGTAGGATGAGGGAGGTTATTCTTCCCCTGTACTTAACACTGGTCAGGCTACACCTTGAGTGCTGTGTCCAGTTCTGTGCTAATCAATTCAAGAGAGATGTGTCCAGAGAAGAGAGATGAAGCTGGTGAGGGGCCTGGAACACAAGCCCAGGAGGAGAGGCTGAGGAAGCTGAGGTTGTTTAGCCTGGAGAAAAGGAGGCTCAGGGGGGACCTCATTGCTGTCTACAACTACCTGAAGGGAGGCTGTAGCCAGGTGGGGTTGGTCTCTTCTCCCAGACAACCAGCAAGAGAACAAGGGGAAACAGTCTCAAGTTGTGCTGGGGGAAATATAGACTGGATGTTAGGAGGAAGTTGTTGGCAGAGAGAGTGATTGGCATTGGAATGGGCTGCCCAGGGAGGTGGTGGAGTCACCGTGCCTGGGGGTGTACAGGAAAAGCCTGGATGAGGCACTTAGTGCCATGGTCTAGTTGATTGGATAGAGCTGGGTGCTAGGTTGGACTGGCTGGTCTTGGAGGTCTCTTCCAACCTGCTTGATTCTATGATGAGCAAGATTTCCACAATACTTTCCACCACCTTAGCTATGAGAAGATGGCCTTGACTATCTCAACTGTTTTTGAAAGCATCACTTTGGATTTCTGGCACATCAGTGCTCATGTTTGGAACACTTGCAAATAAGAGCCCAGCATACTCTGTCCTTGTCAGAAGGAGACCTTATCCCACGTAATGCATAAACCATGTGTTCCTCCTGTAGCTTCTGAAACTCTCACATTTATTAGTGGACAAATAATCTGTTCCTCAAAGACTTTCGTACATTCCCTTGCCCTCAACTTGTACCTGCAAAGCAATTGTGATTCCAGTTGTGTCACTGTTAAATATGCCATTAATTACTTCAGCAAGGCATTAGACCATACTAGGAACAGACTGTAAACATTTTATGTCATTAGGTAATGCACTGAGGCTTTTTTTTAATGCCATAACAGCTCTATTTATATACTAGGTTCTGCCTAATTAGCTACTAATGAGGCTCTAACTTTCACTGCTGTAAGGCCTAGATATCTGTTGCTCTTTCAATGAATTCATTTTTGCTGTCTCATTAACACACTAAAAAACCTGAAAATTATATTTTAATTAAAAGCTAAACTACCCCTGTCTGGAGACAGTAATGAACAAATACACTCCACGGGAAACACAGAGTTACATATGAAGATAACATTTCTTGTTTTCAAAGACAGGGGCTTCTCTACTTTCCTTCCCCAACCCCCTCCCCCCACCTTTCTTCACTTTCTACTTTTATTTTCCCTGTCTCATGACCCAGTAATCTTTAAAAAGTAGCCACAATAGCTTGCTTTAAAAAAAAAAATAAACTGATACTTTTATTAAATAATTTCATACAGTATTAGATAAATACATTCTGTAAAGCTACCCCTAATGCACATAAAGAACCAGATCACTTCTGTTTTCAGGCTTTGTTTTACATCCTCAGCAAAGCTGCCTACCCTCAGACTGCCACATAATAGAAGTTAGTGCCTAAGAAACGATAAGACAGTCTTAAAATCATGAGGGGTTTGTGCATTTTGAGACTTCCTGATGCCTTCTATTCTTGTTAGTCCTCTGAATTCTGTTTCCCACCGCTACAAGGGCTAAAAACAACAGCAGAAATTCACCTGGTTACATGGCTTCAAGATCATTTCAATAATATCATGAGCACTGACCACAATGCTTCATTTCCTGACTTCTGCAAACACTTTAAACAATAAATCAAATAATAAGCTAAAATATATCAAGTTTTCAGGTAGAAATAGTGACTCACAGTGAAATATACTGGATAAGGAACAGCATTTACTCTGCACTGTTGAGACCACATCTGGGATACTGTGTGTAGTTTTGGGCTTTTCAGTTCAAGAGAGACAGAGTTCTGCTGAGGAGAGCCCAAAGGAGAGCAACAAGGATCATTAGAGGACTGGAATATCTCTCCTATGATGAAAGACTGAGAGACCTGCAACTGTTTATTCTGGGGGAGAGAAGGCTGAGTGGGGATCTTATGAACCTCTGCAAATATCTGAGGGGTGGGTGTTAAGATGAAGGTGCCAGGCTCTTCTCAGTGGTGCCCGTGATAGGACAAGGAACAATGGGTACAAGCTAGAGCACGGAACTTTCCATCTCAACATGAGAAGACACCTTTTTATGGTGAGGGTGACAGTGCACTGGAGCAAGCTGCTCAGAGAGGTTGTGGTGTCTCCTCTGGAGACTCAGAATCCAACTGGATTTGTTCCTGTGTGGCCTGCCCTAGGTGATCTGGCTTGGGCAGAAGGGTTGAACTGAATGATCTCTAGAGGTCCCTTCCAGCCCCTGACAGTCTGTGATTCTGTGATCCCAATGATCTTATCAACTCACAAAGGCAAATGATATTATAATGTTCCAGTGGTAGAAACCAAAACTTAGTTTTTGAAAGAGACCTTGTAAGAGAATACACAAAGAAAACGTTTTTATCTCCAAGCCTAAAATAAATACAGAGGAAAAAGAACCCTTTGGAATTGCTCTGTGGTTGGATGTTCAGTGCACAGTCTGATCCAAAATGTGCCAAATCCCCAATAATTATAACTAAAATAACTACAGAACTCACACAAAATATCTTGGCTTGCACAATTCAAACTTTTCTGAACACAGGTTTGCTACCCAAATGCATTTTCTCAGCACCTGCCTCATTTATACAGGTTGCCTGTGGCCAGTGTTTCAGTCCAGAGAAATGAGAAAAAAATGAAAAATGCAAATTAATTTGCCTCTCATATTTGGCTAAGCTAAAGTAGTTTCTATGTCAAAGCAATTTGACAATACAGGCTCACTTGCAAAGACATAACACAGCATAAATAACAACACAGAAGTGAAGAACCAGGATGGAAGGAAGAACTCAGCTGCAGGAAAGGTACACGCTTCAGAGGAGCAACTTCTAAAGGCCAAAGAACTGTAAGAAGTGGGCAGGAGGTGGAGGTCTTGGAAAAGACCATGAAGTATTGAGGAGGAGGACTGAAAATGGGGCTAAGGAACTTCATTTTTTTCCTCCAGGGTGAACTGAAGAAGTTGAAAAATCTAGAAGGAAGTGAACTCATGAAATTATATATACAGGTCTAGAAACATTCAGCAGTAAGATTCAGTGTTCTTAAACACCCAGGAAACACTGCAATTAGATGACAAAGAAGAGGCTGTATCATTTTTACTGGAGATTCTTGATAGAAACTGTATCAAAGAAGGGAAGATCATCACACAAAGACTTCTGGATGATTAGCTGCCTCCTTCCTTTGCAAATGGGGTTCTGAACCTGCCATTTTGCCACACTTCTTGGGATAATGTGAAGCTCATTTAGTAGCTGACAACAGCCTTCCATATAGCAATATGGGTTCTGGTTCTCAGTCTGAAATTCAGGTACTTCAATCTGATCTCCTTTACGTGAAGAGTGCCTTAATCTCTTAGGAAAGCTTTTCTTAATACTAAGCTAAGTGACAGTATTGTGAATGCTTAGCAACCTGTTTTCCCTAAAGATGAAAATCCAAACTAAGCCAACTTAATTAAGAATTAATTCCCTTTAATTCACAGCCTGAACTGTTCATTTCTGCTTCAGTCTCTGATCAATTATTTGGGGCATGAGATGATTCACAAGATGCAAAGGCAAATTAATTTAGGTGACAAAAGTGATTCCATCTCTCATCAGAGATATTCCACCTTGTCTTAAAAAAAAGATTGTGTCAGTGGAAAGTTTCAGTCTGCTTACAAGGCTTCATGTTGACTTTGATATTTCTTCACACAGCCCCACAATGCCATTTTTATTTTCACAGTATCACAGTATTACCAAGGTTGGAAGAGACCTCACAGATCATCAAGTCCAACCCTTTACCACAGAGCTCAAGGCTAGACCATGGCACCAAGTGCCACATCCAATCCTGCCTTGAACAGCCCCAGGGACAGCGACTCCACCACCTCCCCGGGCAGCCCATTCCAGTATCCAATGACTCTCTCAGTGAAGAACTTTCTCCTCACCTCAAGCCTAAATTTCCCCTAGCGCAGCTTGAGGCTGTGTTTTCTTGTTCTGGTGCTGGCCACCTGAGAGAAGAGAGCAACCTCCTCCTGGCTACAACCTCCCCTCAGGTAGTTGTAGGCAGCAATGAGCTCCCCCCTGAGCCTCTTCTTCTCCAGGCTAAACAATCCCAGCTCCCTCAGCCTCTCCTCGTAGGGCTGTGCTCGAGGTCTCTCACCAGCCTCGTCGCCCTTCTCTGGACATGCTCAAGCATCTCAATGTCCCTCCTAAACTGGGGGGCCCAGAACTGAACACAGTAGTCAAGGTTTATTACAACCACTCCTCTTTTCCCGCTCAAAGGGATAATTGTCAAAGCTTTGTTTTAAAAGAAAGAACCCATTAACTCCTTAGGAACTCTCTGAAAGCCTTCTGACTTCAGCTGCAGAATAAATGCTGGCTTCTTTCAAATGCTTCACATCAAGGCTGGGAGTAGAAATAAACTTCCAATTCATTAACATTGCTACTGCCCTTCAATGCAGTGACTCAACCCAAATGCAATGGCAATTGCATTTTTTTATGGCAATGACAGATTGTGCTATTTCAATTAAATATACAAATAAAGCCACACAATTATGCGAGAACATTTTGGTTTCTGAATGCTACTTTTTACATCTCTCGATACAAGCTTCAGGGTCGAGCAGTAAGAGGTTGTAACAGCTGTCAAGATTTTTTTTGTCTGTTTGTTTAAAGCTTGTTGCAAACAAAAGGAAAGACTGGGGAGTAAGAATAAACAAGTCTTTTTGAGATAAAGGAAATAATAAAAATCAAACCAATTGTTTTTCATGTTCAACTATAGAGACTGAGCAAATAGGATTAGTCAGCAAGCTGCTCTTAAAAAATAATGTTAATGTATTCAGACTATCAGTAGAGTAGGATAGGAGATAGCAGTCTTCAATCCAGACTTACAGAGAAAAACCAGTCCTTTAAGAGGATCTGTGGCTTTACTCTTCAAATATTCTTTTGACTTACGTACCATATTGCACAAATCTGATCTATTACAAAGGCAACAAGATTGCCTTAGGAAACGTTTCCATCTCTCTTGTTGATGAGGATTTTCTGGGTATAAATTACAAGATGAGTAGCTGACAGATTTTAACAAGTGCTTCTTGTAAATCCCAAGGAATCCTTCTCCACATATGACTGAATGATGTTTTTGAAATGCTCAAGAGAATCTTAATTTCAAATAAACTTCTCTTGTATCACAGTATCACAGTATCACCAAGGTTGAAAGAGACCTCATGGATCATCAAGTCCAACCCTTTACCACACAGCTCAAGGCTAGACCATGGCACCAAGTGCCACGTCCAATCCTGCCTTGAACAGCCCCAGGGACAGCGACTCCACCACCTCCCCGGGCAGCTCATTCCAGTGTCCAATGACTCTCTCAGTGAAGAACTTTCTCCTCACCTCCAGCCTAAATTTCCCCTCGCATAGCTTGAGGCTGTGTCCTCTTGTTCTGGCGCTGGTCACCTGAGAGAAGAGAGCAACCTCCTCCTGGCCACAACCACCCCTCAGGTAGTTGTAGACAGCAATAAGGTCACCCCTGAGCCTCCTCTTCTCCAGGCTAAACAATCCCAGCTCCCTCAGCCTCTCCTTGTAGGGCTGTGCTCAAGGCCTCTCCCCAGCCTTGTTGCCCTAATGTAATGAGTCATAGAAAGTGATGACACAAGCAGGATATAACATATGATGAAGAGAGGTTCCAAGAGACACAGGGGCAAGAAAGCATGGCTTAGAAAACTTAGAAAACATTAGAAATGTGCAATAAAATCTAGAGCTCTGTATCCACATTTAGATCATCAATAAGTTTATCAAAATGTTGCCATGTGATTTAGGAATGCAGTTTGTGCTGAAATCAACTGGTACTGTGCTTCAGCTGAAGCAGGAGTTTTCAGTCTGTGGCCCATAGGCACTGATGTTCATGGAACCATTCTGGAAGACTATGAAAGACTTTGCTGATAGAAAGTAAACATGTTCTGCCCAGGATTCAATCACATGGACTTATCTTTTTCCTATCAGAGATGTATTATTTCATATTCCAAGCCCCATCACCATGGCAGCTGATTATTCCTTACCTATGGACAGAGCTGGGTGCTGGAAGGATGCTGTTTCTAATGCAGCCCTTAGGCTTCTCTTATGCACTTTTCACTCTTTTACTCAATTTCACCCTCACAGATTGAAGCTGAACTAAATAATGGTCAACCTGATCAGTTCCCTAAGATATACAGAAAACTTTGATGTGTTATCATTGCATGCTACCACAGTCCAAGCTCCATTTACTTTAGTAGGTCCTCTGAATTTACAGGGCGGCAGTGTGAGATGTTTCAGCCCAGCTCTGTAGGAGGCAGTAGATGCTGACCCCAAGGTACCAGTTTGCAAATGTAATCCTTGAATTTGCAGGAGGCAGTGAAGAATGCATGGCTGAGCTGGATCTGCCATCAGAGAGGCAGTCACCCCTGCTACAGTACTGGGTTAGGTCTTGCTGCAGGTGATGGACCGTTGGAACAGGTTACCCAGAGAGGTGCTGGAGTCTCCATCTTTGAAGTCATTCCAAATGCACCTGGATGTCACCCTGTGCAACCTACACTGGCAGGGGGGTTGGACTAGTTGATCTCCAGAGGTCCCTTCCAACCTCTACCATTCCATGAGTCTCTAATATCTGTCACAAGACTAAAACTTGCTACACAGTACTCCAAAAGCTAACTAGATGTTTTTGGGGATCTGCAAAAAAAATATGTTCCAAATCATTACATTTGCCACTGATGTTTTCCTTTCAATTATCCACTTTCCCAGGAGCATAAGCCTCAGAAAACCCAGGGTAGCTCTAAGGCAGGAGAAGGCCTTTTATTAGTCTGGCTTCACAAATATACCTGATATATGCTTTTAAAAGAATTGCACTGATTTATGCACTACCACACCTTAATATTGGCCCTACAGCATTTTGTTTAATACCTGTCATGTAAGCAATCATCAACTGGCCACCCCCAGAGCTCAGGAAGGAAGTGCCCTCTGTTGCAGTACAGCACTGAATTCTGAAGTAGCCAGCTGCATGAAAAGAACCATTATCAGCAAATATTTTAACAAAGAGTGATAGAGTTGGTGTTTTTCAGATGAGTAATTCTTATGCTTGTCCCATTGTCATCTGATTATGCCGGAAAAATGCCATTAGTCAATGGGACCTCTTGTGTGAATAAGGGAAACTCTCATAAGAAGCTGAAGAATGAATTCCTGAATAGTTAGTTTTAATATACAACGTGAGCATTTCAAATGGCCTATTTACACAGTTTTAATCTGAACAAAAAGGAAATGTACCCTCAATGCCAATACAACATTCCTGTAAATTATGAACATTTTTAAAGCTAATGAAGCTGTCATTATCTTATTAAAATTTGGCGTAGTGGTTATTTTAAAGTCATCAGCATGGCTTTGGAAATGCTTTGCAATTAAATGACTTAAATTCATTTGTATTACTTGTAGGCTGCATGAAAAGTGTGAGGTTTTTCATCATGCCTATTGAGATGAATGATGGTACTATGTTTCATTACACAGGTTCAATCACATTCAAATGTTTGGCTACCTTCATTTCCCACATCAATAGGGAATGTTTCAACCCTGGTCTCAGAAATCAGAAATGAGATTTTACTTCATAATAAGACTAAAAATCATATTTTACATTACATCTTTTAATAATTTAGTGGTGCATTTGGAAAAATAAATCATAAAGAAATAGGCTGCTCTTAAGTTTACTTTTAGCTAGGTAAACAGACAATCACAGATTGGTTTAGGTTGGAAGGGACCTTAGAGATCATCTACTCCAGCTTCCCACCATGGGCAGGGATGCTTCATAACTACTCGGCTCCTCAAGGCCTCATCCAACCTGGCCTCAAGCACTCCCAGGTAGAAGTCATCCACAACCTCTCTGTGCAACCTATTCCAGACTCTCACCATCCTTGCCCTGAAGAACTTGTTCCCAAGATCCAGTCTGAGTCTGCTCTCAATCAGCTTAAAACCATTCCCTGTTGTCCTGTCTCTGGACATCCTTATAAAAAGTCCCTCTAGAGCCTTCCTGACTTGTTGAACTTGACTTGTTGAAAGAAGTCTGGCTTTAAGTAATATAAAGAGACATATTTTCACAGGAAGACTTGATCTTTTCCCTTTATCTCAGTAGCCATCAGCTGCATTTATAATCAGGAGTTCATAAACACAGTGACAGTGTGTACTGTCGCTGGGCACCACAAACAAATTCACTTTGCTGGAGACAAATTCGAGAAAATATTGCATTCCTCTCACAGGGAAGTGATGGATTAGACAGCCCCAAAGCATGTTCTGCCTCTGTCATGCTGCTGCTGTGCTGTTTGCTTTCAGATTTAGGCAGCTTCTTAGCAAAGACCTATGAGTGTCATTTGCTGCTACCAACACAGACAGCTGCAAATGTCCCCTGAATAATGGAGGGCTTTCAGTCACCAGCAAGTATAAAGTAGCAATTCAAGATTAATGTGCAACTGAGTGAAAAAAAAAGGGCCTGCAATTAATCAGATGTTTCAATAATTCCTAAACACTTTTGCTTTGATTCTGCTTTCCTCAAGAATATGTAAATGAACCTTTAAAAATACACTTCTTTTTTTTTTAACTTTTTTTTTTTGCAATGAAGATAAAAATTCTGCTTCAAAAGTTGAAGACAGGCTTGTAAGGAAAATGAAAATGCAGCTTTAACGTGTAGTGGTATTAGCTGTCTGCTGTGCAACCATCTATTTATTAGTATGGTAGCTGTCATTGGTTAAAATGGAGAACAAAAAAAAAAAAACAGGAGTGAAAACTCTTGTTGATTTGATCACTCATTTAAATACTTTGCTAAGAGCTCATCTAAATCATTAGCCAGTAGCTGGGACCACAGCAGAACTATATAGAGTCTTGTAGGAATAATACTTGATTAGAAAACTGCTGCTAGAAGCACTTTACAGGCTTCATTAAGCTTAAACAAGATACAAGCTAACCTTCTGCAAAGACAGGGAGTTATTGCACAAGAAGAGGCAGAAGAATTTGGAACACATGTGGTTTTCTGTTCCTGTCCCCAAAAGAGCAGTGAAACCCCAAACTCTAAGACAGTCTCAACAAGAGATGATTACCTGAAATAGCTGCTATTCTGGCTCACAATTACATTAAGTTTTGGTCATTTGAGTCAACACAAAATTAACCATTAATTATTACAAACCAAAGAATTTGATTCTCTGGTAGGTTTATTTATGAGGGAGGTGGTGGAGTCACCATCCCTGGAGGTGTTCAAGAAAATACTGGATGAGGCACTTGGTGCCATGGTCTGGTTGACTGGCTAGGGCTAGGTGCTAGGTTGGCCTGGATGATCTTGAAGGTCTCTTCCAACCTGCTTGATTCTATGATTCTATGATTGATTTTGTTAGGTAGCATTGCCTGTGGCCAAGCAGAGACGCTTCCTCAGAACCATCCCATATGTTCTGAACAAAACACTGATGGCTCTTCCAGTTAGAGTTTAGGTTCACTTAGAGTCATGGTCAAAAAAACATGCTTAAATTTCTGGTTTGCTTCATTTTAAAGATACTTAGGTACAGAATTCATCATTTATTTGAAAAGGGAATGGGAAGAGAAGGGATAAAAAAAAAAAAAGATTTCTCACCTATTTGAAAAGGGAATGGGGCAATGATATAATCAGTTTTAATAGTGACAATTTTGAAAGGTAAAAATTGGCTTCACTTGTCAGAAGGTCAGCTACAAAGTCCAGATATCACCCTCAAGGCCTTTATTCAGCAAACTCAGTGAAAACTTTCAATTGCAGAGACCTTGCTTGTATGTAGCAGCTGTAAAATTCAAAACCAACTGCCTCTCTTCAGTTCTGGAGACATGGGTCTGTTATCCACATCTGTATCTGCTATTTCGTTTGGCTTCCCCCAGATTATGCTATGCAGTGAAATCACATTTTTTGAGAGGAAGTCACTGATGTTTTGGCTTAGTTTTGTAATACATTTCAAGTTCTCATTGGTTAGTTTACTGTATTATTTTGATGACAGATGGTTTCCCTTTTTTTCATTTCAAAGATAAGGAATACTAGGCAGAAAAACAAGCTAAAAGAAGGGGAAAGCATCATCCTTTCATGTCCTTCTTTCAAGATACAACATTTTGATACCCCACCACTACCATTTATTTGGAAATTGAAAAACAAACCAAAAAAGGGATGCTTATATATTTACTTTAAAAAAATCTGGAAGCCAAGCCAATCTCATTTACATGGGGGACAAGAAGCCAAAGCCACCCAGGTAAACAACACAAGCACAGTTAGCATGCACGTTGTCTAACACATCAGCTATATGGAGACAGAGTTGCAAGGCAAGCAGAACCACAGTGTCACAATGACAAACCAAACCTATCATATCCTCTATCTCAGTAGGTTGGGCTGAGCATTGCACTAATTCAGATGGGAAAATGTTTGGTTATCTTGCAAGAGGACAAACCAAGGAACTCAATCCTGCTCTCAATCTTCTAGGTAGACAGAGACTTAACTAGAATTGATTATTTGTTTAGAACTGACTGTCAAAAGCTGCTTCAGTGACACAGCTAAGCTGTTCTATTGACCCTTGTGAAAATTACAGACTATTACAGACTGAGTGATCTCTGTAAGAAGATTGCAGAGTTCTTGATTTACCCATTTACCTGTGTTAGGAAGTTCAGACATGATAGAGAGATCCTGATGACATAGTGTGGCAGGTATGACACCATACCTACCACAAGAAAGAGATAGCTCTTCCAAAACACATGTAGCTTCTGTAGGACAACCTGGGCTGGATAAGCAGCAGTAGTTTTAAACTAGAGCAGGGTGAATTTATATTGGATATCAGGAGAAAGTTCTTTACAATGAGAGTGTTAAAATACTGGAAAAGGCTCCCCAGGGATGTGGTTTAGGCCCCATTCCTGAAGACATTCAAGATCAGCCTTGATTTGGCCCTGGACAGCCTGATCTAGTTGGAAATGTCTGCTGACTGTCGGGGGGTTGGACGAGATGACTTTTGAGAGTCCCTCCCAACCCAATGCAATCTGTGAATCTATGTAGGGCATAGGAAACACAAAGGAAATCCCACATATTTGTGGCAAGAACCTCTCTTCAGTGAGGCCAAAACCTCAACGTTCAAAATTTCCATGTGCTTGACCTACAGGAAAGGATTGGTAAGTACTCATTGTTTAAGCAACAGCAGGATATTCACCTCATTTCAGACCTTAACCAGCTCCACTGCACTTCAGAGCAGTGATTAATCTGGAAGAATGCCAGTCTTCTGTGTTCTTCTTTACTAAACACAGGGACTTTGTTTCAGAAAGCCACAGACAGGAGTAGGTACCACAAAAGGCAGCAGGCATCACTATCACAGCTTCCTGGGCACCTTCTGTTTGAACTTGTACTGGTGCTGATTTGTTGAAAGCAGAAAGTTGTTCAGAAAAAAAGGGCTGATTCTGATGTGGGGATCTGGGGTTTTTATTTTTGGTTGATGGGGGTTTTCTTTATTCTTTTTCTGATTCTGTAGTTGGATTGTTTTGGTTTGTTTTGTGGTGGGTTTTTTTGTTGTTGGGTTTTGTTTTGGTGCTTTTTTTTTTCCATTTAAATGTTAAAGTAGTTTCACAGATGTCACAATATCCCATGTCAACATTTTCTACACGACAGGTTCCAAATTTTGGCTTGAGATTACTTTTTACTTAGAGATGTAAATCAATAACAGTATTCTTGGAATAGTATTTTCAGAAAGGTCAGCATCAAAATGAAATCTCACAGTTCACACAATACCAAAAGCTTTCTCAATTATTAGCCTACAAGCACTTCCAAGAGTTTGGCATTTCAACCCAACTTAAGTCAGGGGAAAAAAAGAAAAATCAAGACCACTCTGAGTAAAACTAGAGTGTTGCATAACTGTGAGCAATGAAGCAGAGAGAAGCACTAGATCCCCTTGGCTGTCCACAAATATTCAGCTGTAATAGAAATGTCGAAGCTGAAATGAGGGAAGAATGAATACAAATGTCTATGTGTGGAAGCACCAACAGGCAAGGCAAAGGGAGGACTTGAGTTAGGGCACGTGTTGATGACTTCTAAAGTAGTAGGCTATCAAAATTCCAGCATGTCTACATGCAGCTTCTCCCAACACAGAGATTCAGGGAGAAAAGGCAGTGAACAAATGCTAAAGATTCACAGAAGTGGTAGAAAATGGAGACACTGATTGCTGTTGGCTCTCTATGGCTTCAAAAGAGCCAACCTCAGAAGCAAATCCAGAAGATGCGGTGAGGACTTTACTACAAACCAATCATAGAAGCAACTAGGTTGGAAGAGACCTCCAAGATCATCCAGGCCAACCTAGCACCCAGCCCTGTCCAATCAACCAGACCATGGCACTAAGGGCCTCATCCAGGCTTTGCTTGAACACCTCCAGGGACGGTGCCTCCACCACCTCCCTGGGCAGCCCATTCCAATGCCAATCACTCTCTCTGGCAAGAACTTCCTCCTAACATCCAGCCTATACTTTCCCTGGCACAACTTGAGACTCTGTCCCCTTGCTCTATTGCTGGTTGTGTGGGAGAAGAGGAAATGTCCCCATTCTCTGCAGCACTGCACCAAATCTTCTATTCACTGCATGCTTAACCTAAAGAACATAATTGTCCTTGGGGAAAGAACTGAACCTGTATCTCTTCAGTCCCCACTAGTGTACAGTACCAGTTGTACTGCTACTTTTCATCTGATTCAGGAAATCTTTAATCATCTACTTGAATGTCACAGATTCAGAGGATGAAGCAGGGTTTTTCACAGTCCAAGCTAATCTGTAGTAATACATCTAGAGCCCTCTCCTGACATGATGTTACTTGTGATGAAGTGGAAAATTTTGGAAACTTGCACTGGGAAAGAAACAAACCTGGGATTCCCCAGACTGTGTGAGGATTACATGAGAAGCCTATGGAAAAATAAAATGAAGAACCTTTGCATCCTCCTTTCTGATTAAAATAAAACAATGCTTTGTACAGAATGTAACAGTTTAGATTGCTGAGGACCACATGAATCCTACCATAAAAGCCCATCCAAGTCACACTGCACATTAGTTTCTCTGTGTTTCAGATACTCCTTTATAAAGGTGTCCTTAACATTTGCCTGCTTCCTGATTTTCACACATAGGAAGGGGTTGAAGCCTGTAAGCAACTTGCACAGAGCCTTAATGGAGCCTTTGAACCCTACCAGTTCTTGTGGGGCTAGTCCTGGGATAGTTGTTGGAGTTATCTCACTTCATGTGGTCCCCTAATCAAACAGTGACATGGAAGAACTTAGAGACATATACAAGGGGTTCTTAGAGATGCTTTGCCTTTTCTAAAGAAAATGCAGTCCCCTGGTGTCTATCTCTAATTGATTTTTCTCTGACAGGACACAAAATTAATGGACTCAAGTAATTTCCCACCCTACTGTATTGGACTGTCTTACATAATTACACTGAATAACCTTTATTTTAAGTGAACCAGGGAATTTATGAAAGCTTCTCTTGTATATCCTTAAAGACATTCAGGTGCTGCTGAAAGGGGCTTCACTTCTTAAGTGACAGGAACATACTTTTTTTTTCCTCTCCTCAGAGAATCCTTCTCACTGCATTAAGCCAGACATAAATCTACAATGCTGACTCATCTCTATGCCTTCTATTAATTCAAATTTTATATGCATGCATGAGTGGTCATATATTTTAATAAAGTCTTCAGCAGTAAATAGCATCCATGTCAGAATCTTATTAAAAAATATAATTAAAGATGGGCTTATATCTGTTATTAGGGGAAACATATTAATTTGTCAGGTTAATATCCATTTAGCCTTGAACTAGTTTTATAACTCCAGTTGTGTGTTATGTGGGCTGGTACATACATCTAGACATGGCTGCATAGTGCTGTAATATGGTCACTTAACCAATGAGTTAATCCATGCTAGAAGCTGTAAATACTGATCAACCCCCCCCTACATCTGTAATAGTTTGTCTCTTTGTGACTTGCAGCCTTACATCAGACCTCACCTTCTAACTCATCAGTGCCTTTGGAAAGATTCCAGCTGGATTCTACTTATCAGAGAAAGCAGTCCATAGTCAGCTAGTTGACAGACTAGATAATGCTTTGCACTAACAGCACATCATAATCTACAGAAAACCAAAAACCTGCTCATTTTCACATCAGAAACACAATTATAGACTCTCATTCTGAAATGTCTGTGCCATTCTAAAAGGCAAAACCAAATCCTCCCCAGAAAATGATTAAATACAGTGCAAAGAGAGAAAGTTTTATTCAGACAGAGATTGTTTTCCACAATACCAGACATTTTTTCTTACCCTTTGTTAAATGGTTTTGATAGACACTGGAAGCCAAATTAGACTTCCACAGTATTCTGAGTTTGTGATTTTACTGACCTGTTGGAGAGCATTGTAGGGGAAAGGGACCTGGGGTTCCTAGTGGACAGAATGATGACCATGAGCCAGCAATGTGTCCTTGTGGCCAAGAGGCCAAGAAGGCCAATTGCAACCTGGGTGTATCAGAAGGGCTGTGATTAGTAGGTCAAGATAAATTCTCCTCCCTCTCTACTCCATAGGAAAAGAGATTTTTTTTGAGTTTTAGAAGTGTTTAGTACACAACTGGTTGGAAGGGTTACCCTTGCCTGTGGCTAGATTTCCATGCAGGAAAACCAGATAAGATAATTCAGTTAAGCATAGTTGTTGCTTGCAGAGTGTCCCTTGGAGCTATATTCAGCAAAGAAGCAGCTGTGAGTATAAACTAGCTCCTGGGTCTCTGTGCACACTCAACCCTCAGTGTTTACAACCCATTAGCCCTTTCTAGAAGAAAGGACAATTTTAGGAAGTTTGAGTGACATAAGCCTGCAAGGAGATTCCTATCTTATTTCATTGCTACATTCCTTCTTCCAGCTTTGCTAGTTTTCCCTCATCTAAAATAACAGGGGAGAAAGAGAGTAGTATTTCCTCTAGACATTTCCCTGTTATACTGTTCAACAACCTTCACACTTCTGAAAGGAGAAAAATCATCAACAGACTCTGCTTTGTATCCTCCTCTTTCCTCTGCATCTGCAAACACTCACTTGTCAGGCTAGGAAAACAGCTTGCTCTGCTGTTGCTAGCATTCACCACACTTGAGCCCCAAAGACACCCAACTGTCATCTCTCAGTCGGTTCTGCGTTCTGCTCTCACCTAGAGTCACCTTGCTTGAGCTACTGGAGCCTAAGAGGGTGAGTGAGGAGTTCATCTGGAACGAGACTCAAGGCATACAGAAGGCAGAAGGTGTTATGGAGTGAATTTGTTTGCTGCTTAACTGCACACTGTAGTATCATTTTCAGAGAAGTTTCTTTGGCATTTATTGACCTTTGATTCAATTATTTTTATTGTCATTCCCTTGAAGTTCAGCTTGAAACAAAGTGTTTCCCCACACACCCTCTCAAGAAGCTGGTTCACAGACACTGAGAGTAGCAGCCAATCTCTACACCTGCCTTCTGTTGTCTGAGAAAATGCCTGGCTGGTTTGTAACCTACGTGGTCAAGCTTTCTGCTCTGAGGAGAATCATGAAGCAGGCAGGAAAGAGCCTCTGAACCTCTCCACATCATACTGAGCTTTAGGCTGGCAGGCAGGTGAACTGACTCAAGAGCAGCATCAGAGTTGCTCTTCATCTCAGGCAGCAGTGAAAAATGCCCAGGGAGCGGGTCAGAATTTTCATGAACAAATAATCCAAGATGCTTTACATTTAAAAATGAACTAATGGTCTCAGGACTTATTAGGTAATTAATGCTGGAATTGATTTCTAAGTAATGCCATTACCAGGCTATAGATTTCTATTTATTGTTTCTTAGTTTTAAGCAAATATTTGTGCTGTTTTCTCCCAAGATCTGATTTCAGAAGCTGAAACCATCTTACTTGTTTCTTACTTGGTATATTAAGACAGGCAGCCCACGTTGTCAGTAGGAAATGCTCTGAGGACTCAGTTTTGCTCTCCTGTATAAAAAGAAACTTCAACCATCTTTTCATTATGCCTTTCACATCATAATAACCACACCACTGAAGATTAATAGGGTTGCATCGGTGTCACTGGTGGCATAATCTGAAGCCAGCCTCCTAGAGATGTGTTTGAGGCATAATAAAGCCTACAGAGACTCTATTACCAGCAGCAAGATATGAAATGACAAGAACCCAGGTGGACTGTCAAGAACCTGGGGTAAATGTGCTGAGCAGGCTGCCACAAAATAAAAAACAACAACAACAAAAGAAAGAAAACCATATTTGTACTTGTAAGCTAAGCAAGTTTGAGGTAGAAGTCAGTGAGCTGCATCAAACAAGAAACCTTCCTGAGTGACATTCCCACCTTCCTCCAGAGGATAGCCTTCTGGCTTTCCCAAGAGTGTAAATCTCTAAAGGAAACTCAAGAGCTCATCTGAAACCAGAGTCTGCATCTAGGTTGGGGTTCTGTGTGTTCAATACAGCGTGATCTTCAGCCCTGGTGACTGGAGGTTTCTGCTTCATAACCCTGAGCAGCCAGCTTGTGTCATTGCATAGAATCACAGAATGTCAGGAACTGGAAGGGACCTCAAAAAATCATCCAGTCCAACCCTCATGCCATAGCAGGATCACCTAGGGCAGATCACACTGGAACACATCCAGACAGTTCTTGAATATCTCCAGAGAGGGAGACTTCACAACCTCCCTGGGCAGCCTCCACAACCTCCTTGGGCAGCCTGTTTCAGTGCTCTGTCACTCTCACAGTGAAAAAAATTCTTCCTTAGGTTTACATGGAACCTCCTATGCCTCAACTTCTACCCATTGCCCCTTGTCCTGTCACTGGGCATCACCAAGAAGAAGCTGGCTCCATCCTCCTGGTACTCACTCCTTACATATCTATAAACATTAATGAGGTCACACCTTAGTTGCTTCCTTTCCAAGGTAAAAAGCCTCAGCTCCCTCAGGCTCTCCTCATAAGAAAGATGTTCAACTTCCTTAATCATTTTTGTGGCTCTGCACTGGACTCTCTCAAGCAGCTCCCTGTTCTTGAGCTGGGGGGCACAGAACTGGACACAATACTCCATATGAGGCCTCACCAGGGCAGAGTAGAGAGGAAGGGGAACCTCTCTCAACCTACTAACCACACACCTTCTAGTACACCTCAGAATGGCATTGGTCTTCCTTGCCACAAGAGCACACTGCTGGCTCATGGCCATCCTTCCATCCACCAAGACTCCTAAGTCCTTCTCCCCTTCACTGCTCTCCAGCAGGTCAGTCCCCAACCTATACTGATCTCTGGGGTTGTTCTTTCCCAGGTGCACAACTCTGTAATTGCCCCTGTTGAACTTCATTAAACTTTTCCCTGCCCAACTCTCCAGCCTGCCTAAGTCTCTTTGAATGGCAGCACAACTCTCCAGTATGTCAGCTGCTCCACTCAGCTTGGTGTCATCAGCAAACTTGCTGACAGTGCACTCTATGCCCTCATTCGGGTCATTAATGAATACATTGAATAATATTGGTGCCAGTACCGATCCCTGAGGGACTCTGCTAATTACAGGTCTTCAGGTAGACTCTGTGCCATTGACCACAACTCTCTGACTTCTTTCCTTTAACCAGTTCCCAATCCATCTTGCTACTCCATCACCCAGACCACACCTCCTCAGTTTAGCTATGAGGATGCTGTGGGAGACAGTGTCAAAAGCTTGACTGAAATCAAGGTAAAGCACATCCACTACTCTGCCATCATCTATCCACCTGGTTACATCCTCATACAAGGTTATTGGGTTGGTCAAACATGACTTGCCCTTTGTAAAACCACGCTGACTGCTCCCAATGACCTTCTTGTCCTTGACACAGCTAAGCACAGTACTGAGGATAAGTTGCTCCATTATCTTTCCTGGGACAGAGATGAGGCTGACTGATCTATAGTTACCTGGATCCTCCTTCTTACCCTTTTTGAAGATTGGAGTGACATTTGCCCTTCTCCAATCCCCAGACACCTCTCCTGTGCACTGTGACTTACAAAAGATGATGGAGAGTAGTCTGGCAATGACCTCCACCAGTTCCTTCAGCACTCATAGGTGCATGCAATCAGCACCATGGACTTATGGCTGATCAGTACTCTCTCTATATAGTTCACAAGCTGACATTCTTTGTGTGTGTGTGTGTAAAAATTAAAATATTGTATCATATTTCTGAGTGATGAACATTTTGCAATGAACATTTTGCAGCTAATGGGTCTGGCTCATGTGTCCTTGGCAAAGCTAAATTCTGATTCACTGGATATTAACTGATTTTTCATACATCTTCATTTGTTTACTGTCCAACTCTACATAGCAGAAGCAATTTTAAATATCCTATTGTAACTACTTCTCTATTCCCCTGCCTTTCATTTTCTCCAGATATTAAATACAGTAGTGAATCTTTAATGTTTATTACAGAAGAAATTTAACTTACCCAGATATAAACATATTTTGAGCCCTGCTGTTATATATGTAATGGTATAATAGATAATCCAAACTCAGGCAGTAAATATGATGCCATAAAACATAAAAATACATATATTTTATTGTGAGAAGCTTGTGCTCTTCAGATGTAACTTTGATTTAATATCTGGTTTGGCACTGTGTATTTCTGAGCTGGGTTTTCATACAGTTACCAACAGCTGTGCTATCTGAATAAACTACTTACACTTTCTCTGTGTACCACTACACACAAGAAGACTCTGCCTTTTGTTTATTAATTTAGGCAGACACAGACAGATTCAGCAAGGGTAATAACACTGCACAGAAGCAGAGCAGCTCCAAAAGGGATCCTGAAGTACCTGGACACAGACATCAATTTCAGATGACTGCAACATGAGTGCTATTTACAATAATGCCAGAACAGGGAACTTCTTGTTATTTATGTGAAAACAGTGCAATACAGGCAATAGTGAGAACCCACTTGCATAAAAATGGGCAGTAATTTTACCCAGCCAGCCTGCTGACAGGTCTAAATGAGCTATGTATGTACGAGTACACTCTGACACTAAGTCTTGAGGACATGTCCCACCTCCCCAGACCAGATGGGCTGAGGAAATGCTATTCCCTTCTCAAGGTCAGAACAAAACAGTAGAATTCACTGCATCAAGGGCTGTGGGTATCACAGCATCAAAGCTGAGTAAAACCTAACTTTCAATAAGCTTTCCACTAAACACAATCTGAACAACTGAATTAGCACAAAGAAACCAGCAACGATCTCAGAAGGTCTGTATCATTAGGTCCTGCAGTGCTTCAGACATAGAACTGAAGCCCTTACCTGTGAACTGTGCCTGTGCTTGAACAGCAAACAGATACTGATGGACTCAGCATATTGAACATCAAAACATATCTGAGCAGGTGCCAAAACAGGTTTTCAGGACTTGTGACACTTTTATTCCATAGCCTCTGATGTGGCAAAGGGATTTTGAGATCTGGAACTAAACACTACTGAGTATTTTGACAGATCTAACTACAATCTTTTTCATTTACCTTTCTCCTGTGGATCTGTGATTCTGTGATCTTGCCTGAATTCTTGTTTGTCTCTGTCTTGTAATATCTCCTCAGGTTCCCCATCTGTAAAATGAAAGGCACTGTCAGCTGATGGTGCTTTTGCTGCCTTGAAGTGCTGCATACTAGCTACATGTGCATGCCAAGTAAGAATGGGTTGGATCTCAGCCTTGCCTCTCTGGAATGAATAGCCTAGACAAAACTCATCAGTGTGCCGAACAGAAGCAAAATTCTGCTTACTTAAGAAGCTAAAAACAGAAATTCCTCAGGCTACACATTTCAGATGGGCTTCAACCTTGCATGAAGCACAGAAGGTCTGGAGCTAGACCATCATTCCAAATGTTTTTGCAGGCTTAAGCAGAGGTATTCAATATTGTCTGGAGTTCTTAACAGCTTACATGTTGCCAACCCAGTAATTTCTCAGAGGAAGCTGACACACTGGTCCATTTCATGAAGAATCTGCCAGTTCTACATGCATTGACCAAAGCCCTCTGTTTGGCTTTTCCCTTCCAGCCTCAGCCACTGAGTGGCCAACAGCACTAAGGATCCTACATACTTCTTTTCCATCTCCTGAAGAGGCAAGCTCAGAGGAAGGAATGATATTCTATTCAGATAAATTTCCCTTTATCCTGCTTCAAATTTTCACATTAGGAAGATGCTAGTTGGAACAGAAGACTGGAGACCCCTGAAGCACAGCCTGAGAGACAGTTTGCCACCAAACGATCTGCCTTCCCTCTCACAGCCTTTGCTGTTTATTCTTTAAAACATTGCAAATTTATTAGTTTTAAAATCATATCCTTTACCTGCCATAAGAACAGGGACTTGACATTGGACAACTCAGTCTGCAGCCACTGAGTCAGTCATTAAAATCTCAATGGAGAATCACTCTAGG
The DNA here is from genome assembly GCF_015220805.1 of Pogoniulus pusillus. Classification (NCBI taxonomy): domain Eukaryota; kingdom Metazoa; phylum Chordata; class Aves; order Piciformes; family Lybiidae; genus Pogoniulus; species Pogoniulus pusillus. The sequence goes on from NC_087273.1 coordinate 10,134,039, forward strand.
AGCATTCAAGTTTCAAAACCAGAATTGCAGAATTACCAAAGTATGATTCCCAGAAGAGTTAATAGATCAATCTGTAGCAAATATTTCATTTCTATTACCTACTAATATATTTACCATCTCAGGATGTATCTTAGTACTTACACTGACCTAGTTTAACTGATTTAGTGCAGAAGAGGAGCAAGAAGGATTTAAACTGTACAGCTTTCAAACTGAAAAAATAATTCACTTAGTTATCTGACTGGATTTCACTTGGCATAGTACTGCAGCTTTTAATCTATTACTACAGCAATCAGTACTTTGGATTGCAAATAAAATTAGTGTGGACAATTCATTCTATGAATTCATTTATATTTCTTCAGTTTATTTTCATTCTTTCAGCAGATTAACAGAATTAATTAAACCAGTTCATACTTCTTTGAGCTTTAAGACTGGAGGAAGGGATTTGTTTGTTTATAAGTTTCAGCTTCTGTCTTCCTAGCTCCTGGTCTGACTTGAACGGTTGCTGCAATTAGGCCTTTATATGCTAAGAATGTTGTGATCATAAGATGAACTTTTGAGTAGACACCAGAACTCAAGCAAAAAGAATGGAGCATGGATTCCTGTCAGAATGGAATTCATTGTCCTGTTGTATTAGAACGCAATCTGGTAGTACAGATGAGGAACAAAGAGATGGATGATAACAACAACCATCAAGGAAAAAAATCATTGAAATAAGAGTAGTTTAATATTGCAGCAGCACATTTCTGATTTAATATTACTTCCCTAATATCCTTGACTAAATATTATAGGGTGTCACTTAGATATCCTCAAATATTTGCTTGTAATATGAACAACATGCTACATACTTTGGAGAAACTAAATTAGTTCAGGATAGTTTTGATTAAAACTGCAATTGTTAACCTAGCATTTCCCATGGCTGCAAAGAAGGTGTTTTAAATCAGGTAATATAAGTTAGTAAGTGAAGAAACACTCAAGCAATAGGGATTTGGCAAATTCTGCACTTACATTTCCAAGTTCAGCAACAACCAATGCACTGCAAATGTTATATAGTACGAAAAGAAGCAGCCCTTTGCCCTGTCTTATCTCTGTGAAGGATGTATAGAAACAGAGACTTAAGAGCCAACAATCCCAGTTTAGCATTCAGTCAACATTAAAGCACAATTCTAGTGTAAATGGAATGCCTCTTTATTTAACTCAGCTACTACAGTGTACTTCTGTAGACATGGTTGCTCTTCCTTGTAACTAAACAGCTACCCATTTTAAGTTCTGCTAGCACTGCAAAGCTGATAGAGTCCTAGAAAACTGAGCTGGTTTCAAATTTGGCTTATCAGTGTTGGTATAAACTGAGCTCTCACTGCAAAGTCTTCATGACTGGTGAGACATAAACCAGACAATGCACAGCTTTGGCTTTCAGACCACAGACAAGTCCCCAAATATTTGTAAGCATCTTTTCTTTTCTGACAATTAAACCCATTTCATACAAAATCACAGTGTAAGCAAGCACATACCATCTTTATACCATATAAAGGCAGAATCAGAGTTTGAGTTGAAGGACTGAAGCACAAAAATAGCAAACAATGTCAGAATTAAGACTGCTCTCACCACTGATACAGTACCTTCTCATACTGTACGTATTTTAGCAAGTTCTCTCCACCCCCTGATTACTAATGGCATTTCTGATGTGACAGAAACCACTAAAGTCTGGTTCCATTATTCTGGTCTCTCCCTTTCCTATCTCTGATAGTATTTTTAGGATTTAACTGTCTTAAAAATGGCTAGGAGCCATACCTTCTGCATGCTACTGAAAATGGGGGGAAAAAGGTGCACTAGAAATAGTACTCATGGAGAAACTAGGGTTAAAGACATACAAGGTATAGTAGGGAAATTCTGCCTTCACTGAAATTAGCAGAATAATTCTTACATTCTGTGATTTTTACCAACTTCATGAAGCCAGGACTTTACCCTTCCTGCCACTTTGCTTCAACAGGTAATTCTTAATGTCCAGTATAAACTATTTGCATTATGATCTTTCAAAGGAAATTAATAAGGGAAAAAAGCTGTTTTAAAAGTGCAATTTCCATCATGAGAATTGGAATTTAAATCAAAAAGTTGTAAAAAATTAACTAATGTACATTTAGTTCTGGTACAACTATTTAATTCTCCTTGCTCCAACATCTGAGAGCAAGCAAAATATGATGAGTTTGAAGATGGCAAAGTAATGACTTGGATTTCTACCTTTCTTCTCCATTGTTCCAGTTGGTGGCATTACGATTAATTTACCTGGCGCCAGTTTCCAGTCTAGTTATAACTCTTGTCTGTTCTAGTTATAACTCTTGTGTCAGAAATGAAGAATTTGAAACCTTTTCTGGATCATTTTTAACATTCTGCATTTGGGGTTGTTGGTAATTCCAGCTCCACATTCATCTGCAGGCACAGCCTCATGAATACATATGTAAAGGTTCACTGAGCCAGTCAAATGAAATATGGAATATTAGCAAGATGAAACTTCTTTCTCCAGGCTGGATGGCATGTTACTACATATCACTAGTAGACCTACCAATTCTTATGAATCATGTAGTGACAGGCATAAGAATGAAGATGGAAATCAGCAGAAAACTAAAAATATCAGTGGTATGCTTTTAAAGTAAGGTTGGAATCTATTTTAGATACCTAGAGGTGCAATTAGACCCTGATCCATGTGTATATCTCAGTGACCATGTAAGAAATTATCTTGATGCTCTATATTTGAACTGCAGAATTACTTTCTCCAGATAACTGCACCTCCAAAGGGCATAGGCTGTGAAGCCCATGAATTCTAGAGATGATTGTGGTCTCTGCACATTGCTATGTGCAGCACAAGTATTAGGATAGAGTGTTGTGATGAGCAGAGTTACCTGGCAGCACTAAGTTCTTCTCCTTGAAGAACATTCCTCAGCAACTTATGGATGATCTGACAACATCTCAAGCCATGGTACCAGGCAGTTGTTATTACAGAACCAGGTCTTGTATTCTTATGCTCCCCATTTTATCATACAGTATGGCCTTACTCATAATTTCATTGGACAACCATCATTCCATGAATTCTGCCGTGCAAAGGTCAGCAAGCTCACTATGTTAGCCAAAGAGACTGTTAAGATTTCTTGAAGTAACTTTTTCTCCAAGGACCATGAAGTTTCAAAAACACATGGAGCACAATGTAAGTACTCAGAAGCATGAGGACTTCATATGCTTCATTCAGCAAATAGTCCTAGAAGAGACATCTAAAGAAGGGTTGGATTTCTGCACCTCATTCCACCCTGCAGCCTTGCTCCTGCACTCAGCAACTGGCACAAACACTCAGTGGCAGCAGTCACAGCCCAGCAGAGGGAAGCACTTTCTGCACTCTCATCACATTAAAAGCTTTGAAATAGGTTTCAATATGGCAGGTGCTAGCAGGAGAAGGCTCTCAGTGTTTGTATGGCTAGTAAATTTGCATCAGTACTATATCCTTCAACTGAACCTCTCCTTGAAAGTCTCTTGCAAGACAGAGGTGCTGTGTCCCTTTTTTCTTATGATGTCTAAGGTCTAATTCTCTTGACCTGCAGAATTAGTAATAGACTGCAATGACTATCACAAGCAAGTTGCCTCCTCTCTTTCCTTCATCATGCACCAATTAGGTGTGAAACACAAAGCAAGTGGGCAAGGCAAGAGGTAGGCAGACCATGCTACCCATGTGCATTTGCTCTAAATACAAATTCAGCTGCTTAAGGGCAAACTCCCTGCTTCACTCTCCACACAGTGGTCAATGCTCAGATAAATGGGCAGCCAGTCAGCATTTTGTTTTCTTCTCTTTGTTTAATGTATGGCCTCTGGCTACCTTTACTAAGCACTATATTGCTCTGAATACAGATTATAAACGTCACAGTGATTCATGTCCACTTATTTGTTTAAACAAACAAGGAATTGCATATTGACATCTGGAGGAAAAACACACACAAACACATGTGCCCCTCATAACAAAGAATTTACCTATGTTTTCTGGCTGTACCCCAGGAGATTTTAAACTCTTACTCCTTTTTTGTTTTGTTTTGTTTGTTTTTTCTTCTTCACTGGTAACTCTAGCACTAAGGAATCTATACTCCTACAGCTTTACTACTGGGCTGCCCAGGGAGATGGTGGAGGCACTGTCCCTGGAGGTCTTCAGGAAAAGACTGGATGAGGCACTTAGTGCCATAGTCTAGTTCATTGGAGAGGGCTGGGTGTTAGGTAGGACTGGATGATCTTTGAGGTCTCTTCCAACCTGGTTGATTCTATGAGTCTATGATTCTATACTAGCACTAAGGGATCCATAAAACTTACTACCACACATGTGATGTTTCCCATCCAATTCTAGTATTCCAAAATGTCACAGACTCCCTTCAGTGCTTTCTCACCATTCCTCTAGAGAGTGGTGTAAATTAAATCATAGAATCACAGAATGGTAGGTGATGGAGAACACTGAGTCCGACTCCCCTGCCAAAAGGTATCACCTAGGATCACATAGGAACATGCACAGGTTGGTAAATGACACAGAGTGTGCAAGAATTTGATCAAGAAAAATGTGTATGGCAAACTGGATTTAATAGGTGCTTGTGAATGTTTCACTCTTCTTACTCTTGTCCTTAAAATGCTTTTGTTTTATGTCCAGTTTGAGATGCAGTTTGAATGATAGCAGTGAGTCAGAGAAGCATTTGCAGTATCTTTGCTGCATTATGAATGTTTTTATCTTCACAGATCCACCCCTCCAGTCATCTCCACAACTATTTTAACTACTCTTAGTCATTTTTCATTCTCTCAGAGGTTCATGGCTTACCCAAAGCTATTTTACAAAACTATTTTCTCCTCTTAGTAGACTGGTAACTGCAGAAAGTAAAGGAAACAGTATTAATTTAGTGGGTTTGGGTTTTTTTTTCCTAACAGAAATAACATATTGTTGGACTAGGAAAAAAATAGTTTTACTGATATGAGTCTCATATGGTATTCTTATTTCTTCTTATCAAGGACACAATAGAGGGAAGTTTACTTTTGTTTTTCATTCTTGTACATTATCTTTGCAGTTTAAACAGTGTAGTGTTGAAAAAAAATAGAGAGGAGTAGCTGTGGGATATAGTGCTGCATCTGGACACTATTCATTTTCAAGAAGTGCCATCTCCACAGCTGAATTTGCATCTAGTTTGGGCAGAAGCCAGGATATTTCTAAGACTATTGGTTTTCAACTTGGTTATTTTCCTCTTCCTTTGTTTGCAAAAGCCTATAGATTTATGAAGAGAAAAGGCTGTTCTGAGTGTTTATAATGAACAAGACGTTCTGTTGCAACTTGGACTTTCAGACATTTGGACTGAATTTCAGTTGTGCCTCAGCAAAACAATTGATTATGACAAAAATAGTTCTGCCTTCAGCTGAAATCTATCAGACCAGACAAATCAAAATGTTTGTAAGTCCTTTATACTAGATGGAACAAGAAAACCCAAGCAAGCAAATCATGAGATTACTGTGCGACTTTAAACTATGAGTTTCTTCATTTAAAAAAAACCAAAAAACTGTTGTGTGAATGTGTGTATGTTTCACAGAAAAAAAAAGGCATGATGCTATATGGTCTAACAGTTGAAGCATTTTCATTTGAGAAAGCTATTTCAGCAAAACTGTTTTTTTGTTTTGTTTTGTTTTTTGGTGTTCATACAGGTTTTGTTGCTGTTCCTGGGGGTGTATACATACACATACACACACAGACACACACTTACACACATACATATATATATATATATACATGAAAAAAGAGCAAAAGAAGCAGTTCTGCTAACACACATGAAACCTACTGAGTTTAGTCTGCTAGCTACTTATTTCATTGCCAAAGAAGGTCTGGCTTAGGTCCTTCCATATGTCAGAAATAAAAAGGTTATCTCTCTTAGAGGTGTATGGGGCTGGCTGTTTAATCCACAAAGGCACAACCTGCACCTTCTGTTTTAGCTAGGGCATTTCCGAGCAGATACAATGACTCTCCTTTACTCAGCAGCTGTTGCGTCCTGCATCAAACCTGCCTGAAAGCATCTAGCAGCTTCCAGAGCTCTCAGCCCACAGAGAGGGAAAGGATAATCAGCGACACAACAACAGGGTGACACAGGCAGAATTCTTCCCATCCTTTACTTCCCTTGCCCTCCCCTCCTCCATACTCCTCTTCCATTTCCCATGTGACTGCACAGGTCTAGTTTCCCAGGGAAACCATACTAAAAAGTCTGCCAAAACAGAAATATCAAGATTTATCCTTCCCTTGTGGGAAGTGCTTAGCTGTACAGCTTAATGAACTGCTAGAAGGCAGCTGGGTGCTGCTATTTTCTGTTTCACAGAAGAAAGAATAAACATCACAAGCACACTTCTTTTTTTCCTTCTATTTTGTTTCCCCACCAGCAACTCCAGAGTGAGAAATTGCATGAAAAGAAGTTCATTTAATGGTGAGAGACATCATTATCATCAAGGGAAAATAAAGCTTTAGAGTTCCAATCCAAGGAGGAATATTTTTCCCCTTCTTCTTAACACTCTAATTGTGCCTGTGCTGGAAACTAAACACTGCCAGGGTAGGGGCTTGGGCAGAGACCCTGGCATATCATCACCTCTTCTGTTCCACCAGGGTAATGTCCATGGCCTGAATTTGGCCCTTGCCAATTAGTGCTCTCCAAAATAGCTGCTGAGCACAAGTCAGGTGTTAGCACAGCTCAGGGACCATTCCCCTTAGGCAGCCTCAATGCAGCTATCCTGTTTGAGAGGTGAAGAGAGTTCAGCCCCATGAACTTGTGTGACATTGTGTCATTTGGCTTCTGGGTGCAAAATAGCCTAAATTATTAATTTTTTTTTTTAGAAGTACAGCTGTAGACTGTTCAGCTCCTAGGGCTGCAAAGATGTCACAACTAACACGCTGTTAGAAAAGCCTCTCCTACCAGAGGTCAAGTAAAGCAATTTGTGCTTTTCTGACTTTGTTTTCAGAAGGCTATTTTAAGCAATAGATGCATTACAGACATTTCAAGCTCTCCTGATACAAAAGGAAAAAAAATCCAAAAACTTCTCTCATTTGGGCAAAACCAAGCCCAGTTAGTCTGAAATTCTTACATTTCTGATGTATGAATCTTAGCCTAACATCTTATATCTTGGCTTCAGGCAAAATTTCAGATGCTAGTTTCCTTTCACAGAATCAAAGAAACACAGGATTTCTTAGACTGGATAAGAGCTTCAAGATCATTGAGTCCAATCATTAGTTTCATACTGACAAATCGTTGACTAAACCAAATCCTTCAGCACAGCATCTAATCTCTATGAATTGATATGTTGGAAAGGACCACCAGGATCATCCAGTCTAACCTTCATCCCAGCATCCTTCATCACTAGACCACAGCCACAAGCTCCACATCCACTCTCCTTATAAACAGCTCCAGGGATGGTGACTCCAGCACCTCCCTGGGAAGCCTGTTCCAGTGCCTGACCTACTGCTCAATAAAGAACTTCCTCCCAACATCCGGCCTAAACCTCCCCTGACTCAACTTGAGGCCATTTCTTCTTGTCCTATCATTAGTAATTCAGGAGAAGAGACCAGCTCCAGCCTCACTACAACCTCTTAGGTAGTTGTAGAGGCCAATAAGGTCCCCTCTCAGCCTCCTCTTCTCCAGACTAAACAACCCCAGTTTCCTCAGCTGCTCCTCATACATCAAGTTTTCCAGTCCTCTCAACAGCCTCATCGTCCTTCACTCCAGCACCTCAGTGTCATAGGGGTTCTTTGTTTATCATGTAGCATGCTTAACATCATAGCCTTTTAAAGCCAAAATCAACACCTTTCATGGTTTTTAAGTGGCTGCATGAAACAACTGCAATTTTTAGAGCAGCCCAGGTATGTCAGTTCCATCCAGACAGTCCTAGAATTTATTTCCACTGAGTTGGGAGGTGGTGGAGGCATCGTCCCTGGGGGTCTTCAAGAAAAGCCTGGCTGAGGCAGTTAGTGCCATGGTCTAGTTGATTGGATAGGGCTGGGTGCTAGGTTGGACTGGATGATCTTGGAAGTCTCTTCCAACCTGGTTGATTCTATGATTCTATGATTAGGTGGAGACTTTTAATATCAAACAGAATCTAACAATATCAACTCATACTCTAAAATGTACTTGGTGGGGATTATTTCACAGACTCAAAGATGATATGATGGTCAATTCCTGACCATCCCAATCCTGGTTATTCAAAAAGCAATGCAACAGAGGGACACAACTCTAGTACAAACAGAGAAGGCTGAACTAAAAATCACATTCTGCAAAGTAGGAAAAACTTGTTCCTTCTACTTATTCAGGGCTTTAGAAATTGATTCCGGTCTAAGAGATTTCACATGGATCAAATCATAAAATAAATGGTAATCAGGGTGGAATTAATAGAACTACAGATTCTGAACATGATTTATTTAATTTATGGTTTTAGGAATTTTTTTTGCAAATTTGTTTCATGGTTCTTGATTTTTTTTTTGTTGTTTAGATGTGGGTTTTAAAAAATGTATTTCAAAGCTCACAAATATCAACATGGGGGAAATAAACCCCATAATTCTATAGAAACCTTGCTGGCACAGTCATTCTTAATACAGTCCTCAGAAGTAGGCACAGGTGAAATGAGTTCTGTTGAGTGAATAATATAGGAATAACAATAATTCAAATTAGTTCCCCAAATTTCACATCTTCACTCCAAAATGCAGCCACTTAATATCAGTGGACATCACTATTAACATTTTGGCTATTATCGACAAAAACAAGGGAGAGAGATGGCAAACAAGATAGAAACATCCTGATCTATTTCCTGTAGCTCAAATAAGCACAGTTAATTAGTTGTGTGTGTCTCTACAATCATTCTTAAGCAACTTACAGAGAGTTTCTGTGTGGGATATTATAAAACATTTTTTCTGACCAATATTATTTGGATTATATAGCTATTAAAATTAAAATTTCCACGAAGCTTTCTATGTGTGCTCTCAAGGGAAATGGGAAGAAAATGCCTGGCCACACTTAACTCAGATAAGGCCAACTAATGGAAAACTGAAAAAGCACTGCTGTCTTACATCAAAACTCAAAACTCATCCAACCCAAACTCCCAGATTCAAGTACTTATTGTCTAAATACCATGCTCAGTAATTAAAGATGTTCTAAAAGGAAGCTGTAGTACTGTGGTGGAGGGGCTGCAGCCCCGAAACAGAGGCTTCTCTACGCCTCTACATGCCTGGACATGTTTTTCTGCCAGGACACATGGCAGCAAACAGGTTGTGTAACAGACACACACACCCAGCCTGTATATCCCTGGGGTCCGCCCAGGTGATCCCCTATTTGGGAGGGTCCAGGCAAACAGCTCTTGCCTATTAAGGTAATGTTTGGCTTACTGCCGGCCTGATTGGTCACTTTAGATGGCCAAAAAAGCCACGAATCTCAGCTCAGAGTCTATAAAGAGGGGTGCAAAGGAGCACCACGTGTTCAGAGGTCCAGACTTAGCTGTTCAGACTCAGCTCTCTGATCCGTATATCAGCACCCTGCTGCTCTGACCTGCTTGCAAGGCCTAGACACAGGATCAGGCCCTTACTTGCATACTCACTGAGGCTCAGACCTCTTGCATTGACCTCAAGGTGCAGTTATCCTGTCTGCATAACCTTTAGAAGCAGATCACATTCATGCCTGCACTTGATACATATATGGGGAACCGATAGCCCCCGAGCCTTAACCTAGAGCCAGCTGAACATACTGGCCTGCTATCTTGAATGATCCACGGAGATCAGTCTCCCTGCAGCCCAGCACATACTGCATGCCCGCTGCCTTTCCTGGAGAATCCAGGTCAGCAGACCTTCCAGATTGTCTGCAAACCCACAAACACAGCCTGCTAGCTGTGAGAAGACTGTGCCAGAGACTGCACGGACAACTCCTGCTCCTGATCCTGGAAATCCTGCCAGCTGACCATCCCTGGACAAGCAGCATCCAGAAGACCAGCAGCATCGAGGCAGAGACCACTTCACACCAGGAGAAAAGGTTAGAGAAAACCTGTTTACTGCAGAGACTGGGAGGAATTATCATTCCCCTCTCACTGGGAAGATTCCAGCCTCACAAAGATCCTAGATGCAGGACACAGACTGTGACACAATCCCAGGAAGGTGATTAATGATTAATACTTAAGGGCAACACATCTAAGCAAGCTTTAATTCCTTTGTAAGATAAGTTATCTCTGTTTTAGAGCACACACAGTTTCAGCCCCTGCTGGGCAGACAGTATAGTTGTTAAGAGGCATTAAGCCTAAGGGAATCTTTCTCTCTGTCTATAGTTGATAATTTGATAATTAATAATCCAATCCCTGTAAATATATATCATATCCTAATTGTTTTCATAACTTTGCACAAAAGAACTATTCAGTGGTTGGGGGTGGCAAATTTGTAAATATTAATTTTAATAAATATTTTTTTATAAAAGATTAACACCACCTCAAATTAATTTCTCACCTCCCCCTAATAAGGGAGGATTAGAGAATCCCCCCTCCTGCAACAATTACTATGACATTGCAAAGTGTCTTGGCTCACAGAAACTGTGATGCCTCCAAATGTTGAAAATGAGACCATTCAAGAGCTACATGTATGGGTTTTGGCACAAAGATTCAATGCTCAGTGGAGGCAGCTACTTAAGAAAACTTACTTAGCATCTTGCTTCTTTTTTTCATGTGTCCTATGATCATCACAGTCCTCAAAGCAGAATTTATGCCAGCACACTTTTACAGAGTTGAACTATAACATAGCTTAAATGAAAATGCAAATACAGATGTAGATTAATCAGATGTTAGGCATGCCCTACACATTTGAAAAGCATCAGGAACAAGCAAAAGGGGTTCATATATCCCACAAATAAATCCAAACATATAGCACTTTACTGCTCACATGCAGTCAAAGATGTTTTGAAATACAGGCAACAGAAGAGAATTTTTTTCTGCTTATAAAATGCAGCATAAAATTTATAAGTCAAAGCAAACATGAGAAGAAATTTATTTTTTAAGGACTTGAATTTCTACTGCTTTGCCATTAGCTCCCAAATCCTGAAAACAAGAAATAGAAGATGTTCAGATGGAGGATCTGAAAATAGTCTGCCATTTTATTTCAGTATTGGGACATTCAAAAGGTACAGAACAATGCTGAAATAAGAGAAAAAATATATGAAGTTTTTACTTGACATAATTTGCCAGGAATGTTACATAAACTCAGATTAGGTGCCAGGAATTCAATAGAAATGCACCTCTTTATGCCCTCACATACTCTCTTGCTTTCACAAATCAAAGGTTCAGATATGAGAGATTTAAATACATATTCTAGTCTCTTGGTTACTTCTCAAATAGACTTGTCAAATATTTGGATCCACATAGACTCTGATTTTGGGACAATACCCTAGCTATGGGAATTCAGCACTGGAAACCAACAATGACACAACGAAGGAGTGGAACAGCTGGGAAAGTAAATTTATTCAGTGGTCTAGTATACTCTTGTAAGGGGAATCATAGAATCAAGCAGGTTGGAAGAGACCTCCAAGATCATCCAGTCCAACCTAGTACCCAGCCAGTCAACTAGACCATGGCACTAAGTGCCTCATCCAGGCTTTTCTTGAACACCTCCAGGGACAGCATATGATCCCTCTGGTATCAGAAATCTCCAGCAGTTCACATTAGTTTCTGCATCTCCTTTGGCATATAGAAGTATTTAAAGATATGGTAGAATCCTTTCCACCAAGAGCTCCTACATTATCTATCAAACAACTTCAATTCACCCAAATCTTAGGCCAAGCAAGAAATTATGCTGGGATCTCTATTTGCATCAGTCCTTCATTTAACTTTTGTCTCTCTTGTTCTTCTCCTGTGCTCAACTACAATTTTCTTCTGCTAAACAGCATGCTAAAGTGTGCAGAATGGCCAAAATCCTTTCAATGAAATTCAATAAAAAGGCCATTACTACGCATTAAGCAACCAATATTAGTCCTCTTTTTATTCTTTCCATGTACCATTCTTTGATTAAGGATTCTTTTATTGCACTTTAACATTAAATCCTGCCCATCTGTTCAACAGTAGTGTCATTCTTCAGTGTCATGAATACAGCGAGAAGGATTTGTTCTGGAGGTGTCTGTTGTTACCTAATACATTCATCACAACAGCTGTACCTGGCAATTTGCAACTGAAAAAAAGAATGGCACTGATGGAACTCCAGTGGTTAAAGCCTGACACTGCTGGAATGAGACAATCTGGTGTGTTTCCTAGAAAAATTCTTCTATTAGTGATATTGTGATAATTTTCATGACTATAAAGAATTCATTTTGCTAAAGTAGAAGTGCACCCCTGGAGTTTTATTTATTGTCTACTCTAATTTTGTTATTTCAGTCTGTGACGGTTTGGGTGTTATCTGCCACCCCACACTTTGGAAATCACCCAGACTAGACTCAGCTGGCTCTGGAAATTTGAATGAGGCTTATATTTACAGCTTAGCTCAATATACAAGCAGGTATTTCCAGTATATACAGTTATAGACAGAAATAGACAAGGTAAAAGGTAATACAGAAACACAACAGCCCTCCCAGAAACCTGAGTCCCCAGGAGGGGCTCCCAATTGCCCTTCCATCTTCTCCCACCCCTCTACCTTACCCCAGATATTGCCTCGTGCCCTAAGGAAGAATGGAGGTTGACCAGGGGGTTAGGAAGCAAAGTGGATTAATCAGAAAGACAGAGGGTGTGATTGGAGAGAAAATGCCCAGAGTCTGGACAAAGAGCGACTCCCCTATCTATGTTTGGATTCTTGTTCTTATACCTCTCAGCAAGCCTATGAGTGAAGTAGACATCACCATCATTTCCCTTTCACAGCCTGTAATCTAGTTCTTCTCACCAAAACACTCTAGCTAGCTTCAAACTAGTACACAGTCTAACACATTGTCTCGGTTCTAATTTAAATTTCCCAGAGAATCAAATATAGGTGATAGAACCAATAACAATTTTATAGATGCCCTTTCCCCTTCTCCCCTTCTTTCCCAAAAAAAAGGAATTAGATGGAGAGAGAGGAAAGGGAAGCACACCCAAATAAATAATCTCACTTTGATTTGGAAGTTAAAAGAAGAAAAGTTTAACCATAAATAAAAGGTATTTGAGGTAGGGAAGTTACAAAGGTATAAGGAAGGGAAAACAAGATAGGAACTATGTAAATACAACCAGATTTGATGGCAATGGTTTGTCTGCCTCGGGGGTTATGGCCACATGGTAAAACAAATAGCAGCAGGAAATAGGATGGTGATGTCAGCAAGCAGGAGGCAGGGAAACAGAGTGAAACACGAAGTCCCCCTGCTTGTATGGATCTTAGGAAGTGGGAATGGGCTAACCACCGTGCCTGGTAGTGTTCAGACCCATCCCTGGGAAGGGGTCAAGACCATCTGGGGTCAGGGTCAAGACCACTCCCCCAGAAGGGTTACCCCTTTACATGCATTTCTATTCCAAGTGTAACAGTGGTTTTGAATTCATGCCCAGCTTTCATTAGAAAATTTCATTTAACAGGAGAGTTTTCCTTTAATATCTACTATCTTCTAGGAGGACAAGTATAGCTCTGGCATTTTACTCCTTAATCACATGTTACTGAATTATGTAAAGAAAATTTGAGAGATTAATGTAATTTGGCTAAAAGAAGATGATTGTGCAAATATGATGGAGAGTCCTTTTCAATTAAGGTAGTAGGTGGTAAGTCAGGATAATGAAGGAGAAGAATGACAGCTCTTCATAGAGATGTCTAAGAACTCTATGTGATAAAAAGGAAATATTTTAAAATCTGTCACTGAGAATAAGGGTGCAGAACAAATTTATTTCAGTGTTTTGACAACAGTTGTATCACAATCAATTCTAGGGGTATTACCTCAGCATATTCTTAACTACTTGCCCTAAAGACTGCTCAACTCACGTGTATGGATCCAACAAACAGCAGAGCATTTATAATCTTAGCTCCAGGTCACAAAGTACTCCAGTGGAATTTTACTCTTTTGCTTTCAGACCTCCAATGGAAACTGAGGCTTTCAATAGTAAAGCATGGAAATGTCAAAACAATCATTAACATATATTTTGTATCCTCTTAACCACTAGAATTTATGTCTAAACAGAAACATGAGACTGGCTACGGAAAGTTTTTAAACAAAAATGTTTTCCCAGTAGGTCAGATATTAATTTGAAAGACACAAATGTGTTTCAGACAAGAGATTATCCTTTAGAGTTGAATCAGCTTAGTCATTAAAGGTATTTAATATACTCGTAACATTCACATAAAATGTGTGCACAGGACCCAACAATTTTAGCCTCAAACTCATGCAAGTTCCATGCATCAGTTTCCCTTCTGTATTCTACTGAAGTGAAGTTAATAGAGCAGCAAAGCCTCATGACCACTAAAGCAAACTGGGGAATGACCCCACCTCTCTACTCCTCCAGGCACACTTGGTTACTCTTGCTATAAACTCCTCATTCTGTTTGGGTTAAAATGCAGTTTGAAGATAAGCCAATACAGTACAATTAGCTTTTCTCCTAAAACCTGAGCCTCCTTCTTGGTTCTGTACGACTCTGCTGGACTTTTGGGATGGAAGTACTAATTCCTCAAGCTCAACCCCATTTCATGGATTAAATATCCTTCTTCTCCCCTTGCCTCTAAGCTCATTGTTTACAGAAGCTGCTTGAGGGCTTCTCTTTCAACACCAACCAAAGTCCAACTGTTAACAGAAACTCCATTTGACAGTCTTCAGTGACCATCTCCTTTCTACTCACTAATCCATTACTAGTTTTTCATACCCTCTGACCTGTTAGCCGCCTTTAACATTTTTTCACCTTATTCATACTTTTCCTTCTTTCTTTTACTGGCCTGTCTTCTCTCACCCCATATTTTGCTTGTTTTCTGTCTCTGGCCCTGACTGTTCTTTTGACTCATCCTTGTCTCATTGCTCCTGCAGCTTTCAGTAAAGTATCTCATTAGACTCAATCTTTGAGGACTTTATTTCTTTGTGTCTTATGTTTGGGTTATCTCATCTGCCAACCTAAATTCAGATAGACAGCTCTACACCTTTCAGATTTCCCTCTGAACCACAGTTGTCTCCAAACAATTTTCTCTGCCTTTGACTTCTGCACATGGATTACTTGCTATCATCACAAAATTAGCAGAAAGCTCTTTTCTCAATAAAGTGTCACAGTCTAAGCAATATTTCTCAATATTTTAAAGTGTCACAATCTAAGCAACATTGCTAATACACCACCTTCACTATAACTGTGAAAAGTCTCCTCTTAGTTCCTGATTTCCACACCTTCCTTTTATTTACTAACTTAAGCTTTTGCTTTTTGCTTTTTGTCCTGTCAAAATCTCTTCATAATTCTGCCATTTTCCTTCAGATATTAGAATCATAGAACAGTTTGTGTTAGAGGGGACCTTTAATGGCCATCTAGTCCAAAGCCCATAGAGTTGGCAGGGCCATCTCCAGCTGAATCAGGCTATTCAGAGACCAAGACAACCTGACCTGGAATGGTTCCAGGCATGAGGTGCAATCCAGACCAGTATCTCACCACCATCAGATTCCACGCCTCTTTCACATGAAATATGCACCTGATGATTTGTAAATTGGTTCAATTTGGGTAGATTTACACAGAGACATCATAAATATGTTCTTGAGTTCAGAATAGCTATTGAAATTTCAGCATAATTCATTGTCTTGCCATTGGAACAGGCTGCCCAGGGAGGTGGTGGAGTCACTGTCCCTGGAGGTGTTCAAGAAAAGCCTGGATGAGGCACTTGGTGCCATGGTCTAGTTGACTGGATAGGGCTGGGTGCTAGGTTGGAGTGGATGATCTTGGAGGTCTCTTCCAACATGGTTGATTCTATGATTCTATGAACATGTCAATTTAGCTACATGCTTCCTGGAAGATCATGTTGGCAGTTTGTCTGCTCCTGTTGTACACAAACAAATATAAATAAAAGGAATATCCTGATACTACACATCTTTACAAATTCCTGATATGTCAACTATTTAAGATTTATGAAGATTTTTAGTACATGAATATTACAGATTATTGCAACATAACCCACTAAGAGCATCCAGAGATATGCTGAAGTCAGGAAAAGTTTTCCTAATGCATTGTTATAAAATAAGATTTTAAAATAATGGAAACAAACAAACAAACAAAAAAAAACCAAACAAACAAGAAAACCCAGCCAATGGTATCTGTAATCAGCTTGTGCACAGGTTTGCACAAGGATATCAATTCTGGTTTCATACAAGGGGTTTGGGTTTGATGTTCTAAATGAATCATCAGAGCTGAAATTTGGGAAGCAAGCTACTGAGTGTGAGGAAATGCCTTACTGCTTCTGTCTTTGCTCTTTAGGACTGCAAGATGCAGCTGTGGCCTAACACTCACTGGGTCACTGGGGGATGGATGTTACTTGTTGGGGGTGAGGAAGGATTCTTCCTAGGCTGTTTCATCACTGATAAACTCCATATAACAAAAGGCCAGAGTGAGACAAAGTTTCCCCAAGTGTACAATTAAGAATTACAAGCTCAGTTTTCAAAAGACTACCTTTCACCCAGAATCAGGCAAATGACACTCTGAATGAAGATGCCAAGAGAAGGCTGCCTTCAAAGGTATCAGAGATAAGGTAAAAAGATGCTGATTTCAAAGGGAAGCTGCTTGTCTACAGCATTATTTTTTTTATAGCAGCAGAAGCATACTTAGTTAATGCATTCACACATGGAATTAATTAAACTGCATTTAAAGCCTTCTCTTTATAATTGTAAAATCTCCATTTCCTGCACATCAGATTAATGAGGCAACTACTTAATTTTGAAATAATTTTTTAAGAGTTTGCATAAATTGGCCTGGCTACATAAAATTTACACTGAGCTGAAAGATCTGGCTGCTAGCTGTTGAAAACAGTTGAACAAGGGAGGGGGCAAGCAAATTTTTACCACCACATTGCTAATAACATGTGCAGATAAAAGGAAGTTTTACTTTTACAATTACATGATTACAGTCTGTCAAAAGTCTGCTCAGATAAAAGGTTTTGTGAACCTTCAGAGAAAAGGTTTACACATTGCTGCTCTTCATCTCTTGAATCTGTTGTGTTTTCTTCATTCACAGCTTGTGTGCTTAGAGTTAGTAACCTAAGATAACCTGAAATTTCAATATTACAAATAGGAAAAGAAAACCTACTTCTAAAAGCAATTACTTTGGAGCATTTGTTCATTACAATAATTATGTAGGGAAGACATAGAAAATCTTAAAGACACTGGTTCCTAGATCACCAAAGCTCAAGGCTCACATCTGCACAGAACACCAAGTTGAATAAGCAGCTGTAAGGGATGCCATGCTCTGCTCCCTTACTTTTGGGGCAGAAACATGTGGTTAGTGCCTGAAGTTAGGACAGACAGAAAGAATGACAATGGGTAAATCCACTTTTTACCCTTTTCCTGCACCCCAAGCACTGAGGAGAAAGCAAGATGCTTCTTTCTCAAAACTTCATGCTTATCTCTGTAAGCACAGAAAAAGCAAGAAAGGCTCAGAAGAGGAATTTGAGTCATGAATATTCCCTGTCAGTAGCACATATCTCATTTTCAAAGCTGTATCTAGCCCATAGCAACCATGTACACACCTCTATGTAGAGACACAGGTTCACAGGTTTTCTGATCTGGCTGCTGAAGTCTGTTAAAGCCTAAAAGAGGATTAACTTTGTGGAAGAAGACAGATGAAGGGCAATTAAGTTAAACTTGACTAACACAGCCTGAAGAGTCCAGTTTGCACTGCAAACGTCTGGCTGGGATTTACAGGTGTATTTGTAAACCACCTCCATGATCTTTCATTAATACAATCTTCCTTCCCAGTGATTACTTTAGGGAACTCCAGTTCTTTTTAAATTAAAATTCACTAAAACCAAACAGCCCAATTTAAAGTGTGTCAGTATCATTCATTCTTTCCAGATAGTGAAGTTTTAAGCAACACAGATACATCAGGTGTGGTTGTCAGCCAGAAACCTCAAATTAAGGTAAATTATTCAAAGATCACAAACATTTATTTCATTTTAGAGGACTGTATTTTCTCTCAGAGCACTGTCCCAGTAGATATAAAGTCCTTGGCAAGTTCTAAATTGACATAAAACATCATTAAAGGAAATATGGATTTCTTGGAGCTTAGATTGCTTTTCATGATGACATGAGGTAGTGCAAGCTGATATAGTTAATGGTAAATATGTTTTTTAAAGAGCAGAAAAAAGGCAGAAATTAGAGTTGACTCCAAAAAAATGTGACATTGCAGTGGTTTGTTATACAGAATGACAGTTATAGAAGTGGTAATATTCAGAGTATATGAGGTATTTCCCAGCTGGACTAACTGAATTCCTCTATAGCACTGCTCACAGACCACCAGCTAACATTGATGAGAAAGCTTTCAGAAAATGGTTAATGCAGGGTGCAAATCAAAACCCAGAGCCAGAAGGTACTTTTCCATTAATTTCAGGGCCTTTAGATCAAATATAGAATAATGTTTCAGTGGTCTTCAAGAAAAATGAAAAAAGAATCCACATACAAGAAGCTGCTTTACTGAAAAGTGAATCTGGGACCTTTACTCAGCTTCTCTCACGCTATAAGAACAATGAGGTACCCATGGAAAGAGAGCTGGTTGACGTTTCCTTTTTCCAAACTTCATCTGTGAAGTACGTGGTGATAATTATCTCAGTGTCTAGCAGTTGGGCTACATTCTAAAAAGAACTCAAGAATACTACTAACTGTTAGGTTCCAGTTTGTTCTTTCAAAGTAGCAAAATACAACTGAGAATCCGTCTCCTGTGGAAAGAAAGTAGTCAGTCTTGAAGGGCTGTCTCATATGGAATCATGTCCTAAGGATGGCTTCATCCAGAGTCTATGGGGAGCACTCTGCTCTACTCCTTAGAATCATAGAATCAACCAGGTTGGAAGAGACCTCCAAGATCATCCAGTCCAACCTAGCACCCAGCCCTATACAATCAACCAGACCATGGCACTAAGTGCCTCATCCAGTCTTTTCTTGAGCACTCCCTGGGGTGGTGCCTCCACCACCTCCCTGGGCAGCCCATTCCAAAGGCAAATCACTCTCATACTGATCAAACAGTGCTTGTATCTGAATTACAGTGAGGGGTGCTTCACAATTAGGAGTTTAAACAAACGAGCAGGATGCAAAGAGAGCTTCAAAACACTCAAGTCAGCCCATTCCTGCGAGTTGCAGGTTCTGTGCCACAGTGCTTCATGCAAATAACAGTTTTATCAAAATCCACTTATACCAGAAATCAAACAGTCCATTAGGTGAGATAGAATTAGATTTTTTTTTATCATTCAAAACAGTAGTTAACTGAAATTAGATGTAATCTTTGCCTAAAATCAATGCTTTTCAAATTGCCTGCTGCAGAGGTTCTGGAAATTCTTTTGAACATTCAAGCGTGGCTTCTGCTTTAAGTTGATACCTATGAGCATTCATCACTGAGCTTCTGCTGGCAGGAAACCCACCTAAATAAAGCCATTTTGAGAGAAAAAACACTCTTCCCACTCATCCAATCCTACAGTTTGCTGCATTTGCAGCAATTTTAACACACCTGTGGTGGGTTTAGAAAATCATCCCCCAAATTAAAATTTACTAGGCCAGCTCAAAGAGCATGGAAGTAAGATAAAGCTCTCTTTTACAGCAGAGCTAAATTCAGAAGCATCTATGCAGAAGATACTTATGTGTACTTACAATTATACACAGTTTAGAAATAATACAGAAATCAAATCTTCTCTTCCAGTCAAAGAAAAGCCCAGAAGTGGCTGACACCACTTTCTTCTCTCTCCTCTCCCCAGATAGAAAACCAGCAAGATCTCAGGTGCTATCTGGTCAGTCAAGGTTAGTATGCAGTCATAGAGAGGCAGTGGAGGAGGTGGAAGACAGAAGGCAAAGTGAACAAAGATAATGTCCCTGTTTATACATTGCTGTTTTATCCCTCTTAGCAAACCAATGAATGATATAGACTTTATAATTTTTATTCTTTTACAACCAATGCTATAGCTTATTTACATTCTACACTGAACTTTCAGGAAAGTCTCAATTTCTCCTGTTGGACTATTCCAATATGTTGCTCATATTAAGAACAAATATTTGGATTAATTTTGACTACTACTTGTGCAGAGAAGAGTGCTAAATAATTCTAGCACACTATTCTTGGAATGTTTTGAATGTTTTACATTTTAAACCTGCTTCTGTGGGGCTATCATAGAAAATTCAAGTTCACAGCTAAGGAGAATCTCATGAAAATGGGTATAGTTAGGTCTTAATTGTAGGGAGTTTGGTAAATTTATAACTGTTCTGTCATTGCATTGCATTTTTAACTCCCAGGGAAATTGTTCCTACATTCTTTGCTTTAAGAAAAATAAACAAGCCCACCCAAAACAAACAAAACCCCCAAACAAACAGCCCCCAAGAATCCATAAGAAGGACTTCAATCTATTTTATTGTCTGATAATCTACCAGAATGCCACTTCTGAAGTTATCATTCTGGTTTACATTGAAAGGAGCAGCTGAGAGTGGGAGTGCTTTGAGGCATTTTCCCGTCTTTTAATGTGTTTGTCCACAACTTGTACAAGGTTTAAATCTCTGCTGAAAGAGTAACTATCTAGTGCCATTGTACAAATGAGCATCCTCTAACTTTTGATGTTACAGGCAAGAAATCTTTCTCAGGTCCTTTTCTATTTTGCTGCTAAAAATTCTTCCAATGAGTCATTTAAACTTGTCAGGCTGGCAAGGTTTTACAAGAGGACAGAGGGAACATGCTGTGCACAGCAGAGTGTTTCTCACAATCAGAAATGAGGGTCAGTGGGAGTGAAAAGAACAGTAAGCACCAAGAAAGGATTTAGGTGGAAGTAAGTAAGATTTTTTTTTTGTCATTTTCACCCTCTACTCTGCATGCTTTGAGCCTTTGGGGAAAGCAGGGGGAGGGGATAGGAAAAAAAGAATTTTTGAAGATGGTGTTTCTGAGTCAACTTAATCAACTGGGAGTGAAAGAACTTCTGGGTACCAACTTCAGTTGGACTGATCACATTAACACTGATTGATAGAAGACCCAGTGCTGAAAGAAGCAAGTCACACTGTTTCACCTTCAATGAAACACCAAATGTCAGGCCTATTGCTGGAGATGAGAAGAAATATGTGAATATGTTGTATACCTGCTATTCACCTTTTCTGGTCTTCAAGAGTTTGTTCAGTCTCAGTGGCTCCAGACTCAAACCGCACATGGAGAGCTGGTCTCCACTTCCCTCAAGTGTCATAGCCACTGATGGTTTAAGGGCAGACACTGCACTCCTACTACGTTTTTCCTACCCACCCAGCATCAGCATCTACTGTTGTCCCCATGAGGTGGAGATCTCATCTTTCAGTTTCAGGCTATCCTCAACTGCAGCCTAACATATATCCATCTCAAGGAAGAGAGAAGTATGTACTTTCTCTTCTCCCTCATGTTTACTGCTTAGGCCACAGGTCAAAGAGAAGCAGATTTTTTTTTTTGCAGAGAGCAGGATTCTCACTGATGAGTGGTAGTTTGGGTAACTTATTTCACAGCTTATTTAACCACTGACATATTTGAGTCATTCTCCTAACTCAACTAAATCACTTACAGCTAAAGAAATGCTTGAAGCAAGTGGAGTAATTACAAAAACACTCATCAGCCACAAGAGCTGTTTGGTACACACATTGCCCCAAGGGTCCAGACCTGAGAGGCTCTCTGTCCTGCAAAACCATTGCAGGAGCCAGCAGCATGCACTGGGTGCTGCTGGAGGACATGGCAAACCACTTCACACTGCAAATGTTTCTGAAAACAGCAGCAGTACACACATGGGGGGGAAGGGGAAGGAACTTTTTAATAACTCTGCTTTATAGACAGAAGAAATAATAATGCTGGCTTCTTCCAGCTGTCCACTAAGACAGCCAAGTTCATAAACAAAAAGTTCATAATCTAAGTGTAATAGATTTTGCTTCCTCAGGCAACACCATGCTATGAAAGTGTTTAAAAAGGACTTTTTTTCCCTGTGTAATCAATAAAGCTCTCACAGAAAGATTGGTTCTGTTCCAAAGACTTTTTTAGCTGCTTGCACAGGACTCCCAAACACCAAATAAGTATTTCAGCAATTTCTACCTTGTAGCTCTCTCCCACTTCTTCTTCTCAAAGTAGACTGAATTTAACGGCAAAGTATTTAGATCACAATCTAAAAATAAAACATCCAACTCAGTTTGTAACCCAAATTGACACTATATGCAATTTAAGATTTACTGACCAAAACAAATATTTTGCTTACAGTGTATTTCATTGTATCCTCATTTTACAATGTCTGCAGGGAATATTCTGCAGGTAACTACTTATAATAATGTCCAATATAAGTAAAACCTAAAATATGTCCCATGAACACACAGGTATTTTCTAAGAGTACATGTGAAAGCATCAGCTTTTCCCTCAGAGCAAAATGCAGGGTATCCTCAGTTTCCAGACTGAACTGAGTGGTTAAATCCCATTTAGCCTGTACCTGACTGAAATAGAAATTCACTCTGCCAGAATGCAACTAAATCACTTTTAATCTTCTGTAATAAGAAGCAAAAGTACAGCAAATGGACAACGTGTCCAGCTTCTGTATGTTTTTTTTAAACCTCTTAACCACTAATGAGGTCTTTTGTTGTTTTTTTGCTTAGTGCAGACAGAAGGGCAAGGGTGGAGGTCCTTCTACTCCTCTTTGGTCTTCCTCAGGATAAAGAATTTCTGTAAAGGAACAGTTGTGCCAGCCCTAAGGGTGGGTTTTTTCAACACTGAAGTACTGCCTAGGCATGAAATAAACATTTCTATAGTTCAAGGCTTTTAGTGCTTTTGGTCTATTCCATAGCACTGCAGTGGTGGCCACCTCAGGGATCAAAACTCCACTGTGCTACATGTCAGTGCACAACAGAACTGAAAACAGCTTTCAAATCCCCTATGCTTGCCTATGTTCCTTATCCACATGCGCTTCATTAAAATCAAACCGAATTCTCTGCTATGAGCAGCTTCTGCTCTCCAGACTTTTTTCCTCTGCTGAAATCATTATGCTAATTTCACCTAGACAAAATGGTCCAGTAGAGAATTTAGTAGATGTCTTAGCCCTCATTCCATAATGTTGATAACTGCTATAAAAAGCTGATTTGACTACTTTTATAATGAAAAGTAAGGGAAGTTTGATAGTGCTAGGACTAGTAATGTGTTAATGTAGCATTTGGCTTTCCTCATGCACCAGACACTTTCTCTAACAGAATCACAGCAACAAAATCACTGAGCATTCTTTTCTACATGGTCTCATTCCAAAAACTGAAAGCTTGTCTGAATGGAAAGGAAAAATAACTGCCTATAGACTTAATCCTGTAAGGTGTTAAGTGCCTGCAGCTCTCATCTGCATTCTGAATTTTTAACCTGTTCTTATTCAAGCAAAATCCTCCTGACTTCTTTTGCAGAAGGAGTTTTCACAAATGAGGAATAGGGAATGATCCAGGCTTGTCTGCAGATGGAAGCTGGTATGAGATAAATTAGGGAGTGAATTTTAAGTTTCAGGAGCTGTTCTCTACTAACCTCCAACATGGCCACATTTAGCCCACACAAAATTATCCCTTGTGTGGAATTAGAGTGCCCATAGGGGAGCTACTGTAGAGTCTCACATTCTCCACCCCAGCAACTAATTTTGTCTTAGTTGCCCATTGCCTGCTGCATTTTATATGTATTTTTTTACAATACAACTGCAATGGTAGTGAATGCTGAACCAAAAGCAAATGTTTATGAGAAATGGGGGCCAAGAAACATTCCAACAAAGACAGATATGGTTATTATACATTAAATAATAAATTGCTTAAGAATCCAAAATAAGATGCTTATATTGAAAAAGGGCAAATTCTACACTTTATTATATTAACAGCAACAGCATGTGTCAAAGCAGTACAATAATCCTTCTGCTCTGCTCAGCAATGCTCAAGCTCCAGCAGCAGGACTGATTGGATTCAGTTTGGGACATGACATTTTAAAAAGACAAATTGAAAACCAAGCAGATGAGAACAACAAAGATGACAAAAATGGCCTAGAAAATATGATTCAGAAGGGTTTATGTTTTGCATTCTTTCCACATGTATAAAGAAAATGGAGCTTGAGAAATAACCCTAAATGAAAGATGAAGTCAAAGAAAAAAATGGCACTTTCCTCCAAATCCAAAATTGCTGTGTTTATCACTTTCTGTTTAATAATTTGAGCGAAGAAAAGAAAGATGAATGGGCAGAAAAGTGAGGTTATCTTCCCATTTGTTCTGGCACAACATCAAATAAAGATGTCAGAACTATGGAATGTGAAGAGGTACACACTAAAGGCAATCTGACTGCATGAATATTTTCATGTGCATGCTGCAGAGAGATCTGTGTGTTCTACATTTGGTAAGTGAGCACCTTGTCACTATTTAATTACCTACCCTCACTATATATCTAAACACAGTGCTGAGTAAAAGGCCTTTCAATTCTTGAAAGGGCATCATTTCTCTTCTGGCAATTCCAGGTTCTTGTATAATCTTCAACACCTTGATTAAAAATTTACAGAAAACTAAATTTCCTTCAGAAAATAAAGTTAGAACACTTCCCTTTTTTATTCTACACTCTTGTTTCCTCATAAACGTTTTGCAGAAGTAAACCAAAAGAAAGAACTCCAGTGCTAGTAAAATTAGACCCTAAACGTTTCATCTTGCCAGCCAGCCATCTGGAAAGCCCTTATTAAATTCAGTTTTCAGAAAGTCAGAAAAGTGCCTCCAAATACTTGGACTTGAAAACTTGAATCCAAGTAAACGTTATATAGCAAATTAGTTCAGTGCATCTCTGTTGAGTTCTGTGTAGCCCATCCTTCAGAGAACATTTCACTGCCCTAAGCATCCCACGTTTATTGTCTCACTATATTCGGTAGTCAAGAACTGGTAACAGCATGAAATAAGGTTAGTAATTCTGGTCAAGATGGAGCAAACTTTTCTCTTCGGTACCACAAGTACTGCTTGCAGGTGATATTTAGAGAGCTAATAAGGAATTCAGACTGTGAGGGTTCCATATCTGAATCTCTGCAAGAAAATAAATTGCAGTGGGGAGGAGTGATAATAGCAACAGCTTGCTCAGAAGCTGCATTTCTGGAGCAGGTTTAGTGCCAAGGGCATTTCCAGAGACTTCAGTGACCAAACTTCATATGTTTCTAGGAGATGTCCATAAAATGAGATTTTTTTACAGACTAGCAACTTGACAGGCAAATTTCATAAACATGTTAAAAAAACCCTCATCCCAGGCAAAAGATAGTTCCTCTGTTTTCAAGCCTCTGCTCCACCACACAGAGGCTTTGAGATCACTTTTTTATTAAATGCTTGTGTGATTTTATTAGCATGGGTAATAAGAATCTTTCCTTAACTCAGTGTCAGAAAATGGCTGAGCTATTTTAGCTGAAATATCAGGGAAAATATATCTAAGAGGGATGTTCTGTATGTGGTGGGGGAAGGAGGGAAGGTCACATGCATTTTAAAGCTACAAAAGGACCTGGAGATAAGGTCTTACAAGGAAAGTGATAGAGAATTGTGACAATAACAAACGCTATTAAGTACAGCTTTCCTGCCCATGGAATACCAATCACCTGAGGTAAATTTAACCACTTAACATCTTTTCAAACTTCAATGCTGAAAGCAGTCTACACTGAATGGAAATTGAACTTCAGGTTCAAAAACACTGGCCCAAAGGTAGAAATATCCCCTCATGGTGTTTGGAGGGGTTTTTTTGATGTTTCCTCTTTTAGTACATGGTTGCAGGACCAACATATCCATTTTGAAACCTTTTTGTTTGTTTTCTTCCATACTAGACTATCATTAAATTCTGATTTTCATATTATTTATGTGTGAACAGCCACAGAAAGGATATTTTTATGTCTGGCAAAAAAAACAAAACCTCCTAGCTAATGCTGTATGCACACATTGTCCTCACCCCCACACACTGACATTTATATGATGCTCCTTTTTTTAACTTCTACTACTAGAGGGGACAAGAACATTATGGAATGAAAATGCTCAGAGTAACAATAGCAACCCATGCTTATTGCTTCTGAGAAGTCTACTCCCCCAGAACTAAATTAAGTGTTACAAACAAAACAGGTAATAAACCAGGAATACCACAGCAGAGATCTGTCATATCTAAACCAAAGTAACCACCAGGTAATTCCTGTCTGTCTGTTCAGTGTAAACAACTGGGTAGTGAATGTATTAGTAATATCCAAGAGCAGACAAATAGCTCTAATCCATCAGAGAGTCTAATGAATAAATGTCTGTCTGCAGAGCCTGCAAATGAGTCCCAAAACACAAAAAGCTTCATTTCAAAGTCATGGCTTATAAGAGGTTAAAATGTGTATCTTAAGAAAACCTAAAAAAAAGAAGCTAACAATTTCTCAGCATAGTATAAAACCATTCAGATGCTGTGCAACCTTACACTTGGGCATCTTCTGCAATTATTTCACTGCTCATATTTGAAGATTCTTGTAAACTTTGCCATCGTTAATGAATAGAAATCTACTTCCTATTTTTTAGTAGCTTTATCTATGACTAGTTGAAATGTATTTTTTGTGTCTTCTGCCCCTCTAGCATTCATACTTCTGACATTTTTAATATGTATATAAGATCATCTGTCAGCCTCCCTTGGGTATAAGCTTGTCAAGCACTTTTCTTCTTCTGCTACCTATTTTTCATTCCCTTCTAGGCCCTCTGCATCTCTCCACTCTCTTTTTCTCTTGAATGGGTAACTCCAATTGTACATGGCTTCCCAAGTGAGATCTCATCAATCTTGTGCAACAGTGTGAATATTTTTCTGTTGGAAATACCCTGCTGGACACATTCTATGATCAGATCTGCCTTTTCTTCACTGCTGTGTCTTGGTCTCTCAAGCCATACTGACATTTATAGCAGATTCTTTTCTACTATTTCCTTCAGATCATCTATCCTATTTTTAATGTAAATTCTTCATCAAGAAAATATTGTATACTTTTATGAATCCTACATTTTCAGTTTTGAAGGTCATCTGTGCATGGTATGAAAGACCATGATATGATAACCCAAATTTCTACTTGATCAATAATGTCCCTGATTTTAATTTTTATTTATATACATTGAAATATACTTGAAAATTTGTGAAATTTAACTTTCACTGTTGTCAAATTTGATTTTGTCTTTTGTTTAGTAGTTAAATACTACTCATTCTTCAAGAATTCACTAACTGCCTCCATTTTGTCCCATAAGATCCCTGAACTAAAAAGGAGACTCTGCTGATACTTCAAGGAGTGCCTCAAGCTAGTCCCAAACCTTTCAACTCACTCTGCTATTTATCTGTCATTCTCATTGTTAGCTGTGTTGTTTCCATGTTGGCCTTTCTCTTACCCAGTAACATTTCTTCATTTCTTTATCTAGTGTCATAAACTAATTTACCTTTTTTTTTTCCCTTTATGAACAGATGCAGAAATAAATCAAAGTCTTTCCCAATCATGAGTCTTTACATCCTAAAAACCACCCATCACTGACAGGCCTCTGAGGTTTCCATAGGGTGTTGCTGGTAAGTCTATTTCCAGAAAAAAAAACTTGCAAAAGGAAAGTCTCTTTCTATAGAAGGATCTCAATGGTTGAATATCCTAAATCCTTAGTTATTGCAACAGCTCTTTCCAATCTTAGTTATGGTTATACTTACAAGCAGAAAACAGATCAAACAAATGGTTTATAAAGAAGATAAGTATCACTTTGACAATTATTTACCAAAAGGGAGACACTGTTAAAAGTTACAAGACCCAGTTTGTTTTGTCTACAACTAAGCTAAGCTGTTGCAAGTTCAAAGTTTTACTGCTATTTTCCTGCTTTTTAATGAATGATGGTTTTGAAATAATCCATAGGGTAGAGAGAATTTGATGAAAGTCATCTCAAATATGTCACATACCTCTCAGTCCATACACAAGGACAGATCATTTCTCAGAGCTGACATCCAGTCACAAAAATAGTGAAGTGAGACCACGCACAAGAGCACAGTGGCCTGAGGCTCATGAATACATTGATTAAACCCAAGTCGAAGTTCAAAGTGACACTTACAAATAAGCCAACAAACTCCAGGCTATTTTGTCTAGAACAATCCTAAATTTCTCTGCATCTTCAAACCATTTTATCTAAGGATAAAGGACAGACACAGTTTCAGTCATCTTTAACTGCACATTAAAACATACTACAAGATGCCCACAAGATAATGTTTAGCCCTAGCCTTGCAGCACTAGCAACAGTGCTAGATAGTGACTCTTCAACAATTAAATTAAGCTTTCTCTACATGTGCAAGTGCATTTGCACAAGCACTAGGTGCTTCTTATTGAAATTACAAGAAACAAGAATAATAAATTGTTACTCTTAAAGAGTTAATTCCACTTATTTCTTGCATTAACACACACACCATAAAGGGAACACAGAAATAAAATTAATGCAAGACATGAAAGTAATTTAATTTATCTTAGTTTGTAGTTGAAAATAACAGGCTGCATCAGAAGAAGTGTGGCCCTCAAGTCAAGAGAGGTGATTCTGCCCCTTTACTCTGCTCTGGTGAAAGTCCACCTCAAACATTGCATCCAGTTCTAGTGTCCTCGTCATAAGAATGACACAGAGCTGCTACTTCTGCACTAATGAAAGAGCTTCCTCTCCAAGGGAAGTATTTTCATTAAATTCTTAGCTCTCAGAAATAAATAAATTTCCAATACAGAATGAGATTTTCAATGCCAAGAAATCTACCTAAATTTGACCAGAAAAAATATTGTCTAAAGACTTACACTTCATTGCTTCTACAACTATCCAGATTTTTCATAAATTCAAATTGGTTTGGGGTTTTTCTTAATACTCTGAGAACTGACAGCATGAGGGTCAGAAGATTTTAAGCCATGAAAACTGAGCAGTCTAAGCTTAGCTTCTTATGAAAGCTTACATCAGAAATATCACAAGTGATGAACTTTGTATGCTGCTTCTCAGTTAATTTAGTACAAAACCACCATTGGAAACTTTAACTTCATACCAAGCAATGGAAACTTGGCATCTATTTTAATAGGGCCAAGATTCCACCTACACATTTTCATTTCACAGACATTCTGCAATACCCTCCAAATAAACCTAATTATGTTCTACACAGGGAAAATGCCAGGACAGAGTAGTTAAGAATTAAAATAGTCACTTTCATACTTAAAAAGCACAATCAATTGGCGCAAAGCCTTACTGATGCAAAAGTCACGTTCCCTGATGCAAAAGGACAGCTAATGCTCTGTTCTAAAATTGGTTGTAAGACTTACTCATCATCAAAGAGCTCTACTGGCTTCAGCTAAATGCACTTAGCTACAAATATTTTCCCTAACAAAGCTTAGCAAAGTGTGGGAATTTCAGAGTAAGTTTATACCAAGAAAAAGTTTAAAACTGGCACATGAGGTGTCCCTTCCAACCTAAGCCATTCTATGACATTGCTGACCACCCTTTAAAGAAAAGTGAATAGCCACAAAAAAACATTCAGCTTCTGTGGTACCCAGCTGGGACCATTGTAAGGTCAGCACAAGCCCTGTGTGTTGTAGCAGAAAGGGGAATGCTTTAGGGTTGGGGAGGTTGGGATATAGAGCTGGAATTGATCATGCTGGAGTTTGCCAGCTTAACTAGGGCTAGGAAAATGGCCCATTTTTTCTGGAGTTCACCGACTGTGCAAACTATTCGCTTGATAATATTGCCCATTTTTCTTGCTTTATGCACATTGATTTCCGATTCACAAAGCTTTGGATGTTCTCATTTGTCTTCCAAGGGTAAATCTATCAGAAACGTGATTGTCCTCTCCTTTGAGTAAAAAGGAAGGAAGATCACCCAATACCTTTTTTTTTCCACCCCCCCCCTTCCATGCTGTGCCAGAGTGAATTAGAGAAGCACACATTTGTTACTGAAAGGAAGATAAGTGTGACATGAATGAAGTTGGTTGTTGGCTTTTTTAATTGAGAAAAATATAACTCTCTCCAATGACATTGCAGAGATCACTGATTTCAGTGGAGAATGTGACAGTGGAAAAGTAAATAATTAATTAAAAAAGAAATGTAGCAACAAAAGAGAGGAAAAAAAAGAAGTTTGAAGTGCAACAAAGGCTGCATATAAGGAACAAAATTGTTTCTTTTCTCCTTAAGCTGATTACTTTGGCCTAGTTTTATGCTGATTTTCATGGTAGGCCTGGATAGGCCAAAATGGGCTTATACATGTCCTGGCTTGCCCAGACATGTTTTTCTGCTCTCCTCCTTCTGCTACAGGGAGAAGCAACCTCACAGAAAGAGGACAAAGAATCAGAAGCTACTGAGTCTAAGGAATCTGGCTTGCCCAGACATGTCCCCCTGCTCCCCCTCCTTCTGTGCTGGAGGAAGCTACAGCGGGAAGTGAAAACACAAGCCTTTGTTTCACCTAATATGGTCAAGCGTGAAAAAGTGCCATTCTGATTGGCTAATGTATGTCCAAAGGTCCATTAGTCTCAGGCTGTATTGATAAAAAGAGATGAGCAGGTAGCACAACGTGTTCATCCATTTTATTTGTGCTTGCTTGCTGCTTTCTATTGCCTGCTGCCATTGCTAACTGCCTCAGTGCATCCTGAACTGCCTGGAAATTCCACTGTCTTCAGTTTACCAGGAACAAGCTTTAAATGCCTCCATGTGATTGGCTTGCATAGCCAGAGTGACATCATACTAAGACTGCAAGGCTTCCTGCCTACACCTGCCAACACAAGCAGTTCTGGGGATATACAGGTCATCCAGAGAAGCCAGGATAAGGCCAGAGGTTGTCTTCGTCCTTTCCCCAGAACCTTGGGAAGAATCAGAAGTCTCAGAGGCTGACAAGTCAGTAACAGAATTCCCTGAAAGTACTTGGGGTACTGTTTGAAGCTGTAGCTTGCCCCACAAGCTGGGAGACTAATATTTTGTGAGTAATTACTTAAAGCCTCTTGTAGTTCACTAATTGCCTTCTACCATAAGCAGAAAAGGGCTTCCTGCATCCACCTAGTTGATAAGCAGTATAATTAACTACAAGCAGTACATTCACCACAAGAACCTTCTCTTCCAGTATAATTGCATTTATTTATTATTTCTTAAAGTGTTCTGGTTTTGCCTGTTCCCTGTGTGTAAAAGTATCCAAATGGTGCACTTCGAACCTTGTAAATAAGTTTTCTGGCAAGATTTAATGTTAATAAACAATTTTCATAGTTATTGACAGTCTTCATCTGGATACCAAAATTAATACAGATTATTAATTTTGCATAATTGGTAATATTGATAAAATCTCACTGGTTACATAAATTTATACTTCATTGTAACTGAAATCAGACAGATAAATTATATACTATTGTTTTTGTTTAATCTGATCTTAATTGGGGTATGTTTACCTTTAGTACTATATAGCTGACACTGAAGAGTGGTGAGCATAAGGCACACATTCCTTCATATATCACAAATAGGTAAGGCTAGAAATAATTTTATTCCCATAACTAAACAATGGACAGACAAATTGACCTTTAGAGGCTGAACATTCATTAAAAATTCTATTACTATTGACCAGCGTGAGTGGCTTCATCACCCAAAACCATCTGAAAATGTTACCTTGGCCAGAGGGGGTAGCAATCCCAATAAACTGTTATTAATACCTCTCCTCTTTTAAAAGTCTCTTTAAAAAATATTTCTTTGTACAATTCGTAAAACTGTCACATGCATTTGGGGATGAAAATGCTCCTCTCTCTGATTACTCCAGGCACACAGCTTGTAAAGCTACATTTTTTCAGGAGGCAAAGTGCATTTATGTAATTATGTATACGTATTGACAAAATGTTCCCTCTGAAAAAAGGTTTGGAGCAGGATTGTGTCATTTTAAAGACAGAAGAAACTGAAGAGAGCTGCCTATCCATAATGGTAGAAAACCATATTTTTTGTATACTTGGGTTCTAGCAGACAACACAATTCTCAGGGAGGGGGTGGAGGGGAAGGAAAGAAGATTAATTTTACAGCTGGAGAATCACAGAATCACAGCTGTGAACACAGAGCTCACAGCAAGGGAGGTACCAAATTGCACTGAACACATTTTGCATGTTCAAGGCAGAACTCATAATGAAGAAAATCCAGAAGACCACTGGACCTTTTCCAGTCCTGTGCTCAGAAACAACATGGATTTGTTTTAATTTCTGGATTTATGCTTTAATTCCTCCATCAGACAGGGACCAGAAATATAAAGGTTTGAAAAAATAAAATGTAAACTGAAAGCAATGGAAATGACTCTGCAATGAAAGCCTAAATGAGTATTTATGACTCTCACTATTAATGTGTCTCGTTGTTAATAGACTAAGTGAATGCACTGACAAAAAGGAAAGATGAACCAAGTCATTTAGGCAAACTATATAAACACAATGTTCTCAGTTCACTTCATCCCCTTACTGTTGTTTTTTTAATCATAGTAAATAAAATGATTTACTTCAAGAATGCAAGCCAATAAAATAGTACTCTTCTGTCTCAGCTCTAGAAAATGTAATAGCACCCAACACAAAGCTAAAGGGACGAATTTAATGATTAAGTATCCAGATCATTGTAGTTAAACTTTTAAGGGATTGTTTCATGAGTCTTTAAATGTATTTTAAAAGTGAAAACTTTAAAAGTGTCTTAAAGCATTAAAAAGAAGTTTCTTGAAGCAAGAGTGAATAGTTAGGAAACTTAAAGTTAAGAATGGTACCTCTCCTGAAAACACTCTTGATATCACTGAGATCAGGGTTTACAACAGTCATTTATGAAACATTAAAATATAGTCACTTCTAACATATTGCACACTCTTTCCATAATTAAAGTCTTCCATCAAATATTTCAATAGTTCATGCTACAATTTTCCACCAGAAAACCAAAGAAGGGAGGAAGGTTTGAGCTGAACAAACCCACATGGAGCCGTCACTGACTGTCTTCCCACATAAGCATGGGTTCTCTTCTACCTCTCTTCAAATTCACTCTCTACCATCACCTAACACTTCAACCAGGTGATCTGGTTCTGAATCATCTGCCCTACAGTTCTTTCAATACTATTTTGACAAACAGTTTGAAGAAAATTCCAACTACTCCAAAGCTCTTCAATAACATATCTTCTCTTAAATATAGCACGTGTATTTTTGCTACCAGCCTACAGAAAAAAGTAAATAATTCTTTCACGTCTTCTACGAGCACAATCTGGTCACAGTGATTGTTGCTATTTTACATATCAACATGTTGTAACAGTTTTTCTTTTCACGATTTAGTCTTCAACAGTGTCTTTTTTGCCTGAGAAGGTGGGGTACTTTGTATTCTCACCACACTTGTGTTAGCCACATGGAGCGCTGGAAGCTGTCACACAAGATGGAGAACATATCGACAAGCTTTGTGCAGGGAAACAATTTCAGATGGTATTTTCTTGGGAGCAAGGGAGGTTTTGTCAGGTTCAGTAGTTGAGTGGTCTTTCTTTAGATGTTGAGGTAACCCCATTGAGTGATTCTGACAAGGTATTTGTTCCTTTGTGAATAAAACTTGCATTGAATGTAAAACCAAAAAGCTTTGAAATAGATGGAAATCTCCATATCAAAGTAGTTGTTTATGCTTAGGAGTTTCCTATGTTTGAGAAATAATGAAAGAGGTCTACAGGAAATGAATTTTTAGAGAAATTTGATTTTTTTTTTTTATCAGAAGAATGAGTAGGTGAGGAAAGAGAACTTATGATAGTACAAAACTGCACCATTAAACCAAGTTAAACTAGTAGTTGGTGATAGGCACGAACTAAAAAGAAACATTAACGTTCCTAAGGTGACTCAAGATTGTTTGAAAAAATTAAGTAAGATTTCTTTCTGGTATACCTTTTGAAATCCTCAGCTCACTGAAAACAGAGACATTTATGCATTCCCAATCATACCTGCAGATTCACAAATATTACTCATAGCCAATTACAAGAAGGTCTTTCAATTGATAGCTACTGAGAGGGAACACTTCTGTGGCACAGAATATCCTTCCTGTGAAATCTGACTTTATTACAGTATATCATATGTTGCCAGATGTTGAATGTCAGTTGGTTTAGAGAAGTAAAATCAAAAATCATGAACACACATGAAATTCATAAACATTTTGGACAATTGTCTTCAAATGTAATTGTTCAGTAGTGACCAGTGATTGAGTGACAAGTTGCATATCATTTACTTGAAAATAGATTTATGCAAGATGTAATGTCAGCAAGAGTCTGTATATGCTAAGAGATAATGTTTCAATTACATATTTACAGTAAAATGTCCATGCTACTAATCATCATCTAGTATTACCAAGCAACTTTCCATCAACAGGGAAGATCAGAAGAGCATGAAGAACAAGCTAGACAACAGGGAAACTGGGTCTTGGTTCAAGCTCCTCAAGTAATCTACTTTTTCAACATCTA
The DNA here is from genome assembly GCF_015220805.1 of Pogoniulus pusillus. Lineage (NCBI taxonomy): Eukaryota > Metazoa > Chordata > Aves > Piciformes > Lybiidae > Pogoniulus > Pogoniulus pusillus. The sequence goes on from NC_087273.1 coordinate 10,168,624, forward strand.
GATTCTTTGAAGCAAGATTTCACAGTTTTACTGAAGTCCTATCTTGAAAATGCTGAGAAATAAATTAAATATAATAATAATAATAATAATAATAATAATAATAATAATAATAAATGGTTTAAACTTGTTCCATTTATCACATGGCTTCATTAATCTCTCCCCATTTGTATGATCAGCTAGACAACAAAACAACTCTCCCATTGCTTGTAACTCACATTACTAAAGGGGACATATCACAAAGATGTATAGGTAAAAAGCAAAAAATGAAATTTCTTGTGCTTTTCATTGTTTGTTTTGGGTTTTTATTATTTTTTCTTTTAAATGTCTCTAAACTTTATGTTGAGACTGAATTTCATTAGGTTCTAAGTGAATCAAGTCAAAGTGGTTCAAACTTTATGATGGCACAGCAAAATTTCTCAATTAATATCCAGAACACCTAGCTCTAAACCAAACTTGGCAAAAGGCCTTAGCAGTAGCATCTAGTGGAGCTTCTAAGACTTCATGTACCAGCATAGGTTGCAGACTGATCTGTTGGTGAGCAGCCCTGCGGCAATGGAGCTGGGGGTTCTGGTGGACAAGCAGATGACCATGAGCCAGCAATCTGCCCTTTTGGCCAAGAAGGCTAATGGCAACCTGGGCTGTATTAGAAGGGCTGTGGGTAGTAGGTCAAGAGAGGTTCTTCTCCCTTTCTGCTCTGTCCTGGTGAGGCCATGTCTGGTATATTGTGTCCAGTTCTGGACCTCAGAGAACTGATTGAAAGAGTCCAATTCAGAGCCATAAAGATGTTCAAGGGAGTGGAATATCTCCCTTATGAACAAAGGCTTGAGGGAGCTGAAGTTCTTTAGCCTGGAGAAAAGGAGACTGAGAGTGACCTCATTCATGGTTATAAAGATGCAAAGAGCAGTGTCAGGAGGGCAGAGCTAGGCTCTGCTCAGTGATGTCCAGGGGTGCAAGCTGGAGCATTGGAGATTCCATGGGAATTTAAGGAAACACTGTGAGGGTGACAGAGCACAGGCACAGGCTGCCCAGAGAGGTTGCGAAGTCTCCTCTGGAGACTTTCAAAGCCCACCTGGACATATTCCTGTGTGACCTGCTCTAGGTGCTCCTGCTCTGGCAGAGGGAATTGGACTGGCTGATCTTTCAAAGTCCCTTTCAACACCCAACATTCTATGCTAAGTATGTTTAACTTGAACATTCTCTTCCTTTTTAGAAAAAAAGAAAGAAAACAAAACCTCACAAACAAAAAACCCACACATGGCTATGATTTAACCTCCACATACTCTGGGAATGTCAGAGTACTTGTTCAAATGCATCTGGGATCTCAGTGCTGCTCAGCATTTGTGTGTGACCTTTATCAAGCCAACACTTCCCTGCAACAAAACTGTAAAAATGGTATCTTTTTTAAGTTCTCTTTGAAAAAAAAGATCATATTTTAACAAGATGGATACAACTGGTCTAGATCCTTCTGTTGGAAAATGAATTTTAAAAGTGAATAGTAACACCTATATATGCTTTTTAATATGACCTCTTTTCATTGAGGTGGTTAGGTATAAATTGATTTTGTATTTTGGATATTCAGGTTTATAAATGTATTTCCTGTAAATCTAGTCTCAAGATGACAAGAAAACTCTCCTTTTCTTATTCTCAGCACTGCTCAGAAGACTCCATATAACATCTAGCCTAAAATACCTCCACATGATAGCCCCAGGAATTTAATAAGTCACCTTACTGCCCATCAGCAAGCTATTTCCCCTACAGATTGGGAGCATTTAATAAAAGAGCACTTCCTAACCCATCTGAATATATTTCTAACACCAACCAAGCTATACAGCATTCTGGAAGCAAGTGCACTGTTACTGATGGTCTTCTGCTTTGTAGAAAGTCTTTAATAATTGCTGGACGAACAACTCTCCAACAAGCCCAAGTGCAGAAAAGAAAAAGCTAATTTGCATCCCTGTCATCAGAAAAGCCTGTGACTGTATTTTTAATAACCAATGCAGGAGTTCTTTACTTCAATCCTTACTCGAGCCATTTTTCTACTAATATGAACAGTTTAATCTGGCAGGCCCTGCAAGATTTTATCTTTTTGGAATACACCCATTTCCCAGACAAACAGAGATTATATTTCAAAGATTCTGATGGCATGTTTCTTGCACCAAATACATAGATAGCATTGCAGAAGGGCCTTGAGGAAACATATTTTAAAATATAAAAGACCAAAGATTAAAATGATACCTGTATAGCATATTGAAATATCACCTACATTCAAAGAACAATAAAACAAGGTTCTGAAATAGCCTAATGCAATCTCTTACTTCAAATATTCAGGTGCCTACCAAGCCTTTTGTACTGTTAGCAATTAGAATTAATTAGAAGTCACAGACCAACTTTTTGCCAGCTCTCTGTTTCAGACAGGAGTCCTACATTACTCATATCTCCACCATTCCACAAACAAATATTTCTTAATAGAAACATCTTCAAAATGTACTAAGAGGTGTAGCAGGAGTATGGCAGGATACATAAACAAGAGCACCTTAATGAACAAAGACAACATCACTATAGCCATTATGCTTTCTTTCTGTGTCTTAGCTGTAAATTAATTACATTTGCCAAGGTTCACTTTTAATCTTGGGACTATACTGGAATCTGGTTTTAATGACCACCTGGGATAAGTAGTGCCTTGCATTTTCAGAGCTCAAAATTTTAACTGCTTGCCTTTTATTTGCTTTGTAAGTCTGAAAGCACACTCATCTCCTACTCACAGCAGTCTGAGGATTAACATAAAATTTGACTTCAGTCATTTCCATTATGATTATTTTTTTCCTAAAACACACTAAGAAACTAAATCCAGAACTGTGTCGAAGATAGAAATTATCCATGACTGCAGTTCTGAGTACAACCACCTCCTGTGGTTCACGTAAAAGCATTTGGAAGGTAATTGCTATCCAGTTTCTCACTGGGCACTGAACTTTCAACTGTGTGAGCATAATCAACTTGATTAAGCTTGAACATTCAGCTAGTTAGACAGCTTGAAGGCAATCTGACCCAAACACTGGACACTGGTACAGATACAGGCTGAACAGCCTAGCAAATAATGCAGTTTTGGGTCACTTTAATTTCTGTTCTGCAGAAGTACTACAGAGAGCTTAAAGAAAGGCAGCAGTACAAAGAGGGAAAGAAAAAAAAAGCTGCCCAAAACTCTTCAAACTGTCTGGAAGACCCAGAAGGACTTAGCAACTTATAGTGAAGAGAGAAAGGGCTTGAGAATATTTTGGTGAATGGATGTCCTTAGAACACCCTAGAGCTCAAAACTCATCTTAGAGACATATCTGTGCATTCAAGATCTAGATTTTCACTGCAGTTAATAGAGTCTAAGGAATCTAAACCAATTCTTTATTGTGATCCCTGTGTTACAAATGAGGAGGAAAAAAAAATCTCGATTTTTAAAGTGGGTCTTGAATGAGCTTCTCTTTTTATCCTCAGAAGATATGAGAATAAGCCCAAAAAGCTTGAATAGTTTATCATCTCCACCACTGTGCCTTATTCATTAACTCTGGAGGAAATCATCTCTGAAATTAAGATGGAAGTTTAGTTTCTTCCTTTTCTGTTAAGATTGCTTACTGGGTTGCCTAAGAGTTTGTCAGAATTTTATTTTATATTTCCTTCCCTTTATTTTCTTCTTTTCTTCACAAACTTTACATACATCCATACCAACCAGTTGAGTCTCTGCTGCCACCAAACTCAAATGAAAGACATTTTAACACTGCTTAAAAACACAGGAGTGAGATAAAACTAATATATGCAGTCTCAATGAGTGAAGGAGTTGTGTTCTCTCCATAAGTCATAAAGACCAAAATCATTTTAGAGCATGTCATTGACTTTCAGCCTTGCACAGCGAGCCCTCAGCTCAGGGATGCTAATGGATCAAAAGATGCTTCACTAAATTTTAAGAAGAAAGGCTGCATTCTGTTTTGTTGCAATCCCCTTAGTCATAGCAAATCTTGTGTGCATCAGCTGAGTTCCAAGAAATTGATATGCAACAGCAACAGTTTTTCAGAGGCTATTCCAGTACCTTATCTAATAGTGGCTCTGTGACTTCAGAGGAGGAAGACTGTGGGTTTTTCCCCCTCTAGCAACAAAACTACCAGTCTTCCAGATCCTTATTAAATTCCACATCCACCTAACTCTTAACACTCCTGCATAATGCCATAGAACTGCCCATGGGAGAAAGGCCAAGTCTCACACACTGCTTATACTCCGCAAAAACCCTCACACATCTTAGAGCAGAGCTCTTGAACAGTAAAACTTTCTAAAAGTGTCATTCTACTTAGAATTAGGGATGCATTTTTCTAGTGTTAAGCTCCATGCTATGCTATTTTTGAAACAATTCAAGTTATACAAATTATTTATTATTCATCCTCCTAGAATGTCCCTGCACTTCAGAGCTCCAGAAGGCTACATATTTCATGAAGCCAAACAGAAACGTCTGCTGCACCAAAATAAAAGAGTCTATGAGGAGTGTCCAATGTCCTTCATGCCTTTAGAAAAATCAAGAATGTTCCCAACTGAGCTCTAGGAATTCAGTTTAGAAGAGAAAATTTCCAGGAAGATTCCCTTATTATTTATCTTTGAATAAAACCACAAACAGAGATCTGTGACCTACTCTAGATGATCCTGTCCTGGCAGGGAGGTTGGACTAGATCATCTTTTGAAGTCCTTTCCAACCCCCAATACTCTGTAATTCTGTGGTTTCATGAGCAATGAGAGCATTTTAAAAGCAAATCTCTAAGCCTGTGATACTCACCAGTGCCTAAACACAACACATGCAGGGAGTCTTAACTACTTATTTCTTGTTAACAGATTCCTAAACACTACAAAATAAGATTAAGAAACTGACCAGAGAGCATATTTTAATTACTTTAAGGGTAAATTAAGAATGTTTTCACAGAGGTTATGCTTTTTCCCCCCTAATTTAGCACCTGAGTAGGATTAGCAATAGGCAAAATAACCCACTGAAACTGTCAAATCATTTCTCCACAGGATGGAACCAAAAGGTAATTAAGGAATATCTAGGAGAAAAATCTGTCCAATCAGAAATACATTGTGTACCATGTATTATTTATATCACCAAGAATTCCCCAGATAAAAGGCACGGAGAAAACACTAATTGAGAAGAAAACAAAGAGCCTGTAAAAGTGAAACAGATTTCTGACAAACAATACTTTATAGGATATGAGCTGAAGTTGACAAAATAGAACATTCCGGCACTAGTAAAGTAGAACAGGACATCTGAAGCAGGATATTTGGGTATTATTTTGGGGGGTGAAGTGGTTAGTGTTTGGGTTTTTTTTTTTTTTTTTATTGTTGGGTCAGGTTGTTGTTGTTGTTGTTTGAGAGGTTTTTTTTTCTGTTTTAAGCATGAGGCTGGCTTAGAAGTTATGACCTTCCATTCTTAAACCCATAGGTAACGTGAATTACCAGGCCTGTTTGTGTCCTCCCAGTTTTATCCCAAATAGCCCTATAACATTAAATCTTTATATAAAAGTTTTAATGTTATAAACGTTCATATATGTGATGGTTTGTGCGTTCCCCACCTCTCCACACTCTGGAAATCACCCAGACTAGACTCATCTGGCTCTGGAAATTGAATGAAGCTTATTATTTACAGCTTAGCACAATATACAAGCAGTATATACATTTATATACACAGATATAGAAGGCAAAAGCTAATACAGAAACACAACAGCCCTCCCAGAAACTTGAGTCCCCAGGAGGGGCTTCCAACTGCCCTTCCACCTTTCTCCACTTCTCCCCTCCCCCCCTCCCCCCTTACCGCAGTCCCAAGGAAGAATGAAGGCTCGGCCAGGGGGTTAGGAAGCAAAGTGGATTAATCAGAAAAATGGCAAAGAGTCCAGAGAGAGAAATGCAGCTCGGAGCTCCTCAGCAGAAGTGCCCTATCTGTGTTTGGACTCTTGTCCTTGTATCTCTCAGCAAGCCTATGAGTGAGGTAGACATCAGCCTCGTTCTCCTTCCACAGCCTGTAGTGTAGTTCTTCTCACCAAAACATTCTAGCTAGGCTCAAACTAGCACAATATATTTGAATTCAAGCTCCATACCTTGCATGATCTCCCAATCTTTGAGTATTTGGGTGTTTATAATCTTTATGAAAAATGTCCCTGACTTAAAGCATTTCAAACTACATAGACCAGAACTAAGAAGAGCAAATTTGCAGAGTTACTAGTTTTGTTTTCTGATTGTATCAGACCATTATTTTTAACAACTTGCTCAAAATCCTTCCTACGCTGTTTCCACTATACAGCCGTAGAAATTACGAAGACCTGTAGGTGGAGGTAGAGCAGGGGAACGTGCAGACTTCATGATTGATTTATTCTTTCTAGACTGCTTCTTACTCTGTGGAAATTGTAAGCCATTCTTCCAGGGATGCATTAGCAAAAGCAAAATGCACCAATCTGTTCTCCCCTTTCTCTTCCTCTGATCACAAACTACATGGCAACAAAGCCTGTTACTGCATACAGGAAGCATTTACTTGTTCTTCTCTGACCAGTAATGTCCCAGACTTTCTGAAGTTGGTCAAGTTTTCACTTCCCTCTGTTTCCTTCTCTAGATGTTTATGGATCAGATATTCTGGTCAGATGGCATTACCTTGCTTAGAATCAAGAACACAGACATACTTGTGTTGGTTTTAAATTCCACACAAGCACTGACTTTCTGACTCGCCCTATCTTCCTGTTCTGCAACAGTGATTCAGATATGACAGAACATCATTTAACATGCTCAACTTTACATATGGAATCTGCCTTATTGAGAAAAAAAAACCCCCTCTGCATTAGAGAGCTGGAATAAGAGATAAAACCCTGAGCACCTATAACTCTTTAGAATATCTTCATTCTGATAGCCACTCATGCAGAAAGCTTTCAAAGGAAGAGGAGATTTGCTATACCCTATCAGATCACTGGTGCATGGAGGCTGCTATCTTGCCTGTGCCAACGCTTCAGATAAAAGCAAACCAAAATCCCTGTGATACTCATAGAGTAGTATGATGGTTTGGGTGTTATCCACCCCCCCACACACACTTTGGAAATCACCCAGACTAGACTCAGCCAGCTCTGGAAAATGAATGAAGCTTTTATATGTACATCTTAGCACAATATAAATGCAACTATTTGCAATATATATATACAGTTATATACAGAAATATACAAGGTAAAAGGTAATACAGAAACACAGCAGCCCTCCCAGAAACCTGAGTCCCCAGGAGGGGCTCCCAACTGCCCTTCCACCTTCTCCAACCCCCCTCTACCTTACCCCACAGACATTGCCTTGTGCCCAAGGACGAATTGAGAGTCGGCCAAGGGAGTTAGAAAGCAGATGGATCAATCAGGTTAAAGAGAAAAAAATGCAGTCCACAGACCAGACAGAGAGCAACTACCATATCTATGTTTGGATTCTTGTTCTTATACCTCTCAGCAAGCCTAGAAGTGAAGTAGACATCACCATTGTTTCCCTTTCACAGCCTATAATCTAGTTCTTCTCACCAAAACATTCTAGCTAGCTTCAAACTAGCAGAAGTAGTCAGTTTGGTATCATCTGTGTGCCTCAGGGTTGGAAAATTTTTCATGGCATTAAATCCTACTTATTGGCTAAGCAAAGTGAAGCCTGAAGCTGAAGTTTGTTTGTAAACACAAAAATGCTGGTCTCTGGTTGGCCACACAAATCGTTTACCCAGTGTAACAAGTGTCTAATTCAGAAGAAGTTTTGCTGATTCATCTTAGTTAATGGAGTTTATTAAAACAAGCTGCTCCATTTCTCCTTTTCAAAACACTTGTGCTAGAAAACAGACTGGGATCAAGTGGCAAGCAGGAAGCCTGACCTCAAAAATGGTATCAGACATGAGTTTGGGAAGAAAGCTGATGTGCACTATTCAACCTCTTGCCAGACTGCAACCACAGAGCTGGATCTCTTTAAACCACGTTATATCTTCTCTGTCACGTTGTGTTATATATTCAAGGCAGCTACAAAGCTCCCAACTATCACAAAGACCCAAAGTGAATTATAACCACAAATATATGCAGCTTTAATTAGGAAAAGTGATACAGTGTCTCTGCAGCTGTTATTTATAAAATACAACTGGTCGGATACTACCAAAAATATAGCTGAGAGAAGTAAGTAGTGCTTTTGGATGATTACAAATAAGAATTACTGGCGATAAATCTGCCAGCTTTAATGGATTTACATCTGATAGAGAAATGGGGAGAGACAAAACAGCCTTCATATTATTATTAAGGTTTGTTAAAATTTTTGACCAACTCAAGAGAAAAGAGTTCTCTCTTGTTTATGTTGTGGTAGGCCTGACAGGCCCAAAATAGGCTTATACATGTCCCGCCTTGCCTAGGCATGTTGTTCTGCTCCACCAGAGAGGCAGGTATGGGAAGAAGACACAAAAGAACCTGTAGCCACTGAGTCTGGCCTGCCAAGAGTCCTGTAGTAAGGTACACACACTTAGCTTGTGCCTGCCTAGTGCAAGACCCCTGCTTTTCCCAAATTAGGGAAAAGTGAGCCTGTGGCTTTGCCTAATGTGGTAAAGTTTGGCTAACTGCCATCCTGATTGGCTGTTCTGTGTCCAAAGGGCAATTCATCTCAGCCCACACTGATAAAGGGAGATTTGCAGGTAAACAACGTGCTTTGCTTCCCTGCTCTTTGCCATGCCCTCTCTGCTGTGCTCAGCCGTGCTCTGCCGTTGCCTGCTGCCTTATTGCTTGCCTGCTAAACTCCACTGCTGCGAGTTACTAGGAACACACCCTGGATGCCTGCACACGATCGGCCTGTGGGGCCAGCGTGACATTGTGCTGAGACTACACAACATCTGCCTCTGCCCCTTAAAGTCCTGCCCAGAAGTCCTGGACGTAACAGATATCCAGAAGAGCCAGGAGACAAGGTCAGAGATTGCCTGTGTCTTTCCCCAGAAGCCAGGAAGTACTAAGTTTCAACATCTGACAAGACAGAGTCCCCTGAAAGCATTTGGGCACTGTCTGGACTGTGACTAAGCCCCACAAGTGGGTAATAATAATTTGTGAGGAAATGCTTAAATGCCCCTTTTTAATTCTTCTTTGCCTTCTGCCATAAAGCAGAAAGAGCTCCTTGAGCTCATCTACTGGGCAAGCAGCATATTGATTGCAAGTGGCATTTGACCATGGGAATCTTCTCTTCCAGTTCAGTTAATGTTTAAATATTTTGCTGGTTATAACTAAATCTAGATATTATCCATAGAATGTTTCCATGACCATGTAAGACTTCAAATATTATTAAAATTAGTGGTCACGGGTGGTGAGAGCTCTGAATAGCAAAATTAATAAACAATATTAATTTGGGAAAAAAAAAATCATCTCACATCAATTAATTTCCCCTCTTCAATATCTTATTACTGAACATTGAGTGACAAATTTTAGTATTTGAAGATTTACCACAAACAAGATAATAACAGAACAAGAAAAACAAAGGCTGTTTTTCTTGATATAGTAAGAATTTCCTTACTTGTTCTAGTAATTAGCTACTAACTGGTTAGGTTTTTATTAATATATATTAAAACAAAAAAACAACCCAAAAACCCAGAGCCTTGACTAGGTTTGGGATTTCATATGGACAGAATTAAAGCTATAGAATGTATTACAGCAATACCTTACTAACAGGAGGTGAATCTTGATGTTTATAGAAGAATGGCAACTGATAGCTTGCTCATCCATACCTCTACTGCAGTCACCAGCACCTGCATCAGCCATGATCTTCCAAAGTATCTCTTAACCAAATCAATAAACTACCAGCTACATAAGCAGATGATAATGTGGGTGGAAAATTGTCTGGACAGCTGGGCTCCAAGGCTTGTGATCAGCTACATGAACTCCAGCTGGTAGACACTTATTAATGGCATTCCTCTGGGATCAATACTAGCACCGATGCCATCTACTGCTTCTATTAATGGCCTGCATGATGAGGCAGAGCACATTGTTAGCAAGTGGACAGATGATACCAAAAGACAGGGGATACCTCCAACACTCCAGAGGATAAAAGCTATACAGAGTGCTTGTAACTCACAAAAACCTCAAAGTCCAACAGAAGCTAATGCTCAGTGTTGTTGTCTGGGACAGAATAGCCCCAGGAACACTACGTGACCAACCAGACAGAGAGCAGCTTTGCAGAAACTTCTTTGGGGAGCTGGTCAATGAAGACTAAAACATGACTCAACAGTGAACCCCAGGAGCAAGGAGTATCCCAGATACAGATACAACAGTATCCCAACTTGCAGCTGTCAGGCTGAGGGAAAGCCTAGAAACATAGAATAGCTTTGGCTGGAAGAGACCTTTAAAGGTCATCCAGTCCAACTGCCTCATGCAGTGTGCGGGGACGTCTAGAGCAGGTTGATCACATTCCCATCCAACCTGGCCTATTCAGCATTGGGGGGGGACAGGAAGAACCTTCTGCTAGAATGTGCACAGGGAGAGGACAAGATACAATTGTCTCAAACTGCAGAACAGAACTGTGCTGTATCTGATTGAGACACATTCTTGATATCGGCTCCACTTGAAGGTGTGTACATGCGGGAAAGAAATTTCGCTGGAGAGGCATAACTAACTTAATGCTCTGTCAAAAAAGTTATCCAGTTGTACAAATCCAATAGGACAAAAGATTACAGTTCAACTTGGTCATTTAAAAAAATACATCAGCCACTCCCTCAACTGCCACACAATTTCACTAACAACAGGATTCCAAAGGACACCAAAACAGCACAAAAAATAACTGGAAGAAGAAACATTAATTTCACCTAGATAATGAGTAGCTGACAGCACCTAGCAAGCAAACTAAGTTTTAAATCCAGTTCTAAAGCTACTCATGAGCAAATTTGAGTATGTAAATGAAGAAATTTATCTAAAAGTACCACCAATTTTGGTAGAACTTTTGGAATTTCATCTACTACCAGAGTTTCTTCTTAGTTTCTAACTTTTATCTTTCACCAAAATAAGTAAGACCAAATAAAAGTGACCTTTCAAGCCAGTGAAGAGATGTGGTTGGTCTTTAAGAAAACATTTTATTCTGCCTCTATAATAACCTACTGGGAAAAATGTGAGCTTTTAGCAAAATGTCACTGTGCTGTCTCAGTTGTTCTACCACTGTGATGAATAAGGGGCAACACTGTGCGATTGCTGTAGTTCACCCTGCACGATTGCTGTAGTTCACCCGGCACTAGGGTCACTGACCACTTATCACTGCAGGGATCACTGTGAATAATGATGGTAGGAGATGTGGAAGTAGCTGGGTAAATAAATATTTGCCATTTCCTGAGCAGGAAATGAAAAATAAATAAATAATAGAAAACAAGCTGCAATAATAGTTTGTCTCTGAATAAGGAAAATGTAAGGGAAGTATTGTGCTTCTGCTTTTAATTCAACATTTGTTAATCTGAACTTTAATATCCATAGAGTATGAGGGTAAAGGTAGCTGAAATTTAATCAAAACACATTCACCAACACTGGCTTGCTTTCAATCTGCTTGGTATTTGCTTCATTCAAAACAGTTCTACGCTCATTAGCTGAAGGGAATTTATCTATTCCTTGAATAAACGCAATAGACTGACTCAAGGAAACTATAGCAGTGGCAGCTGCTGTTCAATAAAATAACAAAGATGTAGTTGAAAGTTTTTCAAGTGCTCTACAGTTGTTGAGACATCTGCAGAAAGAGAGGCAAACTAAAAATAGCACAGGAAATTTTACGTCCATTTCTCTGGATTTTCAGTGGAGCTTTTGTTTTACTTACTTGTGGGCCACTGAAAATTTATAGCACAGAATGAAATGTGGTTTTTACTGCTGAGTGATGTGAGTTACCAATTCAGTTTTAACCTGATCCAACAGTCAGTGGAATCTTGGAAAGGGTCATGTGAGCAATATAATATTTAAACTGTAATCACAAAAGTGGGCATTGTTTTGTCTATTCCTCCTCTCCTTGAAATGTATCATCAAGAAGAACATCTTCATTTGAAAGCAAATAATTCTGAAATTAGACATTATACTTGGACACGTCAAGTTGATAACAAGTTCTAGCAGAAAGAGAATCATAGAATCATAGAATCAACCAGGTTGGAAGAAACCTCCAAGATCATCCAGTCCAACCTAGCACCCAGTCCTGTCCAGTCAACTAGGCCATGGCACTAAGTGCCTCATCCAGGCTTTTCTTGAACCAGTGGGTCTTTGGTGTCAACATGGACCTATCATCTACCACTTGCCATACCAGGAGTTCATGACAAATCTTGGCAAAGAACAAACAGTAGATTTTTGATCAGACCTCTAAGGTCAGGTATATGTGGCTGCCCTCATGCTCTGGCCCTGTGTGAGAAGCCAAATTCCCACCTCCCCTCAAAGGGAGAGGGGAAGAATATAAGAACAATAGGGGAAAGGAAGCTCCTTTGGGCTAAAGTCAGGGAGATCACTTCCCAAGGGCTGTCGTCAGTGATGAAAGACACTCAACTGGGAAAATTCAATTTTTTACCCTTGAACATTGTTATAGGTTAGGGATTAATTCTAAAAGCACAGAGAAGAAAATCCCCTGGGGGACTAGAAAGTCCCAAGGGGAAAGCACAGGATCTGGTACTAGATTATTCCGTTCCTTATCCTGTGTTATCCCTGCACAAGGAGCCGACCCTGTGGTCAGATGGCTCTTGGCTTGGCTCCGGGCATATAGGCTCGTAGCTGCTGGGTTTGCTTCTGGCTGCGAGGGAGTGAGGCCCAGCTGGCAGGAGCAAGGCCTGCCTGTTGCGTCACGAGGCCTAGCTCGGGCCTAGGCCACTGTCGGTTCTGACTGTATGGATCCTTTTCCCTTAACACCTTTTCCACTGCATTTACTTTTGGTGCTACTGCTTCTACTTCACAGAAATGTTTTTACTCTGTGCAAGTGTTTTTATTTCCCCCTTTGGGGCAAGTTCTGCATTCTGTCTGGAGCTGGCTGCTGAAGCCAGGACAAAGGTGAATGCTTGATCGTGATTCCCACACAGGGCAGCAAAACAAAACTAAACCAAAACAATTCCACACCTATGCAAAATGTCATTTTTTCCACACTGGACATCACTTCCAGGCTCAACTTCATCCCAGGAGCCTCACTGCTCACCTTGATATGGTCACAGGTTGCACTCAGTCGCTGCAGTGAGGCAGTGTCGGCGGCAGGGGGAGCTGTGCTCAGCGCAGGAGGGGTTTGCACCATCTCACTTTTCCCAGGCTTTCATAGAATCCCAGCGGCAGCCAGGCTGGAAGAGACCTCCAAGATATCCAGGCCAACCTAGCACCCAGCCCTGTCCAGTCAACCAGACCATGGCACTAAGTGCCTCATCCAGGCTTTTCTTGAACACCTCCAGGGACGGTGACTCCACCACCTCCCTGGGCAGCCCATTCCAATGCCAATCACTCTCTCTGCCAACAACTTCCTCCTAACCTCCAGCCTATACTCCCCTCAACACAACTTGAGACTGTGTCCCCTTGTTCTATTGCTGCTTGCCTGGCAGAAGAGACCAACCCCCACCTGGCTACAGCCTCCCTTCAGGTAGTTGTAGACAGCAATGAGGTCTCCCCTGAGCCTCCTCTTCTCCAGGCTGCACACCCCCAGCTCCCTCAGCCTCTCCTCATAGGGTTTGTGTTCCAGGCCCCTCACCAGCTTTGTCAACCTTCTCTGGACACGTTCCAGCACCTCAACATCTCTCTTGAATTGAGGAGCCCAGAACTGGACACAGCACTCAAGGTGTGGCCTGAGCAGTGCTGAGTACAGGGGAAGAATAACCTCCCTTGTCCTACTACTTGCCACACTGTTCCTGATGCAGGCCAGGATACCGTTGGTTCTCTTGGCCACCTGGGCACACTGCTGGCTCATCTTCAGCCTACTATCTACCAGTACCCCCAGGTACCTTTCCTCCTGGCTGCTCTCAGACACTCTGTCCCCACCCTGTAGCCCTGCTTGGGGTTGTTGTGGCCAAAGTGTAGGACTCTGCACTTAGCCTTGTTAAATCTCATATGAGTCCTCCACAGACTTCAATCCCTCTGGATGGCACTGCACTGGTGCAGGTTTGTCTGTGGACTCGAGACCCTTGAGGGTTATTTCTGCTGTGATGTGACCTCCTGCTGCTGTGGACACCCAATACAGTTATCAGCTTAGGTGAAGCTGCTGCTGAAGGGTATGCAGCAAGGCATTATTTGAGAAGTCATGTTGAATCACTTCAAAGGCTATCACATTTTCTGACTTCAGCACTTCTGTTGCTCAAACAATTTCATTTTGCAGGGAATTAATTACTTTTGATTACCATATAAGGTAGAATTTGATTTTGTAGAATTAGGGGTAATTTACCTTCAACATTACAAATTACAGGCTTGCAAATGAGCAGAACTAGAGTAAGTAACTGTATCAAAGATTGTTTGTTTTCCAGCAGCATCCTACCTACATGACATATTTTACCTTCAAAAGCACAGTCTGAAAAATGCATGTGGACACTGCAGACCTTAAATAGTCAGAGACAGTCAAGCTCACCTTAACAGTGCAGAAGCATCAGGGCTGGGTAGTGCACATCTTCACAGGAGCTAATTTACCCATCTTTCCAGAGTAAATTAACCTGCAGAGAGTTCCATTCTACAACTGCTCTACTGCTAACAGAAAATATCTCTTTCTTTCACTGAAAGTCAAATTCCAATAAATAAAGCAGATTAAAGAAGCAAAAACCTGCAGCATTCGATCGACCTTCAATGGCCTGAGGACATGAAGAAGGTTCCAAAACACAAAGCAAAGAACTGGTTTTTTTACAGACCAAATTTTAAACAGGCCTGTAAAATTGCAATTCTTAGACTGTGCACAAAGAGGAAAAAACCCACATCCAACCCTCAGATGCAATTTTAGATCCTTCTTTGAAAATCTGTCTTAAAAAGAGAGGAAAGGCTACAATCTTCTCCTCTCCTCCCTTCTTTTTCCCTTTTTTCCTATTTCACAGACACAGAGTACAGTCAAAGGACTGTTCCTGGTTTGATTAGAAATATTTTGTGTGCCAATTCCTCTTTCAAATGAGTCAAGAAAGAGTCCTTTTGACTTAAGCTGTCATTAGCAATGGCTTTTGTCCATGTGGAACTTGGAAAAGCTCAGAACTCTGCCAGCAATATGTAAGAAAATCATTCAATGGAGGGTAAGAAAAATATTTATTTTTTAGTGGCAGGCAAATAAAACATCAAACTACAGACTAATTTTTTTTTCCTGCTGGTTGGAGAAATATAGATAATGAAATTCCACCTACAGAAGGCAAGTTAAATGTTTAGAAAAGTTGTACCATATTGAGGGAGAATCTACTTAAATATAGCCGTAATAACAGTAGTAACTGCAGCTCCGTTCTCTGCATTGCAATGAGTTCCTAATGCCAGCTCCCACTCCATTTTAGAGAGGAAAGCCAACACTGATTAAACAGGTGACTCACTTGCTTAAAAATCCCTGCTGCAGATGGAAATTCTTAGATCAGAGCTAAGCTAAAGTAGCTAAGGAGAAAGCCCTGAGAAGGTGCCATATAGGCTGTTGCTGTCAATGTCTCCATCATCAGGTAGCGTAGTACAGTAATAGAAGACCTGCTGATCAGAAGAACAGGTGAGGAGGAGCCAAAGGCCATATCATATGCATTTCAGAAGGCCTTCCTTCATCTTTCGTCTAGTTCTGAGGAGTGAATGTAAGGAGTGGCAGCACATAACACCTATTTCAGAAGAGTACATGATTCTGGTTTCATCTAAAAAGATTGTAAGTTGAGTTTCCAAGACAGATCCATGATTTAATTAAATTACAGTAAATAGGTAAGACTGGTAGATGAACTTCAAAAATGAACTGAACTAAAATGCTTGTATAGACCTACACTGCAGAAGATGCTGCAGCAGTTTGGCACAGAAATATCTTACATAGGAGACATGGTGGGTTTTCAGTTTCAACAGGGAGTTAATATCTGATCAGAACTAAAACTATTTCAAATCTGGGGGGGGGGGAGGGGGGGGAAGCCCTACCATGGTCCCTGTTAAGTAATATTTTCTTAGCACTTTTTTCCTCATTATTACTTGAGAACATTTTAAGTCTAAATAACAGTGAAGGAGGAAATTAAAGCTGTAATTCAAACACTGAGCTCTGGAATCCTCCATTGCTATAAACCAAAAGCTTCATGTTCAGTACTGTACATCTAAGCAGTATATTAGCAAACCATTTGGCTGCTAAAGTTATAACTTTCATTTCTGCTAGCAGAAGAGCCTGATTCGTGACTCGCCCAGATATGTACTAGCAATGTTGACCCTGATGTTCTGGATGGTTTATGCTTAGTTGATTAAAAGTCTTGACCTTCCTCTCTAGCACTTCTCTTCCTAAACCCAGCCTGAAGGTACTAAGCAGAGATATGAATTATGAAGTTTATATTATTAACATCTGCCTCTCAGTTAAGATGCTTTGCAAAACCAATTAGTATCAAATGGTGTCTGTATCTGCTGCAAAGACTGGTTTCTCTGTAAAAAATTAGTTACCTGTTTTTTATTTCTATTTTAAGAGCATTCTACTTCTGACACCATAGCTATGTACTGAAGCATAATAAACAGCAGCAACAGAAAACAAAAACTCTCAAATTTCCTCAGTGTGAAACTGGATGGGTAAATAACTCATATTCATGCAATATAGTGACAAGTACATGTTTCAAGTAAGTATGTTAAAAATATGTTATGCAGTGTCTCTTTATTAGCAATATTTTGAATTATTACTAGAAGCCAAAGGCAGAGAAAGGTTTATTTGATTGCTTCATGGGTTTATTGTCATGATTTAAAATACAGCAAGTATTTTCTTCATATGAAATTTTTTTTAATCTCAGTAGATTAATCTACCCAGATACCAGGCTGATACAGAGTAGACTAGCACAGAATCTAAGCCTGTGAAACTCATTTACACTAAAAATCATACCTAGAATATAACTGTGTGATCACTGTGATGGCCACATAATGTGCTGTAGCTGTGCAGCAGACTCCTGTCCTCTCTGGGAGCAGTAATTTCTGTCGGTTTTGTTTTCCTCACACATTACAATATAACAACTTCCATTCTTCACAGCTAAGCCTCATGTGAAAAAGATGATTTTGAAAGAACAGTATCTGTTTTGTTTCTTGCAAAACTCTGCCGTTTTAAACCCATGCTCAAATCTGCCAAGTCAATCCACGCTCAAACCCATGCTCACCTTCTAAATTTTACTTTACTTTCTATGGTCAAAAATGTTACCACAAGTAAATTTTCCCTTGAAGATGTGGGAGAAGAAACAGCAGTGTTTGCTATCTGCCACCAAATTTTAATCCCTGTCCTGTAGTTTTATTTGCACAGGCTAAAGAACTCTTTGAAAAGAGTGTTCTGCATAAAGAGGTCTACACTTTTGTATCTTACCAAAAGTTTTCACTGGCAAATACTATTAATAATGTTCTTGTGTTAGTGGAGCAAAATTACTTCATGCTACTTGAGGATCTTCATTCCTTTGCACTAAATATATGTAGGACATTTACAGTCAAAGATTATACATGTAAATTTACAAATAGATTGCCCTAAAGGCTCCTACTAGTGGCATATCAGAGAATGTGCTTGAAAATAGGGCACAGTATATAGTATATATTCTCTAATACCTATATCACTTTGATGTTGTTTGTATCAATAAAATATTTTGTATGCTATGTGCAAAGGTGGCCAAATAAGAGTCATTAAATGACATCAAATTCAAGAGACCTTTAAGGGCTTTTTAAGAAAAGCTTTATTAAGATGGAGTTCTGCATTTCAGCTTGCTGTGAAGTTCTTTGACATTAGAGTGTCACATCTAATACTCCCGATCAATAATGGAATACACTGCACACTGCATTTCAGCAGGTGGAAAAACATTTCTGTGTGCCTTAGTTATCTGCTGAAGTTATCATAGTAAGAAACTCCCCTGTTAACCTGCCTTTGGATTTATGCTTCTTTTCTCTGCTTTTGATCAAATCTATGATAATTTTTATAAGATAAAATGGAAAGAGATGCTGGAAGAGTAGCTCATCTGAATGCAAATGACTTGGGGTATTTTATATACCTCTTAGGGCTTATCTTTTTATTACTGTCTCAGAAAGCAGGACAGTCTGGTTAGAGCCAGGGGCTAAATCAGAAATGACTTGACAAGCCACTGATAACATGGCATTTTTAGAATATATTCACTCTTAGTCACTGGAGCTTAGAGCAGAGAATCATAAATTGTACAAGTCAATCAGCTTAGGATTTGTTTTCTACATGAAGACTTATGAAAATTTAAGTGTGTTTTACACAAAGACTTATAAAAGCTTAAGTGTACTTTACTATCTGAACTGAACTTTTGTTTTGAACATCTCTGACACACTGTCACAGGTCAGGGTTAAAAAAAATCAAGAAAGAATAAATTAAATAAGAGTTTTGCTTGGTAGATCTTCTTTGTTTAGGCTATTATTAATACTTTGATCTCTAACAGAGCCTTTGTGAAGCGGTATTAATAGATATTATATGACTCTTATGAAACCCAGGTATTTAGGTTCTCTGAAGAAATATAAGTAAAACACTAAAGGCAATCAATCAAATATCGAAAACCTGGGGACACAGATATGCATACACACATATTAAAGCCCTTCAAAACACTGACTTTCAGTCTCACCTTTCATCTTGACTCTTTGTACTTATGCCTTGTTCATATTTGATCTTTCCCTTTGCAGTGACTTTTTTTTTTCTGCTGATATAATATCTGTGTTTATGGCTGAAGACCTGGAATGGATTTTCATTCTGATTGGTTATGCCTCAAACTATTAGGCACAGATAATATTAAAGCGTAGAAATTATCTTAGGCAGGTATTTTCATGTAGTCCAAGGTTTATTTTGGCCAGCAGGAAAAACCTTTTTCTCCTTTGTGACCATGTGGAAGACGTCTCAGGGATAAAGTCAAACAAAAGCCTAAAGGAACATATGGACTAGTTGACAGTGCAGGTTTTATCTCTTTGAAGCCTACACCAAGGTGGTAACAATTTAATTTAAAATGCATTCTGCATCTACTGTTAACTGTTCATGGCTGATCTGATATCTTTTCCCACTGCATATAAGAGACTAAATAACATTTTTATTACAAAAAGAAGAGATCTGACAGTTAGCTTCAAAAGAGTGCAGGGACTTGCTTCTTCTAGAAGCCTGACCAACTTTTTTATTAAAAATGGAAGAAAAATAACTGCATTTGACATATATCATTAGTGTGATATCACTTCTGAGTTTCCTTTTTTTTTTTAATTCTCATTTGAGATATGGGATAATGAAAAGCATTGAAATGGGATGTCAAGGCAGACAGTAGTTAAGGTATGGGAAGGTATGTGTCATCTGATAATCCTCAATATCAGCAGACAATTTGGTGAAGTCAAATTATTTCTTCCAAGAAAAATAACCACTTAGTGCCTTTATCTTCACTGCTGTCTCCAGAGAGAGCACTACTAGCTATGTAAGTACATCCACTTAGCAAAGTTACTAGCTGTGCCAATATATACATTTAGCAAACTATCATTTTTAGGACACTCTACTGAAGTAGTAGTTTATTTTTTAAGCAACTTTAACAAAAGACCAATTTTACTAAGGAAATGTGTTTCCAGCCACAATTCAGACCTCCATTGTCCTTACTAAACTGCATTGCTTTCCTTCTGCACAGGTAAAACTGTTCGGCTGAATGTGAACATAATATAGATGTGAACTAAATATAGATTCTGCTATGCTGTCAATTATCAGAGAAAAATTAGAAGCAAAATATGCTGTTAAGGAAATTAACATACATTATTTCTCTCTGACCTTTGAGTATTAAGGTTACTCTTCGTCTCTTGTATTTGTCTACACCGAGTTTGTCAGAACAGAACAAGCAATTTGCTGCTGCATCCAACTCAACCACTAGGACTATTTTTTTTCCCCCAATTAATATTCACAATGCACAGTTCTTCCCACGATGCATATTTATAGGTTTTGTTTGCTTGATTCTTTTCAGTTACAGGTAGCAAACGTTGCTTCACAAAATATAGATCAAGACAGCTATTTGCATCAGCTCCTGGTTTGGGTTCTCCTTTTTCCCTTTTCTGGAGAACAACAACTTCTTTACTTCTCCAATGCCAAAACCCATCCCAAGCTTCCCAAACTGTATTTTTTCAAAGGCTTGTAGATTGGACCATGAGCCAAGAAAAGTATTAATTTTGTGTAGACCAGTAGCAATAGCTTCAGTAAAAGGGAAAATTAAATGAGACTGACTAATAGGTTAGCAAAAGGTGAGGATTAAGGTATTGGTGTATCAATTTAAGTGTCCAGTGTCCACAGTAGCTTTCAAGGGTGATAATGGATTTTAATATCACCTTAGGGACAGATTTCAATTGTGCACTGTAACAACACTGTTCAAGCCATTATATTGCTGAAGTATCACTATTTCTGAAGCAATTTGAATGTAAAACTTTACTCTGGGCTGAATTGCAACACTTAAGGGAATCCAAGAGGAAATTGGTTTGTGCATTCAACAAATTTAAAATGCATTTTGCGTGCCTGACATTCTCATTTGCCAACTTCAAAGAAATTCTAGCCCAGGATTACTCTACAAGAACCAAAAGAGCTTCTGTCTCAACACAAGGGGGAACTTCTTTACTGTAAGGGTCACAGAGCACTAGAACAGACTCTTCAGAGAGGTTGTGGGGTCTCCTTCTATGGAGACTTTCAAGGCTTGTCTGTTCCTCTGTGACTTGTGTTAGATAGTATTGTCCTGCTCTGGCAGGGGGTTGGATTTGATGATCTTCTTGGATCCCTTTCAACCCCTAACATCCTGTGAACTGTGCATTGGTATAACTTGGGCTAGAATCTAAGGACAGAGTAGAAGTCAAGATCTATGAGCTGATTAAGAAAAAGGAGAATAAAAAGTAGGTTGCTCAGAGCCTCATCAAGCCACACTGTGAATGTCTCCAGCAATAGGGCATCCACCATGTCCCTGGGCAACCTGTGCCAGTGTTCCACAACCCTCATAATAAAGAACTTGTTCCCAATGTTCATATCATGGACACTAATGATAATACTGTCCCAGGATCATGTAGCTGACAAGGGAGAGTTAGGTCACTGAAATATGAAAGAAAATTCTCCTTTGCTTCAGCGGGCCTTATACCAAGACTTTCTTCCACTTTGTAGAGAAGAGGAAAATCTTAGAATGAAACTGAGGTGGAGGTGAAAGTACAGAAGGGATAGACTATTTTGGCTTTGCCTTCATTGTTTAACATTGGAATCACAATTGTGTTTTCTCTTACCTTGCAGAAATGTTATTTATAGCCTCAGTACTTTAAAAGTAGAATCAGGTAACACTGAATTTTATAGCCAGTAGAGATGCTCTGGGAGAGTTTGCAGCAACAGCTGCAGTCTGCTCCCTTCTATGCAGAAAAGATGAACTATTGCCTAAGAAATTACATTGAAGGACAGAGAGAGAGTGAGAAAAGCTTCCTTAACAATTTTCCTAAATAAATTTAGACTGTGAAAGACTGGAAAGAATATTAATCTGTTTTATTCTTACACATTCTCTTTAAGTCAAATTAATTATGCAGCAGAAACATTTAGCATAAAAATACAAGCTTTGAAATGTGAGTCTTAAGTGTAGTACAGGGAAACGAAGCTGATAGAAGGAGATTGAAAGGGACTAATTAGAAAGTGTCTGGGAGAGTATAACCATTTGACAAAAAGCACATAAGAGAAAGAGCTGTGGGCTTTAGCAGATTATTAATGGTCGGCAAGGTTTATTATCCATTCACATTTGAGATCAGTTTTTCCTCCCCTCCCCCCTCAATTTAGTCTCAACTACAAAAATGCAAAACAACAAAAGCAACTGTTGGTTTTAATGAGGTCATGAGCTAATTGTGTTCTGATTTCAAATTTTAGAGTAGTAGCCCTAGGAATTTAATATCTTAGCATATATGTTAGTTCAACCAGCTAGAGCCATAAGCTGGGAAACTACGACCACATGCTCATCTTTCCAAGTCTTTCATAAAGGGTGAGAATAAACATTTGTTCTGTGGTCCTCAATCCCATTAGAGGCATTAATGCTCTGAGAAAAATCCCCTTCAGTGGGTCTAAGCAGATTCCATTACTGCAATGATTTTTTTCCCCAAGGCAAAAGAGCATAGATAGTGTATCACTATAGCAGTCACTCAGTCATGCAGCTAAGCAATAGTACTTCTCTCTCTAGACAGCATTCTGAAACTAGACCCATGAGAAGAATGACTTCAGACTTCTCTACAAATGGAACTAATGTAACAGCAAACCCATTAGAAACTGCACAGCTTTTTAATGCAGAAATCAAAGATTTTAAAATCATTTTCTCTATCAAAAGAAACAGATATGGCTTTGGTTACTTGGGTTTCTAAATTAAGAAGATGACTTCTGTAAACCTTGATCCCATATTTTGCTTATTAGGCATCTCTAATACAAGCAGGAAGGTGGAAAACCTGGCATTATTGGCATTACACAGTTGGAATAGGGAGTCAAGCGGAAGCAGGTGTAAACCACAGACCTATCAAGTAAATCTGCAGTACTCTGCTGTTTCTCTGTGCAAAGTCTTCAGATTTACCCAAGAGTTCACTACATAAAAAGACTGTATGATCCCACTTTACATTTCAGAAAATCAAGAGAAATGTGCTTTCTTTAATTTTCAAGTCCACTGCTCCATAGCTGAGCATCAGTGACAACCTGTTATCTGTCAATAATCACACTCTGGGCTTAATATGCAACCTAATAATGCAGCAAAAATCAGATATACAGATAGAAACAATATATGTAATATTTATTTGGAAATAAATATAAGTAGACAAGCAACTAGACTAGAGTTTTAGAAGGGCTTGTGTTTTACATACTAAAAGAGTTGCCACTGAGAACTGCAAAAGTAGGCATATTTCTGAATCCAGAGTCCTACATCTGTGGGAACTATTAAGTATATGGATCTCTTCTGGAAAGGAAAGAGTTTCTATTTCATCAAAGAATGAGTGGTGGGGACGGCTGATATGTGGAAAGATGAAAACCTGATATCATGGTGGCCTTAGTGCAGAGCTGATGTAGAAGTTTCTTGGCTAAACTGACTCCAGCAAGGACAAAGGCAGTACTGTAGTAGTAGGTCTGATGGGCCAGAAGTAGGCTTATACATGTACTGCCTTGCCCAGACATGATTTTCTCCTGTGGTAAAGAAGGTACACACGCTTAGCTTGTGCCTGCCTTGTGCAAGGCCTATACTTTTGCTAAATTTGGGTAAAGCAAGCCTGTAATTTCACCTAATATGGTCAAGCTTGGATATTTGCCCTTCTGATTGGCTATTCTGTGTCCAAAGGCCCATTAGGCTCTGCCCACACTGATAAAAGAAACACACAGGTAAACACAGTGTGCTCTGCTGTTCTTTTGGTGCCTGCTGTTGCTTGCTGTCATTGCTTACTGCTTTATTGTTTGCCTGGAAACTCCACTGTTACAAGTTGTCCCAGGCTGAGAATTAGAGGGTTAAAAATCCTCTGGGGACTAGAAAATTGTTATTCAATCCCATAATTCTGCTATCGCTTTGTAAACTCACTGCAAGGCCAGCTCGTGCTCCTTTCCTCCCCTTCCTGCCCTGTGTCAAGTGGGATTCACTTTATCAGGACAAACATGTAAAGATTAGGCCTGTTTTGGGGGCTCCAGAGGCTTGTGTTTAGGCCTATGGATGGCAGAGGTATAGGGGGAGGAGGATTGGAGCGTTGGGTGTTATAGATTTAATTTTGGGCTGGGGGGAAAATTCAAATGGGTTCACCATGGCTGTCGTATCTGCACCTGTAATTTCTTTTCTGTATCTCCCCAAATGTAATTCTGTGTTTTTTCTCCAATTCTAGAGCTTCATTTCTGTCAGTTCTCTTTGAAAACCATGACAAGTTTACCAGAAACAAGCTCTAAATGCCTCCACATGATCAGCCTGCATAGCCAGCATGACATCGTGCTAAGACTTGTGATGGTTTGGGTGTACCCCACCCCCTCACACTTTAGAAATCACCCAGACTAGTCTCAGCCAGCTCTGGGAATATAAATGAAGCTATTTATTTACAGCTGGCACAATATACAAGCTGATATTTACAGTATATACAGTTATAGACAGAAATATACAAGGTAAAAAGGTAATACAGAAACACAACTCCCCTCCCAGAAACCTGAGTCCCCAGGAGGGGCTCTCAACCACCCCTGCATCTTCCCTCTGCCCCTCTCAACCTTACCCCAGTCCCAAGGAAGAATGGAGGTTCAGCCAAGAGATCAAGAAGCAAAGGTGAGTGGAAGGTGAGGTTAGGGAGATGCAGCTCAGCCAGAAGCCCAAAGCAGAGTGCGACAAAAATGGTGAGAGTGTTATCTAATGTTTTCCTTCTTCTTCAGCAAGACTCTGAGGGGAGTAGACATCACCACTGTTTTCCTTTCACAGCCTATGATCTAGTTCTTTTCACCAAAACATTCTACCCTGCTTCAAACCAACACAGACTGCACATCACAACACATCCTGCCTGCACCTGAAAGCTTCCTGCCAAGACAAGAAGTCCTGGAGACACAGATCATCCAGAGGAGCCAGAACACAAGGCCAGAGATTGTCTGCCTCCTTTCCCCAGAAGCCTGGGAAGAATCAAGTCTCAGCAGCTGACAAGACAGAATTCCTTGGACATGTTTGGATTCTGTCTGAAGCTGTAGCTAGCCCCGTGAATCAGGAGATAATATTTTGTGAGTAAATGTTTAAAAGCCTCTTTGTAATCCTCCACTGCCTTCTGCCATAAGCAGAAAGGAGCTCCTTGAGTCCATCTAGTGGGCAAACAGTATCTTGATTGCAAGCGACATTTAGCCACAAGAATCATCTCTTCCAGTTCACTTAATGTTCATATTTTTGCTTTTTTTTTCCCCCAGATCTAATTATTATCTGTAAAATGTTTTCATGACCATTCAAGAAACAATTATTATTAAAATTAGTGGTTGGGGGTGGTGAGAGTTCTGAATAGCAAAAGTAATAAACAATGTAAATTTTGGAAAAAATACCATCTCACATTAATTAATTACCCCTTCATAACAAGTACCCACAGGTTTGCTTCAAAGAGCAAAAGAGTTGCATCAGAAGGCATTTGTGGAACCTGTGAAGTCTGCCTTAGAAAGAGGGTGAAACTAACTCCTCTCAAGGTCAAAGCTGCCAGATCTGGAAACCTGTGCTCAGCACAGCTTCCTCTGGAGTAGTCCAGTCCATGACATGACTAATGGGACCTCTGACTCACTCTGGAATGAATCATTTAGCAAGCAAGGGTGTAAACCCAAGATCTCAGCAACAAAATGCGAAACAACTGCCTGTGGGTTAAGAAGAATCTTTCTAAAAGAAGAAAATCTTTCTCAAAAGAAACCAGAGGTATTGAGGGCAGGAGCTGAACACTACCACGGGAACATTTGCCCTTCAGTCACAAATGAATGGGAGACAAATGACCAAAAAGACCAAAATAACCAGGACTACTGAAGGAAATAGTGAGTAGAAAAAGCCCCTAGAAAATCCAGGACAGTAAAGTGAAACACATAAATACATGTGTCAGATCCTCTTCATGCTCTGTCACTGACTTGCTGAAAAGAAGTCCCTGAGGTTCTTACTTTGATGTGGAAAGATTTCCTTTTAACAAAAACAAACAAGAACAAAACACCACCAAAAAAAAAAAAAAACCAAACAATCCAACACACCCCAAATCTAGCAGTAATTCAGATGAGAGCAATAGCAATGCAGTAGCCATTTCAGGAAA
Source organism: Pogoniulus pusillus (assembly GCF_015220805.1). NCBI lineage: Eukaryota > Metazoa > Chordata > Aves > Piciformes > Lybiidae > Pogoniulus > Pogoniulus pusillus. The sequence continues at coordinate 10,194,495 of NC_087273.1, forward strand.
TGCTAGAACTATTTAGGCACCTCATGAAATAATAGAGAATGCAGTAGGATGTCTGTCATTCAAGTCATTCTGTGAAGGACTCACAAATTTTAGTTATTTCATAAAATAACTGGTTTCAGAATAGGACCAACATGAATATGATTTGTCCTTTAGTAAGGTGCAGCTCTTTATATCTTAGAGAGCATTCAATGCACTGTGAAATAGCTGATACACAAAATATTACCAGGAAAATATTAGGACATAAAGTTTTATGGATAAGGTTTCCATGTTTCATTCTTTATGAACACTGCTTATCATACACAGTGTTGTCAGCTAAGAGTTCTTCCTTCCTCATCCCCTTTCTCAGCTACTGCCATTTGTGAAATAATCCTGCAAGAAACTGAGCCCTTTTTAACGTCACAAATGATCGAAGACTGATGTGCAACAAAAGTTCTGCTGATTCCACTCTGTGCTCCCTCAGTTTGGAGCTGATTCATCACTGCATTACCCCACTTCCACAGTGTGCTAACTCCACTGATTTCAAAGCAGTTGGTTCAAAAATCTGCATCAGTGAATCAGATCCACACCTTGGAAACGGGAACCAAACAGCAACACTAGAACAGTTGATATTTTATTGGTCATGGGCAGCATTTACAACAAAAAAGAAGGCAAGGATGGTCAAATATGGAGGTATTTCCTATAGGAGAGATTAAATAATTATTATTCCAGCAGCAACCTGAGGTTTACAAGGTCCTGGGTTGTCTTTTTTTTTCCAGAAGATAAAGGACTTCTAGAAGAAGGCAGGACTTTGTACAAGGACTTGTAGTGATAGGACAACAGGAAACAGGCTGAAACTCGAGGAGGGCAGATTTAGACTGGAGATCAGGAAGAAATTATTCCCAGTGAGGGTGGTGAGGCACTAGAACAAGATGTCCCCTTCTTTTGCAGAACCACAACCCTTGCTTTTCACAATTTAATACAAAAAAAATAAATCATTGACTATGAAAAGATTTAGACGTGCATAACCTTATATGCACATAACTCCATCCAGTTTAACATTTGAGACTTCTCCCAGTGACATTTAAAATTAGTTTATATGTATTTCTTAGGGGGAAAAAAGATATTATTTTATGGATGGCTCTCATTGAAACATGTATTGGTTAATTAGTAACATTGTTAACTTCGATTACATTCTGATTTTATTCTTGGGTTTATTAGGTTTTAAAGGCCACAAGACTATAATATGGTGAAGCAGCTGCAATCCAGACTTTGCTTATTCAATCCCTTCTATGGAGATTATAAATCTCAGGTGAACACTACTAAAAGTAACTTTAGTCGTGCTGCTGGTGTTTTGAAGACAGGCTCTCCAGCTCCATCTCCTGGTACAGAAGTACCTAAGAAAGAGAGCCTAGCTGCAAACATCTTGTATATGTGAAAGAAATTCCAGCAAAACCAAGTTTATCATTTATAATGTCTGACAAGATCTGGACTGGCAGCTACTTTACTGAAAGGCAATCATTTTCTCTGCCAAACTCTCACATACTTTCCCCATTTCTTCTAATCCCCAATACATAATATAATTAGTCTCAGAGAGGCTTCGATCTACAGGGACTTGATAAAAAATATTTGGGGATTATATTCAAGATTGAGATGGTCTCAAATCCTGTCTTTAAAGCTTGTGAGACTCACTTGTTGCAGATGTCACATAATTTATGCTCAGTATTTGCACAGAAATCTGTACCAGATTAACAGAACCAGCTCAAAAGCTAATCCTTGACTCCTTAGAACCTAACATTTCCTGAGATTGCTAAGGGTTTAGTCATATAACTCAGGTTGCAATGAACTTCATGAATTAAATCTCTGGAAATCTTACTCTTGCTTTCTCTGGTAAATTCTATTTGCAGGTGCTGAGTATTCTAATCTATTCCGGAGTTAAAACAATTCTGTGTCAAGACAAAAGCCACACTAAAACACTGGCAAGGCTAATCACTTTGCTGAAGCTGGCCCAGAAACATCTCCTTCATGCAGTGTGTTAGGAAATCTTTTCAGTTGCTACTGCTCTTACTAATACTGTTTGAAGACCTTCTGCTCATAAAGAAAACCCAAGGGAGAGAGATTTCCCTGAGTGCAGAAACAGTTCCACTGAGTGTGACTTTGTGACACAAAAGTAGAGGAGAAATTAACACCCAGATTTCTCAGAAACTGGAATATTCAAATGCTTAAAAATCATAATCTTGGAAGTTAATTTAGGAATTTAGGCTTTTGTAAGTTATTTTACATATTTGCAATGTTTTTAATTATACATAAAAGGCATTACAAGTTATTATGCCTACTGGAACTTTTGCTTTGGCAAACAGATTATATTGTCAAAGTATTGGAGCATGTTGAGTTACATCATCAACTGGTTGAGACTCCTCCAAGGTGTAGAAAAACACAACAGGAAAAGGCATTTGAAAGATGCACTCTGCAAAGTGCATTCCTAGTGCAGCTAGAAAACAGAAATATACAAAACATTTGGCCTTATCTCCCTCTCTAAGACTATTCTTTGAGGTCCTTGAGTGAAGGAACTAACTGAAGGTCACAAAGAACAGCTATCCCAAGTTTTATCCAGGAAGGCTATGAAGGTTTTGCATTGGTCTCCAACAGAGAAGGCAGAGTTATGTCATTTTAAGGCAGAGTTATGTCATTTTAAAGCAATACTTGATGGGTGAGAAGAAAGAGGACAGCTGAGAAAAGTTGCTGTTTGAACACAGCTGATAGATGAGATAAAATGGCCTTTGCCTGAGCCATCACCAATTAACATTTGAGACTTTCTATCAAATTCAGATCTGATTCTTAATAATTCAAATCCAGCAGGTTGCCCTGATCAGCAGGTTATTATCTACCCTGACACAAGCCTCTACTTCTGAATTCTCTAATCCTCTAGAAGGTAGAAACAAAATTTCAAAAGGGGCATCAAGACAAATAAACAAAATCAATGTACTCTTTCCCATTGCCTTTAAAATACAACCTCCCAGTGATTTTGTGAGGATGGATTCTGTCTGTCTTGCCATGGGAAAGGCTATCACAGGAAATCATTTGAGCATAAAGATCCTAATCCCATTGTGGCAGGCAAAGAGTTTTCAATAAATGTAGTGCTAAAGTATTCTTCAATCTCTAATAATCCCCATTAGAACTTTTAATTTTTCCTATCATCTAAATCTAAATGCATCTGTTTATGACAAGATTTTACTATTATATATTAACTACAACATGTTTTAGCACACTCTTGTAAAGCAAAAGGCACCTCAGAAAAAAATCATCTCTCAAGATTTTCCCCCTGTATTTAAAGAATCAATAATATTTTTGAAATGAGCATTCAGATCCCCACCATATTAATTTCATTCTTCTCTCATTTCTGTTTGTGTAGTGATTCCCTTTTAACATTTTTTATTTAAATTAGTCCCTGAAGACATAACTGAAAGAAAAGTTTACTGTGATGTCAGGCTTTAGAGCCTTTCTAATTATTTCTCCCCTCCCCCAGTACCTATAAACATCTAATCTTCTCCACTATGCTGCAAGCCTATTAAAATTAGAACCCCAATTAAGAATATTCAAATGATTACACTTTGCCTAGCTGATGGCAACCCTACAGCTGCTTGATTCATCCTTCAGACTATAAAGAAAATCATTTTCTTTAAAAAGAAAAAGAAAGAAAGAAAAAGATAAAGTCCAGGAGAAGTAAAATGGAGCCTCTTGATTTTTATATAAGACAACTCAGAAAGATTTGGAGCGGGCCTCATCCTAATTATGAGTACCTAAAGGAACTGACTTACAGAAATGGCATAATTCATGGCAGTGTATCTAAACGAATGCAGTTTATTTTTACAAACAGAAACCAACATTTTCACTGCTACATGTGGTAGTTGGTCATGATGAGCTTGAAAGGGAGAGTAGTGCAAGGCTAACTTCTCATCCAAACTCTGTTATTTTCATGTACATCAGCACTTTATCCTCTTTACTGAGATTTGCTGTGAATTTAAAATACCCTAAGAGAGCAAAGAGGGTATTTTTACAACAGTATTTATCTACTGTATCACCAGGGTTCTTGTTACCCTAATTTCACAGTTCTGAGCAGCAATTATGGGAAGGACCCTTTCCATTTTATGGACAAGGAATTGAGCTCTATAATACATTAATTGACTTGCAGGGGGAATACATTAAAAGTTGTCTGGAAAAGTAAATTATTCAGGATCTTCACACTCTCAATGTCTTTTAGAACCACCACTCTAGGACCGCTACAGAAGTTTGTTTTAGCTGATGACAGAGAAGCTACAATTTAGTATTTATCCAAAGAGTGTTCACTTTCTTAAATGAAGGTGAGATTAATGCAGTTTCATGAGCTACAAGACCACAAACAGAAATTTCTCTTTTCTCTCAGTTCATGGTCACTCCTTAGCACAAGGTGTATCTAGGGGGAAGGACTAAGGCAAAGGATAAAATTCTATGAAGTACTACTGGTAAAAAGAGTTAAGAGTTATATATCAAAATCCTTGCAGAGGGGTCCCATGAGACCTCCTGCTTGCCTGAGATTCAGTGCTGCAGCTGACAATGCCCTGAATGTCAGCAATCCAGCAATTTGTGAGGAACAAGCTGTCAGATCACAGTCTGGGACCCTTATTAATATTTAATGATATTTGAGTTAATAAAAACAGAAGAGGCACAAAAGGACTCCATCAAATTCATCTTTAATGCAACTTCAGTAGAATTCATCTAAATTCTCTAATTCTATTGTGGGGTTTGTTCTTTTTATGTATCCTCTGAAAGATAGTAGAGACTCAAAACTCCCTCTGAGTAAACAGAACTCCTCCAATCATGAATTTGCTCCTCTGGTCTTGACCCTTATTGCCACAGTGATTCCTGCCTTTGCAAAGAGCTACTGTCCTCTTGTCAAGGTAGTAGCTTCACAGTCCATTTGCACAGGTGTAAATCACAAGGCAAAGTATAAAACTATAAAGACTGAACTCCTACTTTACAATTCCTGTTTTTATGAGTTTCTCACTGCAGGCTTTATTACTCAAAGTAGTGAATGTCAGAAGTGTTAATAATGTGAATGAAATAAACAATTATGTGACATCTTTCCTAAGAAGACACTTCAATAAAGTCCTAACAAGTTCATTTGTAGGGAAGGCAGGTACAAGCTCCTCATCCAGTATAGAATCTCAGCGTTAACTGACACTAATAAGTCAGGATTATATCACAAGTGACTGAATTTTATGAATCAGCAGGTACAGCAGCAGACATGAGAAAATCTAAGGAGAAAGAACCCATGGTGCCCAGGTACAGGCATACAAATGTTGTCATTTATTACAATATTTCTCTTATACTTGGTCTTGGCAAATGCTACTCTTACCTCTATTTGCTTTAACGACTGGGCTTCCACAGTTCATTAGACTTCCATGTTTCTGCTTGTGACTTCTGCAGGACCAAGTGGGCACTGCAAACGAAAATAAAACACCCTTTACATTCTGGATATGTCTATATCACTGTCTGAACAGCCTATAATGAATCCACAGCTACACAGCAGCCAGTTTTCCAGGATACTTCCCCTGCTCCAGTTGACCTGCTGGACCTCCAAGGCAAAAGGACAAGTACCTCTTTTTCCATAAAGTCCATAAAAATCACACAACAAAAGGCAGAAGGACAAAAGTGATTCATAAAAGCAGCAATCTGTAATAAAAGCAGTGGAGTCAGCAGCTAGGTGTTTCACTTATGGCATTCCACTTGCAAAAGTTCCAGTTGAGTACCTGCTGAAAAGCAGAGGTTGTACTTTATTTCTGCTTGAAGTGGTAATAGCCAGACTTCTGTTGCAATTCCAAAAACAGTGAAAAAAAATCTAGGGGATTGTTACATTTTATTCGGTTTCCAATTGCAGGCCTAATAGAAAACAAAATGGAAATTATTACAAGTATTAGGACTTAAAAGCAGAAATGTGGAAGAACATAAAATGTTATATTCAGGTTGCCTATTGCTTTTTCAGAACAAACTAAACATAAATCCTTTTTTTTTTCCTCCAAGGAAGAAAAGATATATCTTATAACCTCTACGACAAGCCATAAAACCAAAACATATCTGACTCCTCTGAATAGAGAATGTTCTTTAAAAATTCACTTTTGGGAGCATAAATATTTAATTGTCTCAAGCAAGTCTTAGAACCTCTGAATTACTCAAAATAGTGGCAAGAACAAACAAAATGCAACCTGAACTATTTTAGTAAGGAATATCTTATGGAAAAAGTTTTGCAATCTTGTGCTATTTCAGCATGTTTAAACTGATAAAGAAATATTTTGATGTCTGAATCTTGCAAGCAACTCTAACTCATAATGACATCTGTAGGACAATGAATGCTCTTTTAATTATCTGAATGACTACAAGGTTTGACATATGGGCTGCCCAGGGAGGTGGTAGAGTCGCCGTCCCTGGAGGTGTTAAAAAAGAAGCCTGGATGAGGCACTTGATGCCATGGTCTAGTTGATTGGCTAGGCCTGAGTGATAGGTTGGACTGGATGATCTTGGAGGTCTCTTCCAACCTGGTTGATTCTATGATATGCACAATGTTAATAAAAATAATTTATTCACCCAGGATTTGGATAGAATGAACAGCTGTTCATCACCATGTAAAGTTGCATGCAATCAAGAAACAAAGTGCAAGTAGTAGGAAAAAGGTTGTCTACATTTCACTCAAAAACCTCCTCAGATTACTTTGTGATAAATTATAAGCTCACAAACTGCCTCAGTGCGAAGCCATATGATAGAAAGATGCATTAAAGAACAATTTCAGATGGATGCCACACTCCTTTTGTGCTGAATAAATGGGACAGGTAGAAAAGTTTGACTAGATAAAGAACGTAGTTTTGACTCACTTCACACTTAGTCAAACTTCAAGTAGCACTATATGCCCTCATCAGGTGAGTTGAAGTTTTCATGAATAATTCACTCAGCCTTACAGATGCCAGTGCTTGATTGGTTTGTATGCACATTCTGAATCAAATGATGAAGTAAATTCACTCTAATCACTGTATGGTAAGGCAGAGTGCCACATCGCCTGTTTCCCTTGCTCTAAGCATTAGACAACTGGTTACACAATAAAGATTTATTAGGTTATTTGTTAAGTGAACCCAAATTGATCGCTGGGGAATACTAATTATAAAACATACATAGCCCAAATTTTGATAAATAGTTATTATTAAGAGCAATTTAAAATCTAAAATGAAAAACATAATTTCTAGAGCAATTATTTGAAGAAACTGCAGAGATAGTAAGACATCATATACAGTTTAATGATTAGCAATTAATTTATATTATCACGCTAACCTTAAGACATGTAGTAAAGCAATTACTAGTGGTATGTGTTCAAAGAGTTGATCTAATCATAATATCCAATTTGACTTTCTACATAGTAAAATATAATTTGATTACATCTTTCAAATGATCCCTAATGGATATGACTAAAAGTTAAAACTAGTGGCAAGGGCTAGCTTTGAAAGACAAGATTTAACCACCGACAAGCAAGAAGATGCACACAGAGTGTACACAAAACGTATGGCAACAGTTAACACAGGTCCTCATACTACACACAGTAACTTTCAACTAATTTACTTCAGATAAAAGTTGAAAATTGTGGAAAATTCTGCTGTACAGAGCTTCTTGGAATGACTGTAGTTGTCAAAAAAGACAGACTAGAAACAGTCCTTCTGTTGTGGAGGGCCCATAGGCCCAAAATAGGCTTACACCTGTTTACATAACAACCCCATGCAGAGATACAGGCTGGAGTCGGAGTGTCTGGAGAGCAGCCAAACAGAAAGGGATCTGGGGGTGATGATTGATACCCGCCTGAACATGAGCCAGCAGTGTGCCCAGGTGGCCAAGAGGGCCAATGGCATCCTGGCCTGCATCAGGAATGGTGTGGTCAGCAGGAGCAGGGAGGTCATTCTGCCCCTGTACTCTGCACTGGTTAGACCTCACCTTGAGTACTGTGTTCAGTTCTGGGCCCCCCAGTTTAGGAGGGACATTGAGATGCTTGAGCGTGTCCAGAGAAGGGCGACAAGGCTGGTGAGAGGCCTTGAGCACAGCCCTACGAGGAGAGGCTGAGGGAGCTGGGATTGTTTAGCCTGGAGAAGAGGAGGCTCAGAGGTGACCTTATTGCTGTCTACAACTACCTGAGGGGTGGTTGTGGCCAGGAGGAGGTTGCTCTCTTCTCTCAGGTGGCCAGCACCAGAACGAGAGGACAGGACACAGCCTCAGGCTGCACCAGGGGAAATTTAGGCTGGAGGTGAGGAGAAAGTTCTTCACTGAGAGAGTCATTGGACACTGGAATGGGCTGCCTGGGGAGGTGGTGGAGTCGCTGTCCCTGGGGCAGTTCAAGGCAGGATTGGACGTGGCACTTAGTGCCATGGTCTACCCTTGAGCTCTGTGGTAAAGGGTTGGACTTGATGATCTGTGAGGTCTCTTCCAACCTTGGTGATACTGTGATATTGTGTGATGCCTATCAAAAGGGACACAATAGACCTGGTGCCATAAAGTCTGGCCTGCCCAGGGCCTAGGTTGTGTAATGCAGTTGTGTAAGCCCACACCTAGCTTATGGCTTACCGAGTGCAAGGCCTGTGCTATTCCCATATTTGGGAGAGACAGGCCTGTGGACCCTGCCTAATATGGTATGGTTTGGCTAACTGCCATCCTGATTGGCTATTCTTGAGTCCAAAGGGTAATTAGTCTTGGCCCACATTGATAAAAGGAGATACACAGGTGAACAACCTGCTTTTGCTTCACTGCTTTTGCTTCCCTGCTCTTGGCTGTGCTCTCTCTGCTGTGCCCAGCCCTGCTGCTCTTGCACACTGCCTTATTCCTTGCCTGCTAAACTCCACTGCTGCCAGTTACCAGGAGCAGACCCTGGATGTCTGCACACGATCAGCCTGTGTGGCCAGCATGACATCGTGCTGAGACTGCACATCTGCCTCTGCACCTGAAGGTCCTGCCTAGTATTCCTGGACATATACACAGATCATGCAGAAGAAACCAGGAGAACAAGTTCAGAGATTGTCTGCATTCTTCCCCCAGAAGCTGGGAAGATTCAAGCCTCAAAGTCCAACAAGACAGAGTCCCCTGAAAGCGTCTGGGCACTGTCTGGACCGTGGCTATCCCTCGTGAGGGTAATAATGATAATCTGTGAGTAAATGCTTTAATGCCTCTCTGTGATTCTCTATTGCCTTCTGCCATAGAGCAGAAAGAGCTTGAGCCCATTTATTGGGCAAGCAGCATATTGACCCCAGGCGGCATATTGACCACAAGGATTCTCTCTCTCTGTTTATTGTTTGAATGTTTGCTAGATAATAATAGTTTTGTTTGGTGTTATTCTGTGTTAAAGAACAAATATTAATATTGAAATTCAGTGGTTGGGGGTGGCAAGAGTTCAGAACATTAAAATTAATAAATTATATATTTTTAAAAAATATCATCTCACGCCAATTAATTTTCCCTCCACAACACCTTCTTCTCAGAAATACTCTTCCATTTCCAAGAATTTCTGGCAAAAAATAAACTCTCCATTACTTTTCAGCATTTGCTACATTAAGTAATCATGATGATGATGATGATGATGATTACTTATTTCAAATTATCTAGTTTGGACACAATTATTAAGAAAAACAGTCTACCTCAAACATTTTAAACCTCTCATTTAAAATGTGATATTCCAGGTGTTCCAGCTCTCTACACCTCGGGGTTATTTTTGAGGTACATTTAGCCAGGTGAAGGTTGGTCTCTTCTCCCAGGCAACAGAACAAGGGGACACAGTCTCAAGTTGTGCCAGGGGAAGTATAGGCTGGATGTTAGGAGGAAGTTCTTCCCAGAGAGAGTGAGTTGCCAGTGGAATGGGCTGCCCAGGGAGGTGGTGGAGTTGTCATCCCTGGAGGTGTTGAAAAAAAGCCTGGATGAGGCACTTAGTGCCATGGTCTAGTTGACTGGCTAGGGCTGGGTGATAGGTTGGACTGGATGATCTTGGAGGTCTCTTCCAACTTGGTTGATTCTATGATTTTATGATTTTTAGAACAAAGTTGTAAATCAGTTTAATTGTGTAGAATTAGACATATAAAAGAACCACACACCCACCTCCTCAAACCTGACACTCAAATTCTTTTTCCTCAGCAATGATAATTTGATTTTTCTGCTGCTATCTTTCTAGCAGCAGCAGCAGCAGCAAGCCAGTTTAAATGGTGAATCATTTTACACTGTTCCCCAGGCACCGCTAATCATGGTAATCTAATCTGTTCAAATTAACCCACATGCCACAGTTCCACAGACGATTAACCCTTGTATTTCAGTGGCTTCTGCAAATCAAATCTCAGCCACATTACCATAATCTTTGGCACACTATGTAGTTTGCTTCTGCACTTCCACAATTGTTCATAAAAGGTTTCCTTTTACATGGTTTCTCCCAACACTCAAATAATGCCTAGGTCAAATTCAGAGAAAAATAGAAACAAAATCAATCCATCAGCTCAACAATTCCCTGTGTCACACAGAAAAACCCACTTCTCTTTATTGTTGAAACATTTGCTGGGTCTGAATCAGTGAAAGCAGATTACCTTCTCTGCATCAGCTGCAGCAGAGAGGCTGTTCCTTTATGGATTTGGGTTTTAGCCCCAGTAGTACCTCCCAGGGCATCCCCTCCTTTATACCTCAGAGGGCACCTCCCACTGCACATTGTCAAGCAAAAACTAAAGAGAGCTCATCACGGGAGCTGGCATTCACTTCACTTCTACAGTGGGATGCTGAGGGCATCTGGGACAGACCAACATTGCTGCACTGTTGGAGTAAGGGCAGGTGCTCCTCTAAGCAGAGATCCCAAATCTGGGAGTTGAAGACAAGATCAGAAACCAGACATCTTACAGACATACAAATAGGATTTGTAGTGTTTTGTGTAGCCTTTAGGCTGGGGATTTTCCCTGAAAACACTGTCTACCTCGCTGTATTTCTGTCCAGGTCAGCTCCATAAGTACAGACTGGGTTTTGATTTGATTTGGAAGGCCAGGCTGGGATGTAGGGATGTCTTTTTCTAGCGTAGTGTTACATGGTTAAGGAGAAACTGCTCTCACCATAGCTACTTTGGGAGTTCTTTCTAACACTGCTTGTGCTTCATGGCCTATTAGGTAGCAGTTTCAAAACATTTAAGAATTGACCTGAAAAAAAGACTATTAAACTTCCTGACAAGTAATTTGACTTTCATAGGGCTCAGGTGATTAAAATTCACAGCTCAGTATCTAGCACTCATGAAGGGTCATGTCTTTGTCCAAGACAGTATGAAATAAGAAAAAAAGTGTATTTCTTCCAGAGCAAAGTGAGAGAGAAACATTTGTGCCCTATCTGTGTGATTTCTCATCTCTCCGGTTTGGAAAAGGGTATTAACCACATTTGTGTACATGAAAATCTGAGAAGGAAAACAAACAAAACAAAACAAAAGGTAAAAAAAAAAAAAAAGTTGAAAAAATAAATAAAAGTAAGAAAAATCCCCTGGGCTGGCCTATGGATTGTTCTCCTGATTCTGGACCAAGCTGGCAGTCAGTGGAGAGAGAATTTCCCGGCAGAGAGATAACAGAGAGCAGAATGGCACACCACAGACAGCAGGGATCCATGGAATGAAGGCTCAAAGGCATCTTTGCAGTATATAATGAAATTAATATCAATCATCCTTGGTGGTCTAGAGCTTTCTGATGAGCTCATTATAGATGCCTGTAGAGCTTCCCAACCAAGGAGTGGGATGGGGGGGAAATCTCTTTGACTATCTGAGCGATTCTCAGGTATTGATTTAACACAGAAGTAGACACACAAGTTGACAGTAGTTAGTGACAGCTGGAGATTTTATGATGGATACATGAGCCCTGTGAAACACAGAAGACTGTGGGCTACTTATAAACAGATCACAACATAAAAACAGCTCTCAGAAGTCACTGCCACAAATCCTGTAGCAATAATTTAACTTTTTTTTTCCTGTTTGTTGCACAAACATTGTGTTGAATTTCTTATATAAGACAGAATTTCTTTAATGTTAAAAGGGTGCAAAGATTATAGGTTAAAAATCTATTTCTTGATTAGACAAGCAAAGCTTGAGAAATTAGGATTTTACTAACTAGCTCCAAAACTGTATTTAGTATCTATCAGATTGTTATTTGCAAATAATAAGCACATTACATAAGCACACTCAGACTAGAAATGTTCCTTTACAAACTTGAAGCAGGACTTAGAGTTACTTTCTCACACTACATTACAGTGACAACTTTGCCATTCAGTTATAAAGCTGTAATGTAGACTAAGGCCCGCATTCACTGGGAACAGTACATTCAGAATGTAGAAGCTGCTAGGAGCAAATTGAGGAGTGCCTTTTATTATAGCTTAGGGTGACTGTGATGTTCTTCTGTAACACATAATTAAGAATGGATGGAGGGAACAAAGAATAAATCAGATTTCAACGACTATTTCTTGTGTCGTACTTTCACAGCTCAATAAAACAATTATCTCTTCCATGCCTCAAGTGACTTCAAAGTCCTCATTAGTTGATAGTAAATAATCAGAATACTGTTTAAACTATAAAGCACTTATCAACACATTCCAAATATTTTTAATTTAAGAGATTATTTGAAGATCATAGTATAATGGTTGAGTAAATCCTTTGATGATTTTTCCATCTGACAGTGCAGCCACATGCTTTATCAGCTGAAACATAAGTCAGTTTTATGCTGTATTATCAACAGATTGGAATAGCAAATATTTTAAACCAGTCTGAATACTTGGAAGTGCAGGTTCCTGCCTCCCTGTCCATTCATAGGCATTCTTTCAATTTAGAAGCATTTACCATTTCATTGAATCATAGAACCAACCAGGTTGGATGAGACCTCCAAGATCATCCAATCCAACATAGCACCCAGCCCTATCCAGTCAACTAGACTCTGGCACTAATTTCCTCATCCAGTCTTTTCTTGAACACCTCCAGGGACAGTGACTCCACCACCTCCCTGGGCAGCCCATTCCACTGGCAACTCACTCTCTCTGGGAAGAACTTCCTCCTAACATCCAGCCTGTACTTCCAGGGGGTTTATGTTGTCTTGCTGAGAGTTTTAAGAAATCTCCCTGTAGGCAACAGTGGATTGCACACACTGAAAAACTTAGATATTTCAGAAGATTGGGAAGTTTAGTTACCTACTCTGCCTTTAGCTAGAGAAGAAGATGAAAAAGTCCAAATTCTCTTCCAAAAAGCAAGCAGCAATGGGACAAGAAATGGAAGCAATGCAATAGTTGTTAGTATTACTTTCCAGTCACACCACATTTGATGTTGAACCTGTACAAGCTGACCTTCTAGGTCCCCATGAATAAAATTACATTAAAACCTCTTCTGTCTTTCAATCAAAAAGACAGATTCACTTGCTTCTCCTTCATCAGGGACAGTTACTTAATCCTTTTGTTACAGATTTTCCTGCCAAATTCTTACAGTACACTTTTCTTTAATCCCCTGTTATTTGTCCTCCCCAAAGACCCAACAGCCAGGATCAAATGAAGCTGTTTTAATACTCTTTACTGCACAGCTTGTGACTTATAAAGGATAGCAGTGCAGTTTATACCACACTAAGTTTAACCAGACTTTATGTAGAAGGAATTACACCCCACTAGCATGCTTTAACATGCTCTAAATCTGATCTAAAATACCGAGTGATAAGGTTACTATGGTCAGTCATCAAACTCAAAGCACAATAGGCAGAATTTGATCAATGTCACAATCTTTGAGTCAGGAAGCAAAGAGGAATATGCAGCAGCACAAATGCAAAGCATCTATGCAACTCTTAGGAAGACATTTAAGAGTCTTTAGATCACAGTAAAATTTCCACACCCCTTCAAGACGTCTGAATGCAAAGTGTTTTGTATACTGCATGGGAAAATGTGTCTTCACTTACAGGAAGCTCTGTATGATTTGATTCCCAGTGGCATAAATAAATGCTTAAGTGTTTTATGCCATTGCATGAAGAAATTTTCCTTTGTCTCAGGAAATGTTCTGAACTATTCCTGCAATATTAAAATAGCAGAGCATGAGCAGAACCAGTTCTACAACACATAGTTATGGGCTGAAGGGCATGAAATTATCACAACCACACAAACAAATCTTACAGGTAGGTATCAAGTGTTGCTGCAGCTATATCCCTAATAACCCCCTGAACACAGCTGTAACAGATCTCTTCAGTTCCCCTGTTTTGTTTTACTGGAAGGATTGCTTTAGTCTAGCCCCAGTATCTAGCTGGACTCTATGCTGTAAAATCTCACAGAAAAAAACAACCTGATCCTGTTGTAGAGTCTGAAATCTGAAATTAAAATCAAGAACTAAATAAGCATTAGGAAACATAAGGAAACAACAGGACGGCAGTGGTGCCAGTGATGGGATGCAGTCTCAAAGTACAAGTCATTGAGACAGCTTCTTTTGGATAAAACACCAAAGACATGTGGGAAAGGACTTGAAAGGTAGTTAAATAAGTTTGCATATATTTAAAAAGATCATGGTGGAAACAGTATACTTTTTTTTTTCAACAATTAAGAAGTGAATGATGAAGACTGGTATCATAGGAACACTGGAGCTGGAATTGACATTTTAATGATAACTAAAATGAAGCTAAGCCAAAAAGTCCTGAAGCGATGCAGACAAGACCCTTCTGAAACACGATAACAAGAGGGAGCCAGTTTAAAAGAGCATAAAGAACAGGAGCTTAATTGCAATCACTAATGGAGAACCAAAAGGTATCTGGGAGGATGAGGCTGTCTATCTTCTGATATTCACTGGGGAGGATAAGCAAGTAGAAAGCTTTGCTTACTCCTTCCCCACAGAGGTAGGAAAGACTAGATGAGGAACTTTACCCTCACAGAAAATGTGACCTTGTATTTATCTGAGTAACTTTTCATTCATATTGAAACTGGTCAATTAACATTAAAAATGCAAAAGGAAAGGCTGTAAAGTCTGCCTTTGGGATCATTTATTTTTAATCATTCTTTTTAAATAGCCAAACAAAAGCAAAAACAAACTCTGTCATACTCCCTGCTTGAGATGTGGAGCTGCATAAAAGTGGCTGCTTCTCAGTCAGGAACACAGACACTATAAACAAACACCTCAGAACTTGACCTGGGAGTTTTGCCTGCATAGAGCCAGTGCTCATTCTGAAGTCAATGAGTGTGTGAGGACATCAACATGTTCCTCTTCACAACTAAGCTTGCTAAGAGAAACAGGTGTTGATTAAAACTGAGACCTAAGAATGCTATTGCAGGACTCCATGGGACTGTAAAAGCCCTTCTTACTTTCCCTATAATATCTTTAGAAATAAATGCAACCCCAGCTCTTATTGTTTCTGTGACTACTAGTTACTAAAACATCATTATCAGCTTTTGATCCATGTTCCACTTCATTATAAAAAGTTCAGCACCTAGATTGCATTGATTTCTATTTATATCAGGGGACTTTCTATCAGTAAATCCTTGTCAAGATTGACTGCACTCCCTTGTCTGTCATTCCATTGTGAATCCAAATTCATTTATCACTGCAGATACAAGCTGGCTCTGCCTACCCTACCCTGCAGTGCTCACTCCATTTATATGTTTATGGAACAAAATATTCCTAAAGGAATTATGTGACTAAGACATGATTTCTTAGAATGGTACTTCTATCCCACTCTTGCATTCCCTGTATTAGTCACTTCCAGTATTCACATTTATATTTCAAACTTGAAATAGGAAACTATTGTTTGTGTGATGGAAGAACTAAGAATATTATTCTTTAGGAATGAGTAATCTGCCCTTCTGTTAGCAACTATTGCAAAAATCAACAAAGACTCTTTTTCCTAAGAGCAATGACTGAATTACTATTTAAAACAGAACCTCCCTTAAGAGTAAACTCAACGACATTCAGTCAGACCTGAATCTTGTTCCCTTATTTGAACTACAACAGTAAATCAATTTAAATACTGTCCCAGAACTATCCCCATCAGCTGCTTTGTGCTCCCTTTGCAGTTATACATATCAGCCAGAATCCAAACACATTCCTTCCTACCAAAAATGCTTTGTCTGCTAACATAATCTCTTGATGGATGGAGAGCTATGTTGCAGAAAACTTCACTAAACTAAAAGCTGGTATCTGTTTCTGTGTATTTCTTATATGAGAACTAACCTAAACAGTTTTCAGACTGTCCATTAACGCTGAAGCTTTGCTAGAGGAAGGATTATAGAACATAAATGCTCTAGTTGCAGAGTGTCCCTCTCTGGAGATATTCAAGACCTGCTTGGATGCATTCCAGTGTGGTCTGGTATAGGTGATCCTGCTCTGACAGAGGGGTTGAACTAGATGATCATCACAGTATCACATCAGTATCATCAGGGTTGGAAGAGACCTCACAGATCATCAAGTCCAACCCTTTACCACAGAGCTCAAGGCTAGACCATGGCACCAAGTGCCACGTCCAACCTTGCCTTGAAGTGCCCCAGGGACGGCGACTCCACCACCTCCCCGGGCAGCCCATTCCAGTGTCCAATGACTCTCTCAGTGAAGAACTTTCTCCTCACCTCCAGCCTAAATCTCCCCTGGTGCAGCCTGAGGCTGTGTCCTCTCGTTCTGGTGCTGGCCACCTGAGAGAAGAGAGCAACCTCCTCCTGGCCACAACCACCCCTCAGGTAGTTGTAGACAGCAATAAGGTCACCCCTGAGCCTCCTCTTCTCCAGGCTAAACAATCCAAGCTCCCTCAGCCTCTCCTCATAGGGCTTGTGCTCAAGGCCTGTCACCAGCCTTGTTGCCCTTCTCTGGACATGCTCAAGCATCTCAACGTCCCTTTTAAACTGGGGGGCCCAGAACTGAACACAGTACTCAAGGTGTGGTCTAACCAGTGCAGAGTACAGGGGCAGAATGACCTCCCTGCTCCTGCTGACCACACCATTCCTGATGCAAGTTCTCCTCCAATCCCTAACATTCTGTGATCCTGTGATATTCTTTTCTTTTTTTTTTTTTCTTCCCTAAGTCAACATTAGGGAAAAAAAATCCAGATGTAAACAAAGTTTTTATTACTCCATATTATGAAAACCCAGACACACTTACAATTAAAACTCAATTGCAATCATTAACGCCAAAGAAGAGTTGCTGCCCTTCCTGCTACTGTAAAAAAAAAGCAAGTGTAGATTTTTTCCCATATGTAAGTTTAATGGCTCTTTTCAAATTTTATTTCCCCTGACCACAGATGTAGAATAAGCTAACACAGCAGAGTAAACAATTGTAGCTGTTTCTCTACAGGCAGATAAAAAGTCACAATCGTTAACAATAAACTCTAAACACCAATGACAAACAGTTAACGAGAACCATAAAAAAGAACTGGGCATCGTGAAGATCAACACATGACAATTATGCATGAAATGATTATTGTGCATTTAAGCTAACAGCATTCCACTGAAGGACAGTAACTGACAAAACATTGATTCTCTTCTGGTTCTGGCTGTTAAAAAAAAATAAACCCAAAGAAATACTCTCTGAAACTGAGCACTCTTTCCCCTTCTGCACATTCTCCAGCTGACCATCTTTCCTTGCACAAATCTGGGACGTACACAACCCAGCTAAAGTTGTGCAAGTAAAGCAAAACTGGTCCAGCTTTGCAACTAGGCAAACCTCGGACTAACATTCTGTTCAATGGAGCAATCTGATCCATTTTTCACCAGGAAGAGTGGTTCTCAAGGCAAGAGATTACTTTTCTCCTTTTCATATGCAAAATACACTGAGCAGATGGGTGGAAGCTGATTGTTTTGCTTGAAACACGTATTCTCTAAACAGTTATGAAGCTGGCTCCATATACTGCACAATCAGACCAATGACTCTCATTCGGGAAGGCACTTAATCATTTCCCAGTCCCATTCATCTTAATGACCCGTAGTTATCCATTTGCTCAGGTACCTTGCAGAGCTGCAGTAAAGGCACAGAGGGAGAGTCAGGAAAGTGGATTCAGGTGCAAAGAAGTAAACCAGAAATGCTAGAAGAAGTATAATTGTTATCCTGTACAGTTCTGCTTTATGACATACATTGTGGAGAGTTCTACAGAGCAGCTACATGCAGAAAAGTAGATTTCAGACTTATAAAACTTCTTAAGATCACAGTACTCTTCGCTTTAGCTTCTTAAATCAACGCTATCTTTGACTCTTGGTTTTTGGGAATCCAAAAGCCACCTTTTGGAAGCAATTCTTTTTTTGTTTTTAATGCCTTCAAGTAGCTATTTATGCCAACTGATTAAAATCACCATGCAAACAGTGGCTTTAAAAAAGACATCTTCACCAAAGATAACTTACTGGTTTGAATTCCATTAAAGTGAATTTCTGTCACAGATTTAAAGCTGTCATGAAATCTTTGGATTTCTACTATTATTTAATGACTCAATTAATTTAATATTAATGTATATTAATCAATATATATCTCAATATCAATCAATAATAATATGTATATTAAAAACTTATGTCTAAATGTTTAGAAAAGAGTGAGCCACTACTAAAATGGAAGCAGTAGCTTCAGTCATCCAAATATTCCAATAAATGATGAGAACTGGAGAGGGAAAGTGAGAAAAAAAATTTGCTCAGCTAAGGTAAACCTGAAATTAGAGTTAACCATTATAAAATACTTGTCCTATTTGAAGTCCCAAGAAAAACCCTACAAACCCAAATGTAGGCTGGGACATTGAAGTATTTAAGATCCCTATTTACTTTTAAGGTCTTTTCATTTGACTGGTGTAGTACTACTCTTCTTAAAGTAAACAGCATCTCCACTCCTTAGAATTAATTATTTTGTTAAGTATCTTCTATCATGTTATTAAGATCTTGATGTGCTTTTGAGCCTCCTTACCATGTGTATGTTAATTAGCACATGACCTGTCAACAGTTAAATCACATGGGTATTTAAGTTTGAAGTACAGATATGAGATACTGCTTGTAACAGCTGTTAACATTGGCAATCTCACCCACAATACTTTAGAATCACTGAACTGTTGAGTTTGGAAGAGGCCTTTGAGATGATCAAGTCCAACTGCTTACCTAGACCTCACAATCCCACCACTACTACTAAAGCACTAGCATCAAACTATTCCATTTTCTCCACTAAACCATCCTATTTTTGCCATAGAGAACAACAACCTGTTTTGAGGAACCAAATCTTATGCTACCCCAAGGAAGAAAGAAAAATAAGACTATAATATTCATGACTGAATTCAAGCAATGAAATCACAAAAAGGAGATACTAAATCATATTACCCTAAAGAAAACTCATATTAATTTTCATTTGATCCAACATTGTCTTAAGACGCTGCGCCAGGGGAGATTTAGGCTTGAGGTGAGGAGAAAGTTCTTCACTGAGAGAGTCATTGGACACTGGAATGGGCTGCCCAGGGAGGTGGTGGAGTCGCCATCCCTGGGGCACTTCAAGGCAAGGTTGGACGTGGCACTTGGTGCCATGGTCTAGCCTTGAGCTCTGTGGTAAAGGGTTGGCCTTGATGATCTGTGAGGTCTCTTCCAACCCTGATGATACCATGATACTGTGATACATTTCAGAACAACCTGATGCAAAGAACACAGAATTTGAGTTACAGAGCTAAGGTTAAATCAGTTGATAGACTTCCTTTTGCATGCAGACACAGCAGGCTAATTTGTCAGGGGCATTCTCATGGTGCTGTAGTGCTTGGCATTAATATGTATCTGTAAAATTCCAGCCGAGCAAATAGCTGGAGAAAGTGTCAAGAAAACTCAGTTATCTGCTGTACTAATAACCACCAGGCTATACACATCATGCTGAGAAAACATCCACACAGAGCAATGTCATTACCTTAGCATTTCAGGTTGGCTTGATGAGCTGTTTATTCCAATTAACACAGAAGGAAATTGCTGGATAACTACCACCTTCATTTAGGAAGTCTCTCTAACGTTCAGCTTATGATGAGTTCTGCAACATGCTTTTTTGAGGATCACAACATTCAAAGCAATGTTAAATTACGTATGGCAACTACCAATTTAATACCCTTGTGCTGTAATCCATAGATAGAAAGATCTTTCTAAGGAACTTCCAGTCTTCCAGTAGAAGAAATAAAATAGCTGATACTGCCTTTGATCAGAGCATTAGTTTAATTTTCATTTCACCAGAGGTTGCCATTCCTCAGGATTTGAAAGGGTTTGTTCCTTAACTGATACATTAAAGCAATCAGTTCATCCTTTCAGCTACTGAAATTCAAATCTGCTGTCCTACTGCCTATCTGTAGAGTCAGACCTTAGCAGAGGTAATATCAAATCCAAATGACATCCACATTCTTGTTAGAAAGGGAGGCTGATTTTAGGCTGCAAAACAACCTTTGCAGGAACTCAGTTACTTATTTGTCTATGCTGTATGGATCTATGTATACAGCATTACTCTTATTGCAACAATATTAAAAGGAATAATTCACACATTCAAAGATTGCACTGAGTTGGAGTGGATCTGTGTATACAGCATTACCCTTATTGCAATGATATAAAAAGGAATAGTTCACACATTCAAAGATTGCACTGGGTTGGAGTGGATCTGTGTATACAGCATTACCCTTATTGCAATGATATAAAAAGGAATAATTCACACATTCAAAGATTGCACTGGGTTGGAGTGGATCTGTGTATACAACATTACCCTTATTGCAATGATATAAAAAGGAATAGTTCACACATTCAAAGACTGCACTGGGTTGGAGTGGATCTGTGTATACAACATTACCCTTATTGCAATGATATAAAAAGGAATAGTTCACACATTCAAAGATTGCACTGAGTTGGAGTGGACTCTCAAAAGCCATCTCATCCAACTCCCCTACAGTGAGCATCTAGAAACAGGGGTCAAAACACAACTTCAGTTGCAGTATCACTGTTCTCCTCCTCAAGTCTGTTTATTTATGATTATTTGGAACAGATTATGAAGTAGTAGTATAACTCCTACAGACTGCACAAATTAGCATCAAAATTGTTACTGGTAACAGTACAACAGAGAAATCAAGTTGCAAATCTGTTGCTATGAATCAGATCCATGTTACTACTAGTCAGAGGGAAGGCTGGAGGGGATAACTTGTATGTAGTGGGGATGGATGTCATGTTGTTCCTTGAAGTTTAAATAGATGTAGGCTAAAATCTGAGATAATGTGGGATTATTTCAGCACATATTGTCTCTTCTATCAAGATGTAACAATCAATTTCTCTTTGGTATAAAGAAGTAGCAGCTAAGGAGTTTAGAAAATGCTTCAGCTGACAGGCTTGTCCCCAACTCATGGCTCATTCAGGAGGATTCAATAAATATTTAGATTTCAGAAGGTGTTCAAAAACTGGTTGGTAAAACACTAAGTAGTGTATTTACTTTACCAATAACCCTCACCTAACTGCTTCATCAGCCCACTAGTACTGCAATGAATAACAGAAAATATTTACATATAGTTAACTGCAAACTAAAAAAACTAGTGTGTGTGCTGAAATAGCTCATAATAAAATCCCCTCCATGAAAATTCTGGTTTAATGTTGAAAGTCTGTGTTCCAGGCCATACTGCAATGCAGCAAATGAGCAAAGCACTGTAATAATAGTGCCTTATTTTGCAAATGGCATGAAATGTTTGTTTCTGCCCTTTTTATTCATTGCTTTGCTAAGGATTAATGAAACTAGAGGTACACACTGTACATAACATATTTAATTACTTCAAGCACTATAAATTAAAATCGGTTTGTATGTAAAAACACAGACTTATTTTTGCGGGAAATTAGGTATTAGAAATGAAATCTTGTGTTTGTTTTCAATGAAGTAATATCTCAGAACACTCATTCATCTGCTTCGTGCTGTTGTTTCTTTCTGTTTGAGAGTTTGAAAAGTATTGCCTAAAAATAAGTTGCTTTGTGCTAAGATTGCAGTGCTTGTGTGATTGAATGAGAATCAGCTTCCGAGCTGATCCTTGGTCAAATTAAGATGTAGAAAGCAATGTTCTTTGTAAAGGGAAGATGCAAATAACTAAACTGCTAGGACAGGAGAAAAGTTCACAGCACAATTAAAAGCCCATGCTGACCCAAGACAGGTAGGAAAGATCGTTTTAATCAATAGAAAAGCTCAGATCAAAACAGTGAGGATTTTTATCTCTAATAGCAATACCTACTGAAATACAGTGTCATGAAGAAGTTAGGGCAAGACTTCTCTAAATGGCAAAACTTTATTCTGGTCTGGTTTAGATGATCATCTACAGTTATAATTCATAATTTTGAAGACACTATCTGAACTTTGGAATCCCAAAATTTCAGCAGATTGATTGATTCTCTTGTTCTTACCGTTTCCTATTATTTTCCCTACTCCTTCCAGACTGAAGTACTACCAATTTAAAAACTCAAAAATAGACAAGAAACAAATGAGACTTGCTGAAAAACTGCACCTTGTTATCCACTGCAAGTTTCATACCAAGGCTTTGAAACAGAGCCTCTATTATATCCCTTGGAAATGTTTTAAATCTTCTGGGTGTGAAATCCACTGCCTCCATCTTTAGAGTAATTAACTGAGGCATGCATCCTACTAAGATGTTTATAATGTGGCCTTTTGCTGTTTACAGTTTTTCTTGGCATCTAACATATTGGCTACACAAATATCTAAACGAAATGTATCTTCTTCCCACTATTTGTAAACTGCAGCAAAGAGAAATTGTTTTCCTCTGTGCTAATTGTTGAGACCATATGTTACCAGGAGTAGAACGGATATTGAGTAAGATTTTATACTGCATACAAAGCAAAGAATGCATCTAGACAGTAAACCCTGGATCCCAGCCCTGAAATCCTATTTTATACTCATTCCTTTGGCTTTGGGAAGATGTTAAGACAGCCTGTAGCTTACTAGGAATAAAATATTGACATTGACAATCCTAGTTTAAGCAGATGTTCTGCAGATGCAAAGGAAGATTTAGAATGTTTTCTGGACAGGCAGCCTGAAAATTACTCTCTCACAGATGAATAAGCATCAATAGGAAACATACTGTTGCAAGCCTTGTATTTCTGTACAACAGATAATGAAAAACCATCTGTCCATTGTAGCAATTTGCCAAGAAGCCAGTCTAGCATAACATTTTACTTTCTGTAGTTAAAATAGCCTACTAATAAAAAATATTTCTCAACTTTTTTTTTCATTCTGTCTGCACATACTGAATAAAAACTTCATCATGTTCCTCACCTCTGTTAAGGTCAGCCACGTAGATAGCAAGCAGATCAGGCTCTGCAAGTATAATTGTGTTTGCATTTGGAGGAGAAGCAGAGCTTTAAACTGAAAATTAATATTAACCTTTTATTCTGCAGGAATTCCTTTATTGAAGTATTTGATGAGCTAGGCACTTAACTATCCAGGTTGAAAAAGGAAAGTATGATCTAAAGAAATATTTCTGGGACTAACTAAAATAATCCACAGACACTTGTCATCATTTTGAATTTCCTGATCTTTAGAAAGTGATGACTCTGAATTCACATGTGCACAACCAGCCAAACAAGTAATATTCTGGGTTTTGATGGGATTTTCATGCACTACTTTTACCAATTAACTCATTTTGGTCTCTTTTAGCAGGGAAAAAAAAAAAACAATTCCGTGACAATTTAAAATAATGATGCCACAGACTTTTTACAATCAATATCTAAAGCTCCCAATATCCAATTCTGCCCTTGATTGTCCTTTGAGTATCTAAAGCCAATGAGTAATGAAAGATAGATTGTGCTCAGTCCTGCTTTAGTCCAACAAACAATATCAAGAATAAGTTTGCAATTAAAATTCACACAATAACATATTTTAAGTGAGCATGTATTAATGTCAGTAGAACCATTAGTTGATCACAGAATGATAGGGCTTGGAAGGGAACCCTGGAGACAATCTAGAGTCTGGCTTCCCTACCAGAGCAGGTTCACCTCGATCAGGTTGCACAGAATGGTATCCAGATAAGTTTGGAATGACTCCAGCACCTCTCTGGGCAGCCTGTCCCAGTGCTCCACCACCCACGGCAAAGCCTAACCCAGTACTGCAGCACACACTTAGCATACATTACAAGATAACTCCTACATCTCAGCAGTATCAGACTGAACAAATCATAAAGAATCTGAATTCATCCTGCTTCAAACAATGCAGCTGATTCAGATGTTCTGAGAACAGATAGAAAAAATGTTGTATTTTCCATGTGGAATTATGTGTTCAGAGAAGCACTTCATAACAGCCATGTCTGATTCTTGTGTGGTGTCCTGTCTGAATATCCTCTAGGTTGTTGATTTTACTGCCATTTATTTAGTGGTCTTTTATGTGAGAATGCTGCACACAGGCAAATACTTCTGTCCCTAGAAGCTGTTGGTTGCAAGTTGCAGAACTAGAGCAGCTGCAATAGCAATGACACTCAGACTGCCTTATACACCATTGTCAGTTATGTCAGTCACCTTGATATACTCAAAATGAAACACTGGCAATTCCATGGGAAGGTGAAAATGGTGTAGAGTAGTTAATGTTGACAGTAGCTGCTACAAGGTCACTTGGAGCCATTCATTAGTTGTTTGCTTTAACAGAGAGTCGTTATTATTGGCAGCAGAAATTGGCAAAAAGCAGTGCTATTGTCAGAAAGCATTAAAAGAGTGTCACTTGTCAATACTTACCCTTTTAAAGAGCAGCATGATAAGAGACCTTCAGCTCTGAAGTTAAAAGGGGGAAAATAGCATAAATAATCCTGATGTGGTTTTATCTGTTCCAGTCTGGGACCAGCCTCTATGAGCAGCTGTGAGTCACTGAACTGCAAAGATACGTGACCATTGAAAAAGAACTGCTAAAGTTGGATGTTAGGAGGAAGTTCTTCACAATGAAGGTAGTAAAATAGTAGAATAGGTTGCCCAGAGATGCAAAGGAGGCCCCATCCATGAAGACACTGAAGGTCGATGAAGGGGTTCAGGAAGGTTGGACCTACTTCAAGAAAGAAGTCCTGAATGCACAGGAGCAGGCTGTGCCATTGTACCAGAAGACAAGCTGATGAGAGAGGCAGCCAGTCTGGATGGGCAAGGAGCTGTTAAAGGCATTAAAGATAAGGAGGGTGCATGGCCTTTGGAATAAGGGGAGGTATCCCAGGAAGAGTTCAAGGATGTTGCTAAGTCTTGCAGGAAAAAAATGAGAGAGGCAAAAGTCCATTTAGAACTTAGGCTGCCACTGCTGTTAAAAAGAATAAAAATGTTTCCATAAGTATATGAACGGCAGGAGAAGGGCCAAGGACAACCTCCAGTCCTTATTAGACAGAGAGGGGAATATAGCGACAAAGGATGAGGAAAAGGCAGAGGTGCTTAACATCTTCTTTGCCTCAATCTTCAACAGTGGGACAGGTTGTCTCCAGGACAGCTGGACTCCTGAAGTGGTGGATGGAGTCAGGGACCAGTATAGGCCAGCTGTAATCCACAAGGAAGAAGGGACCTGCTGTGTCACACACATCCTCACAAGTCAATGAGATTAGATGGGATCCAGGCTAGAGTGCTGAGAGAGCTGGCAGCTGAGCTGGCCAAGCCTCTCTCCATCATTTATCAACAGTCCTGGCTCACTGCAGAGGTCCCCAAAGACTGGAGGCTGGCCAATGTGATGCCCATCTACAAGAAGGACTGGAAGGAGGAACTAGAAAACTGCAGACCTGTCAGCCTGACCTCAGTGCCAGGCAAGGCCGTGGAACAGGTCACCTTGAGTGCTATCACAAGGCACCTACAGGATGGTCAAGGGATCAGGCACAGCTAGCATGGGTTTAGGAAGCACAAATCCTGCCTGACCAACCTGATCTCCTTTTAGGATCAGGTTACCTGCCTGGTGAATGTGGGGCAGGCTGTGGATGTAGTCTACCTGGACTTCAGCAAAGCCTTTGACACCATCTGCCACAACAAGCTCCTGGCCAAGCTGGCAGCTCGTGGCTTGGACAGATTCACTGATATGGGTCAAGAACTGGCTGGAGGGCCGGGCCCAGAGAGTGGTGGTGAATGGTGCCACATCCAGCTGGCAGCTGTCACTAGTGGTGTTCCCCAGGGATCAGTGCTGGGCCCAGTCCTGTTCAATATCTTTATTAATGATCTGGATAAGGGGATTGAGTCCAGCATCAGTAAGTTTGAAGATGACACCAAGCTAGGAGCAGGTGTTGATCTGTTGGATGGTAGGAGAGCCCTGCAGAGGGACCTGGACAGGCTGGATGGGTGGGCAGAGGCCAATGGGATGAGATTTAACAAGGCCAAGTGCAGGGTTCTGCACTTTGGCCACAACAACCCCAAGCAGCACTACAGGCTGGGGACTGAGTGACTGAAGGGACGTGGGGGTACTGGCAGAGAGGAGCAGAACATGAGCCAGTATTGCACCCAGGTGGCCAAGAGAGCCAATGGCATCCTGGCCTGCATCAGCAACAATGTGGCCAGCAGGACAAGGGAGGTTATTCTTCCCCTGTACTCAACACTGGTCAGGCCACACCTTGAGTACTGTGTCCAGTTCTGGGCTCCTCAATTCAAGAGAGATGTTGAGGTGCTAGAATGTGTCCAGAGAAGGGTGACAAAACTGGTGAGGAGCCTGGAATACAAACCCTATGAGGAGAGGCTGAGGGAGCTGGAGTTGTTCAGCCTGGAGAAGTGGAGGCTCAGGGAGGACCTCATTGCTGTCTATAACCACCTGAAGGGAGGCTGTAGCCAGGTGGGGGTTGGTCTCTTCTTCCAGGCAACCAGCAAGAGAACAAGGGGACACAGTCTCAAGTTGTGCTAGGGGAGGTCTAGACTGGATGTTAGGAGGAAGTTCTTCACAGAGAGAGTGATTGGCATTGGAATGGGCTGCTCAGGGAGGTGGTGGAGTCACTGTCCCTGAAGGTGTTCAGGAAAAGACTGGATGAGGCACTTAGTGCCATGGTCTAGTTGATTGGCTAGGGCTGGGTGCTAGGTTGGCCTGGATGATCTTGGAGGTCTCTTTCAACCTGGTTGACTCTATGATTCAAACTTCATGGGCCCTGAGCAAATTAATCAAGTTAGGATGTTCCCAATATCTGCAGGGGGTTAGACAGGACAACTTTCAAGAGTCCACTCCAACTTGATGAGTTCTATGATTCTAGACACTTGAAGAAACCAAGCAGAAGTGTCTTTAAGAAATAAAACTCAGGGTTGGTTCAATGCTTAAGTAACACAGGCAGCAGTCTACAGCCACAGAGGAATGGATGTCGTCTCTTCCTTATTCTGCTCCTGATATTGTCACTGGAAGAAAGGACATGGACAAGAAGTGCTATCATAGAAGAAAGGATGTAAAGCTCTTCACAGTATTACCCAACAATGCTCACTGCAACAATAGAAAGATTTCTTCTGCTAGGCCTTCTCCTTTCCCTCATTCCCACTTAGAAAGTGCAGATGGAGGCACAACTCTTTCATCTTAACCTCTCCTGGCAGCTTGGAAAATAAGTAGATATCATTGAGCAAGTATGGGAATATCTGTTGGTTATAATACTAAAAAAAACCCAAAACCTATTAGGATCCAACATCCATTTTTAGTTCTAAACACCTGGCAATGCTAACATTTGACTGAACAATTTAATTCAGACTCAGAAGGTGGGAGAAAGGTACAAATCCAAGTTGCATCTCTTTGTAATTTGCCTTTAAGGCATTCCAATAACGAAATTAATGTAATTTTTTTCTCCTTTTTTTATGCTGTCAAGTTATATTAAAAGCATTATTAAGTGCTCCCCAAACCTACATTCTAATAAATGTCAAATCTCTAATTATTAGATATTTAAATATTTGTACTACCAGTCTTTAATAATGAGAATACACATTGCAGATATGTGTGCTGCTGTACTATTAAAGTGAGATAAATCACCCAGGGCAATTATTCACAGAGCCTTAATAAAGCTGAGTTTCTTATCAAATCCCAATAAAATTACTTCTTTTTAATATGGCCACAATTGCACTAATAATTTAGAATTATTATTTAATAACTTTCAGAATAAACACAGAGGCACTATTAATTTTCATGAAGACACTGCAAGAGCCTGGTAGGAAGCCATTTAACAGTGGCTATTTATTGAACACCTCTAGCTCTCCTGTTCCCTTTCTGGACTAAGCAAGGCAACTCATGCCCCTAAGTAAAGCAGGTTGATTTTGTCAGTGGGCAGGATGCTGTGACACAATTGTCAAGTCCCTTTCACTTCCTAACTTTTCTGTAAAAGAGCAAAATCAGCTAAGTTACTGTAGGAAAATTTCCCTCACAACAAGCTCCTGGCAAAGCTGGCAGCTCATGGCTTGGACAGATTCACTCTGATATGGGTCAAGAACTGGCTGGAGGGCCGGGCCCAGAGAGTGGTGGTGAGTGGTGCCACATCCAGTTGGCAGCTGTCACTAGTGGTGTTCCCCAAGGATCAGTGCTGGGCACAGTCCTGTTCAACATCTTGAATGATGATCTGGACGAGGGGATTGAGTCCAGCATCAGTAAGTTTGCAGATGATACCAAGCTAGGAGTGGGTGTGGACCTGCTGGAAGATAGGAGAGCCCTGCAGAGGGACCTAGACAGGCTGGATGGGTGGGCAGAGGCCAATGGGATGAGATTTAACAAGGCCAAGTGCAAGGTTCTGCACTTTGACCACAACAACCCCAAGCAGTGCTACAGGCTGGGGACTGAGTGGCTGGAGAGCAGCCAGGCAGAAAGGGACCTGGGAGTACTGATAGATAGTAGGCTGAAGAGGAGCCAGCAGTGTGCCCAGGTGGCCAAGAGAGCCAATGGCATCCTGGCCTGCATCAGGAACAGTGTGGCCAGTAGGACAAGGGAGGTTATTCTTCCCCTGTACTCAGCACTGGTCAGGCCACACCTTGAGTCCTGTGTCCAGTTCTGGGCCCCTCAATTCAAGAGAGATATTGAGGTGCTGGAACATGTCCAGAGAAGGGCAACAAATCTGGTGAGGGGCCTGGAGCACAAACCCTATGAGGAGAGGCTGAGGGAGCTGGGGGTGTTCAGCCTAGAGAAGAGGAGGCTCAGGGGTGACCTCATTGCTGTCTACAACTACCCGAAGGGAGGTTGTAGCCAGGTAGGGGTTGGTTTCTTCTCCCAGGCAAGCAGAAACAGAACGAGGGGTTGTTCTGGGGGAGATATGGGCTGGATGTTAGGAGGAAGTTCCTGCCAAAGAAAGTGATTTGCATTGGAATGGGCTGCCCAGGGAGGTGGTGGAGGCACCGTCCCTGGAGGTGTTCAAGAAAAGCCTGGATGAGGCACTTGTTGCCATGGTGTAGTTGATTGGCTAGGGCTGGGTGTTAGGTTAGACTGGATGATCTTGAAGGTCTTTTCCAAACTGGTTGTTTCTATGATTCTATGATTCTCTTTCTGTCCTTCATTTCACTGTATTAATCCAAGTCTTACATCTTCAGGGTTGCAGACAGCTTTAAGGGCTAATTTTGACATGGCCATAATTTTCTTCTGCATTTAGGAGTTTTCCTCTTTATTCAATTCATTAACAACGAATTTATTTATTTTTTAATTCATTTCCATAATGGAAGAGGGCACCATGCTTTCACTTCAGAGATTTACATATTCTTAAGGGACTTGTTCACGTTTGTGAATCGCAGAGGAAAGGTTGGTTATTATGTTACAAAAGCAATAAACCCCCCAATTTAGTAAAACATTATCCAAAAATATTATCCATGGAAGAATGACTCTGATTAGCTAACAGCACCAAATAGGTTTACAAGTGCAGGCTTTATGACTCTTTGAAAACACCAAGTGTTGCTCGCTTCTCAAAAGGAAGCTGCAACACATAATGCATTCACTGAGCTCTTAGCCCTATAAATCACTCATCAAGTTGCACTCATCAGAAGCAAAAGCTGCATTGTATTGTTACAAATTGACAGTGTGCTAATAAAATGTTTGAGATTGTTTTTGATCTTCAGTACTCAGAAGGCATCTCTTAGTGCTGATAAAAATATGAATAATTTTACCAGGTAGTGACATTTAGTAATGACTGGAAATGACTTGAAGTGACTTATTTTAAAGAATAAGTAAAAGATGATAACCTTTGGTGATCAGTTTCAGTTACACTTACAAGAAGTAATAACACAAGACAAGTACAAGATACACTTTTCATTTTCTTCTGAATTTTCCTAGTTGAAATAAATCATCATCATCATTATTATTATTATATGCTCTAGAGGTTCCTCAGTTCTGGGGCAGACTGAATTATTCAGTTCCTTCATTGTGTTTGCAGATCACATTTTCTTAGTGTTTGGTTCAACCTTTGTGACGTTGATTAATCTGCCACAAACAAATAATAATGGAAGACAGTGGCAGTGAGTGGCTGGAGTGCAGCCCTGAGGAGAGGGACTTGGGGGTGCTGGGGGACAAGAAGCTCAACACAAGCCAGCAGTGTGCACTTGCAGCCCCGAGAGCCAACAAGATCTCCTAGGATGCATCAGAAGTGTGGCCAGCAGGTCAAGGGAGGTGATTCTCCCCCTCTACTCTGCTCTGGTGAAACCCCACCTGGAGTACTGCATCCAGTTCTGGAGTCCCCATTACAAGAAGAATGTGGACATGCTGGAGCATGTCCAGAGAAGGGCCACAAGGATGATCAGAGGGCTGCAGCAGCTCTGCTATGAGAGCTGAAAGAGTTGGGGCTGTTCAGTCTGGTGAAGAGGAGGCTCTGAGGTGATCTTCTTGTGGCCCTTCAGTATGTGAAGGGGGCCTACAAAAAAGCTGGGGAGGGACTTTTGAGGCTATCAGGGAGTGACAGGACTAGGGGGGATGGAGTGAAGCTGGAGATGGGTAGGTTCAGACTGGGTGTGAGGAGGAAGTTGTTGAACATGAGAGTGGTGAGAGCCTGGAATGGGTTGCCCAGGGAGGTGGTTGAGGCCTCATCCCTGGAGGTGTTTAAGGCCAGGCTGGATGAGGCTGTGGCCAGCCTGCTCTAGGGTAGGGTGTCCCTGCCCATGGCAGGGGGATTTGAACTAGATGATCCTTATGATCCCATCCAACCCTGACTGATTCTATGATTTTAAGACTGAGCGAACTGAGGCTGCTAGTCATTAAAATACAAGGTTGAAAGGGGATCTTGCTCTAAATCTGTAAATAGCTGAGGTGTCAGGGTGAAGGTGCCAGGCTCTTTTCAATGGTGCCCAGTGACAAGACAAGGAGCCATGGGTACAATCCAGAACACGGGAAATATCACCTCAGCATGAGGAGACACTTCTTTACAATGAGGGTGACAGAGCACTGGAACAGGCTGCCAGAGAGATCGTGGATTCTCCTTCTATGGAGACTTTCAAAGCCTGCCTGGATGTATTCCTGTGTGACACACCCTAGGTGATCTTGCTTTGGCAGAGGCATTGGACTAGATGATGTTTGGAGTCCCCTCTATCCAATTATTATTGTAATGTCATTTTAGACAGCTTACTGACAAGGAAGTGTCAGTAAGAAACTGAAAAAGAAGGGGAAAATTAGTGCAGCAGCATCTCTAAGAGGTAGCTGTTTGAGTTGAGTGCATATTAAGGGGAAACTAGACAGAACTCAGCTAGATAGCTTGTGGCAGATCAGGATTATCCAAGCACAAAAGAAAGATATTGTCAAAAAATAAGCCAGCAGCCAAGGTAGTAGAAATGACAGGACAACCTTTTCTAGGTGTATGGTCTGAAGTTTCATTAAGGCACAGGTTCCCAGACTATTTTCAGTAAGATGCAGGAATTCAGACTGCAGATGTTCCACAGACAGCTCATTAGTCACACAGTGCTCACTTTGCCAGGCTTCTTCAAACTGAGAGAAACTGCACTGGCATACAACAGAAAATAGTTAAATCTGTGTTAATTATGATACCTTTGTCTGTAAGCAATTTTCATTACTACAGAGAGGTCACAGGTCTGTGACTGTCAAGGTTGTCCTCACTGAGACAATTAAAGTGTTCACAAAACAAACTGTATGGAAACAGGACCTGTACTGTAGAAGTCTTGAGCATCACTACTTATACTTGTTCCATTTGCCTCATATAAAGACATCACTTCAGCCACATGCAAGCATTCATTCTGTTAATCTCTGCTTCCCTTCTGCTCTAGCTTGAATTAATTGCTCCTCTTCTACCACACAGAGATCATTCTTAACTCCTTCATTTAGTACTAGCCCAACTGAACTAGAAACAACAACAAAAAAGTCACTTCCTGAACCCTTTACAACAATTGTGACTCCCTTGCATTTGTCACTGCACAGCGACTCTCTCATTTGCAACTTCTCATCATTTATTATTTGTAAGATAGCAAAGGCACAAACAAGCTGAGGAAGAGAGCAGTTTATTTAAAATGTTACTAATTCACCTGTTGGTCAGTGAGACCAGCTCTAAGAGACTAGAAAGCTACTGAATTCCTATGGCAAAAGCAGCCATAGCAGAAGGCAGGGAGGACATCGTGATGGGATTTTCTCCCATGCTGTAATACCAATGGGGATCAGCCCCACTGTTGTTTCCCTACGCATCTCCCCTTACTCCATCACCTATCAGTAGTGCAATCTTCTTTAGAAATCAAAGGGGTTGGAGGGTCCCAGAGATGATGTTTCTTCTTTTAAGCAGCAAATCCAAGACTTATGCAATGAACTACAAACTATTATTAAGTCATTAAAATCATAAAGGAACAGAATAAAAGGATGCAAATAAAGGTTACAAACTTCAGACTGGCTGACACTGAAAGCACCTTGGAGAGTTTAACAAGATGCTTTTGCTAAACTGAATTGTGTTTATTAAGGTAAAAAATGTTCAGATTTTTCTCACAAACTAATCAGAGCTTTACCTTAAAATGTCCTGATCTGTCTGACAAAATAACCCTCCATGGATTAATTAGAGGTTTGAAAGAGCTAGACAGCAGACTTCTGTCTAATAAAGATTGCTTCCTAGCTGTCCTTCCTGTCTGTGGTTGAAGAAGCCACCTGTTAAACTGGTAACAAAAGATAATTAGCCCATAACTGCAGCTACTTGCACTTTATCTGTTCTATTTGTAAGTCCTTGCAACTTCTGTTATGTCCAATTAGTTGTTTAGAATGTTTTTACCTTCCAGCAGTAAGAAGATAAGAAACTCCCTCCTAAGAACTCAATCTCTCATTAGTCTTTCCACTGAACTTGCCACTTAGCCATCACTAAGCTGCTGCTATTAAAGTTACAAAACTTCTTAATAACCCAGTTCCTTGCTCAATCTCATACTGGTATTCCTTGTACCTAATACTGTGTTCAGATGTATGCACTCCACCCTACAGGTACTGCAGATGAGTACATTTAATAGTTAATGACCTGAAAGCTGACTTTAATTTAAATTACTCCAATATTACATTCACATTCTCCCTAAGGAAATGTAGAATACTTGTGAAATACTGCTTTTAGGGTTCTTGTTTTAGTCACTGAACCTATTCATTTTAAAAAATCTATTAAAGCTTCTGCAATTTAACATTTTACTTCATGGTTACATTCAAACAAAATGAATTATTTTAGTGTCACACTGAATATTTTAACAGGAACACTTAAATTATGCGTTACCTTTACTAACACTAGAATATACCATGCAGGAGGTGCTTTTTGCTCACAGTAGGTAAGCCATGAAAGAACTCACCACAGAATGTATTCATTTTCTCAAATTACAGGATGCTACATTAACTCCTCAGTTGTATATGTTCCTCAGGCCAGTAGTATTTATCACCCGCACATTAGTGTAAGTCCAGTGCCTGAAGTATGACTCACAGCAGTTCTGTCCTGAGCCATTGCTCAGATACGCACTGAAAGCCATAGCCTGGTGCACTGCCACACAGAGTCCCCAGTGTAGCCCCTGGAAAGACCTGGCCAGTGAGCTGTTCCTCTCAGAATCTGCTGGGTAACAGAGGATAAGATATCCTACAGGCAATGTGACAACTCTTTAAGAGGTATTAAGTAAGCTATCAGATTCTGCTGGGTAGCAGAGGGTAAGATATCTTACATACATGTGGCAACTCTTTAACAAGTGCTAAGGAAGCTACTGGTGTATCCAAATTGTATCTGGAAAGGATTTTAGCATAGGCTGGCTGTTAGGAGGAAGTTCTTGACAGAGAGAGTGATTTGCTATCAGAATGGGCTGCCAGGGAGGTGGTGGAATCACCATCCCTGGAGGTGTTCAAGAAGAGACTGGATGAGGCACTTGATGCTATGGTCTAGTTGATTGGAGAGGGCTGGGTGCTAGGTAGGACTGGATGATCTTGGATGTCTCATCCAACCTGGCTGATTCTATGATTCTCCTTACAAGAGTTTACCAGACCACTGAATAAATTTACTTTCCCACCTGTTCCACTCCTTCACTGTGTCATTGCTGGTTTCCAGTGCTGAGTTCCCATTGCTAGGGTCAGTGCCAGCTACAGTCTCACCAGTGACCTGGCTCATTATTTTCGCTGCCTAGTAGCAGGTCTTTGAGATCTTGTGCTGTGTGACTTCTGCAAATGATAGTGCATTGCCATTTCAGTCCCCTGTCAAAATCTTCTCTGAAACTGGGTGGTAAGCACTGTCAAATCTTCTGAAGTGACCGGCTACTGTAGAAGTTGTGGGTTTGTTGCTCTTCAGACACAATATTCTGCTTTTCTTCAAAGAGGTAGATGTCTGCACCTACATTCTGGGTTTTGGAATGTATTTTCATCCAGCTGTTTGAAGAGAACAATGTGCCTTCTGGCTCACTTTGCAAATACACCTGGAATTTGCTTGCTCACCTTCAACTTCAATGTCCAGGCTGACCAATTTCTATTTCTGATACTAATTTGACTGACCCCAGGTTACACAGCTCTTTACAGTGGATCTACCTACAACATTTCTAAAAGGTTCAAAATACTCACTGGGCTTTACAGGTCCACAGGTATGTTCCTATAAGAATATGAACAACTTCTAAGAGTACAGATTACTCAGTGAATTTGTCAAGGATTCCAATTATGATGATAAATTGAGGTTGAATATATGACTTTAGTCTGGTTTACTTACATTTTATCTATTTCAGATTAATATGGTTTCCTCAAATATTCTATGCTTCACTCATCAGGCCAATCTGACTGTTCTTATCAATATCAAAGAACATTTTTGCAGCCTCTTTGTTAATTTACAGTCCAGCATTTGAGAACAAAATTTGCTCAGAGAACTTTTTTCTTCCTGGGAAGTTCATGGATTAGTTTCTTCCAATCAACAGTTTTTAAGGTGAACTTTTTAATTGCAGCCTCAGCAGAGCCACACAAATTTTACAGCCAGGCTGAAAGTATCGGGGCTGTTCAGTCTAGAGAAGAGAGGGCTCTGGGGAGACCTTAGAGATGCATTTAAATATTTGAAGAGGACCTACAGGAAGGCTGGAAAGGAGCTGTTTAGAGGGACATGGAGTGATAGGACAAGGGGCAATGGTTTGAAACTGGACCAGGGTAGATTTAGATAGGGCATCAGGACAATGAGATATTGGGCATCTGCACAATGGGAGTGGTAAAATACTGGATCTGGTTGTGCAGAGATGTGGTTGAGGCCTCGCTTTTGGAGACATTCATGATCAGACTTGATGCAGCCTTGGACAGCCTGATCTAGTGGAAGGTGTCCCTGATGACTGCGTGGGGGTTGGACAGGATGACCTTCGAGAATCCCTTCCAACCCAATGCAATCTGTGAATCTGTAAAGTAATGCCTTGAAAAAGGCAAAGGAAAAAACGTGCCTTGATTATGACACACGAGGGATGAAAAGCAAGCAGTTGAAGTGCAAAAGCAGCAGAATGATAAAGCAGGTCAGTAGTGAAAGCATGTAACATCCTGAACCAATTCTAACAGATACTCTGTTGTCTACTTCAAAAACTCAGCCCTGAAAAAAAAGGTTGTGCCTCACTGCTGCAGCTCAAAGCTTTTGTTTAGATTCTAAACTGTAGCCTAAAATCCAACTTAATAACCTCTTTTTTGGTATTGGCTGTAGCGAACATACATGTTTTATTTCAACAATTATGTCATTAAGAGTTTGGATTAAGCAGTTTCATAGTCCATCTGCACAATTAAATAGTTGCGGCTTTACGGTGGGAAATTTCTAGCTACAGTGAATGCAGTGGCTGATCTCATTTACATGCAAGTAAGCCACCACCTAATTCCCCACATAATGTATAAAAAGAAAAACTATTTCAATGCTATCCCAAATGCACATGACAGCACAAATAAAGTGCTTTCCAGCTTTACGGTATCCATTACAATTAATTATCCATAAAGTCCTTGGCATAAACGGTGAAAAAGCCTTTCCTTTGGAATAAATGGAACTCCATCAGAGTTACACAGGCACCTGAGCTGACTGCAAATGAAAGCAAATTTTCATTGGCATTTTGTTACAAACAAAAGCCTTTTCTCTAGGAAGATGTTTGACACGGGCTTTTACTGCCTTGAATTTCTAATATAACAGAGAGCAAAATGTTTTTACTGGAGATAAAGCTAAGAAGGAATGCTTTATGATATTTCAAGAGATAAGGCAAATAATAAAAGATTAATGTTTTAATGTCAGTCTTATGCCTTTATAAAATCAGCAGTGCTGTATCACAACTGCTCATGAAAGTTTGTTCAGTGTCAATTAGACTGCTCATTATCCTGTCATAAATCAAGCATCATGAAGAAATCACTTATAACACATAAGGAGAAAGAGCATGCAAACAAACTACATGCTAGAAATGAAAGTGGAAGGAACTAGCTAAACTGGTGTGAAAGACCAGAGCATGCAAACAAACTACATGCTAGAAATGAAAGTGGAAGGAACTAGCTAAACTGGTGTGAAAGACCTGCCTAAAGCCTAAAAATGCCTTTGTTTGGTCTAAAGGTTACTGAGTTGACAAAAGCTCAGCATTTTGTAATGAATTCCTCCTTCCTTCAGGGCTGGAATACCATCAAAGAAAAGCAGCATTTTACCATTTCAATCCTGTGCTAAGTCTTGTCTCGACACCTCATTTCTCAAGGTTAATATCAGCCTTTCATTGTCCCTAAATAAATTCTGCTTATTATAGGTATTAAAGTTACCTTTTATAGGAGAGTCAGCTTTGGCTGTGTTATGAACTCTGCAGTGTAGATATTTTAAACTCTATCCTTCCTCTTGGCAAAATTATTTCTCTAACAATGGATATTCTAGGTGGCTATTTTGGGATGGACCTATATAAAAGTGATTGCACCAAGCTGTCATTAAAATACAAATGAAAGAAAATTCAGCAGGACTCCTACACTCCTCAGATACCCCATATCTGTTCCACGGCCTTTCAGGTATCAGCACTTATGTTTGTACTGCTTTTATAATGAATGCATACAAGATGATCAAAGTGTTTTTTCTTGCTCTGACATGTTCACTGCCCCTTTTCTTGTCTAAATGAGGTGCAGTGTCCCACTGAGTGTATTTTAAAAGAGGAAGTTGAATGGAAGTGGAATAAGTTTCTCTTACAGAGTAACTATTATACAGCATCTCTCTAGATGATACTAGTCTAGTGCATTGAACCTGTGATTTAATTAACTCTGCAATGCATGATCTACATGAAAGTACAATTTGGAACACTATTAGAACATTTAGTGAACAACACTAAGAAGCAGGATGCCTATCCCTTCACTCTCAGCCTACACACAGATTCAAGAGATTAAAGTGATTATGCAAAATTCCTCTGTCTAAGAATTTCAAGTCCTAATGGTCGTGAGTTAGGCTGGAGTGAGAGACCAAAACATTGCCAGTCAGAACTTTAGGAAGCTCTAGTAGGACATTCATGACTAGTAAGACATTCAACTTGTTGAGGTCTCCTGAAGATGCTATCTACATTGAGATAGCATCTAAACCATCAGCAAAACTATTGGAAAACAGTGATAAATTTTGCACTTACTAGTAGACAAGGAGGTTTTGTTAGGACATGAACTATAGCTTTTTCTCTGCCACCATTTCAGCAATATTCTAGATCTTTGCAGGGAGGAAGAAGTAGAGGGTTTTAATTTTTTAATTTGGACACATTTAAAAGTTTCAAAGTTCTGTTGCACATTCAAGTATTTCACCGTATCAGTTAGATTTAACTGCTCTCCAGATAAACTTGTGTTCCAGATAAAAATGTGAATATAGAGAGCAGTGTAGTTGGGTCAAAATGTACTTGGTGCCCTATTATTTTATCTGTAGCACTACCTGGGTTTTTAATAGCCTTCATACTGCTTTAGATCACAAAGGCAAGGCTAATTGGACTTCACAGAGGACAAAGAAAAGAAAACATTACACTCTTTTGAAAATAGCTATCTCAAAGGCTTGTAATTTCAAAGTGCCTTTCCTCCCTCTTAAGAGAAGTAGTCCCCTGCTACCTTTCTCATAACAAGAGGATAGTTTAACTATATACCACAAAACACAGCAGATGGTAACACAAGCTGTTCTGTTACTGCTGTGCACTGGCAGCAATACCAGTAGTTCCATTACATATTTGGGGTTACTGGCCAGAACCCCTAGTTGGGAATCAAGGGGGGGACTACAGCGGGTGCTGAGACACTGTGTTATGAGCTTGCAATAAGATCCACAACTGAGAGGTAGACTGAAATATTGAACTACAAGAGCTAACATGAAAAGCCTGGAAAATCTACAATAACAACTGCTGCCTTGCTAGCCAGGGTAATTCACTATGGCTGAATTAAAAGTTATTACATCCAGCATATGCTTTGATTCAAGTAGTTTTGTATGCAGCTGCTCACCAAATGAGATTTTTTACCAATCAAGGAATTTAAATAGTAACAGAGAATCTGAGTGGTTTGTTACACAGGAAGGTATTTGTCATCATGAGACAGACATAATGATGATTTGGAAGTGTAATGACAGAAACAAGGGCTGAGAAGCAACTAGTAAAGGTGGAGTGAGGTCATGTTAGTTAAAAAAATAACATAAAGTTAGAAAATTAAAATATTAAAAGGGCAGAAGATGGCCAGCATAAGTTACACCCTGCTGACATCCTTTAAATACAAGATGTATTTTTTTTTCATTGTTATTATTTTTATAGACAGGAAAGGATGCATTTTGAGCAAGATCCAGGATTTGTATTAATCTTTTGAGTTAGTTATAAAGCTTTATCTTTGCTAAATTACATTAGTTGGATGAGGAACATCTCTATAAACTCTACTGGCTTATACATGGCTCCAAATTATACATGGC
This sequence comes from Pogoniulus pusillus, assembly GCF_015220805.1. NCBI lineage: Eukaryota > Metazoa > Chordata > Aves > Piciformes > Lybiidae > Pogoniulus > Pogoniulus pusillus. Next base: position 10,233,692 of record NC_087273.1, read on the forward strand.
ATCCTGGCCTGCATCAGAAACAGTGTGGCCAGTAGGACAAAGGAGGTTATTCTTCCCCTGCACTCAGCACTGGTCAGGCCAAACCTTGAGTACTGTGTCCAGTTCTGGGCCCCTCAATTCAAGAGAGACGTTGAGGTGCTGGAACGTGTCCAGAGAAGGGTGAAAAAGCTGGTGAGGAGCCTGGAATACAAACCCTATGAGGAGAGGCTGAGGGAGCTGGGGTTGTTTAGCCTGGAGAAGAGGAGGCTTAGGGGTGACCTCATTGCTGTCTACAACTACCTGAAGGGACATTGTAGCCAGGTGGGGGGTGGCCTCTTCTCCCAGGCAATCAGTAACAGAACAAGGGGACACAGTCTCAAGTTGTGCTGGGAGAGGTATAGGCTGGATGTTAGGAGGAAGTTGTTGGCAGAGAGAGTGATTGGCATTGGAATGGGTTACCCAGGGAGGTGGTGGAGTCACCGTCCCTGGAGGTGTTTAAGCAAAGCCTGGATGAGGCACTTAGTGCCATGGTCTGGTTGACTGGCTAGGACTGGGTGCTAGGTTGGACTGGATGGTCTTGGAGGTCTCTTCCAACCTGGTTGATTCTATGATTCTATGAAAATTGTAGTTAAAATGCAAAATATCAGCTGTCTGCGTGGCAATCTGAAACTGTGGTAGGTATCATCTGTTACAAGCAGGAAAAATAACCTTCAAAGGCAGATAACATCATGTTAATTCATAGATTCATACAACGCCATGATGGAAGAGACCTCAAAGATCACCTAGTCAAACCTTTCAGGGTAAGAATGTAGTTTGATGAGATGGCCCATGGTTTCAGGGTAAGAATGTAGTTTAAATGATATGGCCCAGGGTTTCAGGGTAAGAATGTAGTTTGAATGGGATGGCTCAGCACCCTGTCAAGCTGGTCCTTGAAACTGTGCTCAAAACTGAATTTTGCTCTAGCAAATCTTCCAGGATTTTCTGAATTAATATGGTCTGTCAATGCTATTTTGATAAGAGACTTGCCTCTAAACCTGTGTTTTCTAGACCACTTTGGGCAGCTACTCAGTAAGTCATCTTTTTTTCAGTTGTTACACAGAAAAGAGTGAACTGTTATAAGCTTGTCAGGGTTCCAAACTAAGGAGATTGCACTACTCAAATACTGTTCAAGCAAATTTCATTTTTTTTCCAACTTCCTTGGAAAGAGCTTCCAAGATAACCTACTTCATAGATAAAAAATTATTGCAGTAAAACTGATTAAAATGTATTATGTTATTTATAGTTCAAAGTTATCTCTCCTTCAGGCAGTGTGTTTATACATTTCATCAGGATTAACTATTTTTACCAAGGATTTTTAAAAAGTATGCCACTTGCACATTTAATTCAATCCATTACACCTGTAAGTCTATTTTGGAGAGATTTCTCAGGATTTATTTCACAATAGATGGGCTTAATGCACATTTCAATGGGAGTCAGGATGGGTGGTTGGAGAGATATGGAGAGATGATCCATGGATCAGTCTCCTAACAGAAGAATTTGGTATTACAAGAGAGAGAGGGGAAGCAAACACACTGGGTGGTATTTAAGGCAATTTTTTCAATCTATCTTCTCTTTCAGTAGGTATAAAAAAAAAACTGAAGCAAATCAGAACATTTCCTTTAGAAGCATATGCATTTACTGCCCATTAATGCACATCAAGTCAGTCATCAGCAAGTTTGCAGATGACACCAAGCTGGGGCCAGATGTGGCTGTGTTAGAGGGCAGAAGGGCTCTGCAGAAGGACCTCAGCCGCTTGGACAGATGAGCAGAGTCCAACGAGATGCGTTCAATAGCTCCAAGGGCTGGGTGCAGCACTTTGGCCACAACAACCCCATGCAGAGATACAGGCTGGGGTCGGAGTGGCTGGAGAGCAGCCAGACAGAGAGGGATCTGGGGGTGCTGATTGATACCCACCTGAACATGAGCCAGCAGTGTGCCCAGGTGGCCAAGAGGGCCAATGGCATCCTGGCCTGCATCAGGAATGGTGTGGTCAGCAGGAGCAGGGAAGTCATTCTGCCCCTGTACTCTGCACTGGTTAGACCACACCTTGAGTACTGTGTCCAGTTCTGGGCCCCTCAATTTAAGAAGGACATTGAGATGCTTGAGTGTGTCCAGAGAAGGGCGACGAGGCTGGTGAGAGGCCTTGAGCACAAGCCCTACGAGGAGAGGCTGAGGGAGCTGGGATTGTTTAGCCTGGAGAAGAGGAGGCTCAGGGGTGACCTTATTGCTGTCTACAACTACCTGAGGGGTGGTTGTAGCCAGGAGGAGGTTGCTCTCTTCTCTCAGGTGGCCAGCACCAGAACAAGAGGACATAGCCTCAAGCTACACCAGGGGAGATTTAGGCTGGAGGTGAGGAGAAAGTTCTTCACTGAGAGAGTCATTGGACACTGGAATGGGCTGCCCGGGGAGGTGGTGGAGTCACCGTCCCTGAAGCTGTTCAAGACTGTATTGGACGTGGCACTTGGTGCCATGGTCTAGCCTTGAGCTCTGTGGTAAAGAGTTGGACTTGATGATCTATGAGGTCTCTTCCAACCTTGGTGATACTATGATATTCTTGTGTGCTTTGTTAGCTGCTAGAGAATTTCAGTGGTGCAGCCACATTGCAGAAGCAATTTCTGCACCGGTCTCCTAAATTTAAACAAAAGCCTAGCACAAAGCACCCAGAACATCAGGCACTGCTCCAGTTATTTTCCTTTACCTGCTGACTTGATATAACAGAAGTCTTGAGGAACTTCATGGAAATTCTAAAGGTTGACTACATATTGCTAAAGATAGCTTTAAAAAAATGTGGTTTTCAGATCATTCTCAGAAGTACCAATATAGTTTAGTTATTTTTTTTCACTCATGTCAATTCAAATGCACAGCTACCCTGTGGTGCAACATTTGCATGTCAATTCTCCTTTAAATTGCTCAATGTATTCAATGTTCTACTTTAAATTGTTCAATGTATTACTACACACTCCAAGGGATTTCTTTCCCTAGGAGGAAAATAAATAATCATAGAATCAACCAGGTTGGAAGAGAACTCCAAGATCATCCAGTCAAACCTATCACCCAGATCTGTCCAATCAACTAGAGTGTGGCACTAAGTGCCTCATCCAGTCTTCTCTTGAACACCTCCAGGGATGGCGACTCTACCACCTCCTTGGGCAGCCCATTCCAATGGCAAATCACTCTGGGAAGAATTTCCTTCTAACATCCAACATAGACTTCCCATGGCACAAATTGAGACTCTGCCCTCTTGTTCTGTTGCTGGTTGCCAACCCCCACCTGGCTACAGCCTCCCTTCAGGTAGTTGTAGACAGCAATGAGATCACCCCTGAGCTTCCTCTTGTCCAGGCTGAACAACCCCAGCTCCCTCAGCCTCTCCTCATAGGGTTTGTGTTCCAGGCCCCTCACCAGCTTCATTGCCCTTCTCTGGACACATTCCAGCACCTCAACATCTCTCTTGAATTGAGGGGCCCAGAACTGGACACAGTACTCAAGGTGTGGCCTAATAAATCTTTCCTCTCTTGGGCACAAATGGAAGTCTTTGATACAAAAACAACAACAAAAAAAAAAAACCCACACCACAGCACACCACAGTCTAGTACATTCCCAATACATCTCTAAAAATGCCAACAGAAGAAATGTTTTGGGTTTTTTTCACTCCAACTACTGTGTAGTAAACTAATTTGGTTTAGTAGGCACTACCCAACTACTTTGTTTCATCTGGAATCAGCAGACCCTTCCTTTGCTTTGTAACATCCTTGCTATTGTGCATCATATCTGGCTACAAAATTTATCTGAACTGTTAATGAGCGTTGGTAACTTCAGTCTTATTAGGTATGAACCAGAGAGATTACTCTTCAAAGTTTCTGGTGTTTGTTCAATGCTTATTTCATTCAGCCTGAGTGCACTTAGTGTTTCAGTGGAGAAATAAAAAGCCAGTGCCGTGTTTTGCACAACATTCTCAAGCAGTGTAGGAGGGAAGCAGGGTTTACATGAGGTTTTTTTTTTGCTTGTTTTGTTGTTTTGAGGGAAGCATTTTCCACTGCTTCCTGTCTCTTTGCCATACATTTTTGCTTTATGCAGCAGCATTTGTTTACATTTGAATGACACATCAAACACACTGAAAGCTCTTTGTCATGTTTTATCAATGTTTTCCAGCTCGTGTCCTGCTTCCGCACTGACAAGCTTGACAAAGGAATTCTTGTTGGATAGGGAATTAATTAGACTCACAAAATTTCATCAAATTTCTGCAGATTATTTGTGTTCTGGATTACCCTTGAGGGACACATAGGCAGAAAGCAACTGAATATATTTTTCTCTCAAGAAGCAACTGGAGTTCTTTAGCAGGTAATAAGGGCAAGGTGGTATTTTGAACCCTACCACTCAGAAAATACTCCAGCATGCTTTCCTTCCTGGGGAGTCATCTTAGCTGGGACTCAAACAGAGCACTGAGTGAGGTTAAAGTAAAAAAACTACAATTATTCTGCTTTTCTGGTATATGACATTTACTGTTCATGGGTTGCTGAAAAATACTGGCTCTGTCAAAAACACTGCTGGGAACGACTTTGTATTTCTAGGGAATAAGAACTAAATTTTTGTCCATCTGTCAGAAAAAGCTTCTCAGTATCTCACAGGAGATACCATCCTGTCATTCATACTATCATCCATCTTTCAAAGAGGGGCTCCAAGCGGATTTCCTGACCCATGTTACAAGCTGTATCTTTCATGCGAGGTGTTACACATTGACCACTACACAGAAGCAAGAAGGGCCTGGAACACAAACCCTATGAGGAGAGGCTGAGGGAGCTGGGGGTGTTTAGCCTGGAGAAGAGGAGGCTCAGGGGTGACCTCATTGCTGTCTACAACTACCTGAAGGGACATTGTAGCCAGGTGGGGGGGTGGCCTCTTCTGCCAGACAACCAGCAATAGAACAAGGGGACACAGTCTCATGTTGTGCCAGGGGAAGTATAGGCTGGATGTTAGGAGGAAGTTCTTCCCACAGAGAGTTATTTGCCATTGGAATGGGCTGCCTAGGGAGGTGGTGGAGTCACCCTCCCTGGAGCTGTTCAAGAAAAGACTGGATGAGGCACTTAGTGCCATGGTCTAGTTGACTGAATAGGGCTGGGTGCTAGGTTGGACTGGATGATCTCGGAGGTCTCTTCCAGCCTGGTTGATTCTATGATTCTAAGAGCTGAAGGCACAGGGAACTACCAGCAACATGAAATTCCTCATATTTTCCAGGAAGGTTTTTATTTTCACATAATGTGGATATTTTGTTTTCCAGTAGATTTTTGGGGTTTAGCAGCCTCTTGGGCTGCATGAGTGCATTGCCAGCTCATGGTGAGCCTCTTGTCAGCAAGACTCCCAAGTCTTTTTCTTCAACAGTACTCTCAACCCGCTCTGCAGCCAACCTGGATTTGTGCCTGGGGTTGGCCTGGCCCAGATGCAGTGAAAGGCTTCTAATGGAAATAAAAACTGTGTTAAAAGGTAAATCAGTCTGATAAATAGCACTGTAGCAATGAGAATATCAAAGCATGATGTTAAAATGTGAATAGATGCATTTTTTTTCCCAAACATTTTCTCTTTTCATTGAACACTGATTCTGTCACATGTAAAATTCCATGTCTTTCATTTATGGTACTATGTTTTACCCCTGTAAAAATATGTTGATATCAGAAATTCAGTATTGCAGACTAAGTCCCAAAAGTTAAAATGAACATAAAATATCCTGCTGTAAATTCCTATATCAAATATATTAAATAAGGGAAAACCTAGCTCCTAAGTGATTCATTCTCTAATGACATTCAAATAATACTCATGGGAAAAGATTGCAAAATTCAAATGAAGGTGGATGGATTTTCACTGACAGTTATTAATTGTAAGTGGACAGTTTGCTCCAATAAGAAAGTCATCTTTAGCTCCATGCACGTTGTCAATGCATCCAAAAAGTTAAAACTGAAAACAGGCAAAAACTGCAAGCAGCAAGAGCTTGTGCTTCATCAGTAGTCTTTTCATTGATGACAAAAATAAGAGAGAAGTGACACTCTACTACTCCTTGCATTAATAAGAATGCTAATAAAAATCTAGCTGGGTTTAGTAGGTGAGGAGCCAAGGCGCATGGACCAAAACACCTGGTGAAAGTAATGTCTGACCAATTGCTTTCTATCTAAAGTTCCTAAAGTAATAAGAACTGAATCTGACACTTAGAGAAAAGAACAAGAGCACTTGTCTACTTAATTATCCAAAGCCTGAAAGTACTTCAGTCCTATACTTTTTCCTTTCATTACAGCATTATATAAGCAGCATTAGAACAGGAGGAACACTAAGTCTTATACTTCAGTAATTCCACTGTCTTAAAAAAGGTCTTCTCATTATCTGAGCAGCAAAGTAATGCACTAGAACAGTTTAGAACTCCACTGCTTTGGCATATAATAAATATTTAGGTGAGGGTTTTTGCTTTATTTTGGATTTTATGTTTCCCCCCCCTCCACTCCCTGTCCCAGGGTAATTACAGCCTGCTAGTACCTGCTCTTCTCTCTACCTCAGTAGAAGATCTTGTTAGCTCTGCTTTCCTAATTACACCAGTCATGTCAGAGGGAGAGACACTCCTACTACAAAGAGTGTCTTTCCATTCATGAGAAGAGTCCTGCTAGAATTGCTGTACAAGACTCCCTATGCTTTACAGAGCTATGGGGGAATTTTACTTTGGTAAGTTGCTCTTAACACAAAAATATTGCATGTAGCAGGAAACAGGAACCTATCGTTTTTAAGCATTTTGGGAAACTACCTGCCATAAACTTGACAACATTAACCAAGCTTTGGGTAAAATAGGACAGTTCTGTTCTTAAAATGCTTTCAAGGCCTTTAGTTGTTTGCATATTTTATTGGTTATGTTTTAAACAGTGCTACACCTTCCATACTTGTATAGTATTAGTTCTGACACAACAAGGACTGTTCCTACTTCAGCCTGTAGCACAACCACAGCTAGTTTGAGGTTATGTAAAAACAGGGATTAGTAGAAGAGCATTCCATGCCAGGATACAGTCTTATCACCTTCAGAATGCTGAGAAATACTGGCAGTATTTTGTACCTGTTGTTAGAAAACGACTTATACTAGAAATCAGAGCAGTAGAATCAAACTTCAGTTTACTCTCCTTCCCTATTACAAAATTATATATAGCTTCCTCAAATAAGTTTTCCACATTACAGTACTGTGAAGATGGAGCTGAGAGGAAGACATATGTCCACCCTACTTACTGAGGAGGAACAAAGTATAGCATTACAGTTTTGCAGGTCTTTTTTCACTCAAAGTAAAATTGTCCAGATTTTACCAGCAGGATGCTCTAAACAAATTTCTTAACTGAAATCAGCCTCTGAGGAAGCAAAATCTCTTGCAGACTGAAAGCTGTACAAGGACTTTTGAAAACAGGGGGTTTGCTTATTAATTTCCTTGCAATAGAAATTGGCTACTTTGACTGCAGCATCTGGTTGGACTATATTCCACATCAGGAAATCATTGCACAGTTAGTGACAGAGGTGGTGTAAACACCAAAAAAAAAAGGAGGATTTTCTGTGCCATGATGATGCTGAGAGTTTCCTGCATGCAACCTACTAGAAGCACATGGAATAACTCAGCTGTTTAATAACGCAGTTATTTAACAGGTCAGTGTTGTTACATAAAGCTAAACCAGAACACTTTGTGACAAAGCCAAAATTGCTCAGGAAACTCTTACTATATCTAAAAACTGTAACTCATTCAGCCTTATGGAACCAAACAGATACAAAGCAATACATTTCTTTTTAAATGTTGCTGTATCTTGGGAAAGAAACATCTATGAGACCATAAGAAATAAAGAAATAAAGCAACCTCTCAGTAAACAGTATGAGTTTACCTGCAAAGCAATATTTTCCAGTAGCAAATAAATAAATAACCAAGCCCCATACTTTCTATGGAAAACAAGTTACATACCACAGAATCCCAGCATGGTAAGAGTTGAAACAGACCTCTGGAGGTTATCTAGTCCAATCTCCCTGCTAAAGCAGACTTACCTATATTCACTATTTTTCAGTAATCAAAATGAGGCTGACTACAGAAATAGAACTCCAGAATTTAATGGGGAAAAAAACTTTGTATAAGTAATTGCAAGATGGCTGAGGAACTCAAGCTTATCTCTTAATTATTCATGTTTCTGTTTTCATTTTCAACCGCTCTGGAGCTGCTGATGCTGGCACTCTCTACTAGCTTTAAGAATCCTTTCAGCTCAACTCTGCCAAATTAAGCTGTCACTTTCTATTAAAAAAATCTATAGCAGGAGAGTTTTAATCTTCTGATTTATACTTCGTAGTATGAAGTCAAAGTTTAAATTAGGACGATATCAGCTTATGAAATAAAGCCTAAGCAATGCAGTGACAACCACCAGCAAAGAAAAACTTCCTGCTCGCATCAAAGCACACAGCAGAGTGGTTTCAGCCTCTGTCTTTGAAGGCCTTACTTTACAAAGTCTAAGTTCAGTCTCCCACTCTTATCTAAACTACCATTCCTATAGATTGACAGAACACATCTGAAGTGAGATATCACTTGTAATCAAGTGTCTGACCTCTACCTGACTTTATTGACCTGCTACACCCGCTGCTCATGTGCCATTCAGTGTGTTAACCACCAGGCAGTGCCTAATTCAGTGGAATTAACATTTCCTTACGATCCACTCCTCCACAAACCTTCGCAAGGAACTCAGGGTTCCACGTTTCACTGTGCTGACAATTAAACTGAACCAACTTTAGTAGTTATACAGCTGCATGAAATATTATTCTCTTTTATATTTATTTCCCTTTAGATATATCTTTCCTTTACAGTTATTCTTCCAAAGAATTTCTACGTCAATGCTACCACTCCTGTATTTTCAATCACTGTTTTCTACTCCTATTTTTTCCTGCCTCTACCCTTCTGATGTTTTGGGGTTTCCCCTTGTTTCCTGGCAGTTATATCTCTTGTTTTCTGTACAGGCAAACCCCACTATTTACTTCCAATTCTCCATTTGCTCAAGTGATGCTTCAAAGCCAGTTCTCTCCACTGACAGAGACCATTCTAAAATTGTGCTTTGTACTCCTTTTTGGGGCAATATTTTCCTCAGTGCCTTGTAAAAGTCTAACTCAGAAGAACATAAATAGAACCTTTCAGTAGCACTGTAATTTAACCATGTATTTATTAAATCAGTAGATTAGTGTTTTAAAATAGAAAATTAACTTACATGATTTGAGCTTTCTTTTTATTAAGTTCTACACTGAGTCTTGCCTACTACAAACATTTAGCTTCCTTTACTCTCAAGTTAGAAACTGAAATATTCTCTTGGTGGCAAGCAGGCACACATAGCATATACTACATTGATTATTTATAGAAATATACAACATGAGAAGTTTTAACAAGACATCTGATGGAGCAACAGGTCTCTGAAGTTTCCAAGCATTTATCAACCAAAGGAGTTTTGCAGTGTTTGAAAGTATTTGAATTCCACATGCCTCACCACAACTAAAGTTCAAAGCCTTAGCCTCTAATGGGGCTACAATTTTATCTGCTTACAAATTTCTATGTTAATTTTATGGTACATTCAGCCCTTTACAGTCATACAGCCACTTCCATCACCTTCTGGCTTCCACTCCAAGTAATAAGGCAGTGACAACTGCATAACAGCATAACGCACTCAGACTTCTCCTTTGTTGTCCTGCTCATAGCAGATTCATCTGGTCTACTTGTAATTTTTAATGTACATAAGCATATACCCATGCATCATTACCCACTAGCAATGGCTGTTTACAAGTTAAATGTCCCTGCTATGTATGCCAAAAAGATCATTTCATTTGTAAATACTTACAAAACTGTTATTTGTGTGAAATAACTGACAGAGACATGTAAATAGTAGAAGAGTGCCTAGAACGTGAAATACTATGTTCAACCCCAGAAAGGTCTTTGCTAGTGAAGTCCACCAAGAGTCTTAACGTCAGAGGTGGGCATCCTTACAAATAAATCTTGTACTGTAACATCACCTGCAAATCCTGCTCAACTATACCTGTGAGTGACAGCACATTTGAGGAATGAGCCCCTGCACATATAAAGCAGAACAATCATCCAAAAGAATTTATTAAGACCAAGGCTATGATCTTCTCTAAAGAGAATTTCAAACATAATGCTCCATGACACTCCATGATGACGTAGTATAAAGGACCACTTGGAGGGACTGATTCAAAAGAGCTTATGAAAATAGAGCCTCTATTCTCTCCTGCAAAAGAAACAGGATTTTTTTCCTCTCCATTTACACAGAGATTATTGTTATAAGGTAGAGCCAAAGAAAATTCAGTCACAAGGCATGTTCCAGGCAGGGGAAGCATGACCTCAACATGGGAGAAACAGAATTTATTATTAGGGTTACTACAACATAACAGCTCAGAAACCAATTATTTACTGCAATCACTAACACTCTCCATTATCTCATGACTTTTGAGATCATTTTAAAAGACATTTAAATTGCCCATAAGCATAATTTTCTTATGACATCTTTATCTTGTCACATGAAATTTTACTCCCATTCTTCTCTTATCCTTGGGCTCTTTAGTTCACTCTTACTATTAATAGATGTTAGACCCTCTGTCTATGCTGTATTTCACCGGAGCTAACAGTTACAGCCGTGCCTCAGCCAGAATTGTCTCCCTCTTTAGAATTACTGCACAGACTAAGCAAGAAAAAAAGATCAGTGAGAATACATAAGCTGACTGTAATACAGTTACTAAACAACACTACAATGTGGCAAGAGATAATTAAAGTGGTTAAAAAGCCTCATCTGTACAATGATTTTAGAAAGGACTATTGAAATAGTCACTCTACAGCATGGTGTCCTAAATAAAGCCAATTATATTCTACCGGGGTTTTAAAGGCTAAGTCCTTGAATAACTATGCAGAATAAATCTGAGCTAAAAGCTAAAGTAAAAATGTGTGATTTATTTTTTTTTTTATATACCTGCCATAACATTCAAATTTAATTCAGGGTTTAGTAACTGGAAGGTTGCTAGGTATCTATTGAGTCATAAAATAAGCAGTTACAACCTTTCATGTGCATGGAAATTTTAGGCTACAGACAGAAGGATACATCTGTCTTCTCTCTGCCAGTTAGATCCTATGCACAGAGTGGGGAGTTCTCAGAATATATTGAGCACAGATGTGATGCAGTCACCTTGAGTTTCCTCTCTCCCACATGTTCTGTCATGGTAGGCCTGATAGGCCCAAAATGGGCTTAATATATATCCTGGATTGCTCCACCAGAGAAGCAAGAATGGGAAAAGAACACAAAAGCACCTGGAGCCACTAAGTTTAAGGGGTCCTGTGGTAAACAAGGTACACACACTTAGCTTGTGTCTGCCTCGTGCAAGGCCTGTGCTTTTCCCAAATTTGGGTAAAGCAAACCTGTGGCTTTGCCTAATATGGTAAGGTTTGGCTAACTGCCATCCTGATTGGCTACTCTGTGTCCAAAGGGCAATTCATCTCAGCCCACATTGATAAAAGGAGATATGCAGGTGAACAGCATGCTCCCCTGCTTTTCTGCCATGCTCTGGTGTGCTCTGCCATGGCCTGCTGTCTCCTTGTTTGCCTAGAAACTCCACTGTTGCGACTATACCAGGAACAGGCTCTGAATGCCTCCACACAATCGGCCTGCGCGGCCAGCATGACTGTGCTGAGGCTGCATATCACAAGACATTTGAAAGTCTCCTGCTAAGACTGGAAGTCATACACAGATCATTCAGTGGAGCCAGGAGACAAGGTCAGAGATTGTCTGCCTCCTTTCCTCAGAAGCCTGGGAAGAATCAAACTTTCCGCAGCCAACAAGACAGACTCCTCTGAAAGCACTTGGGTACTGTCTGGACTGTAGCTAGCCCCCGTGAGTCGGGTAATAATTTGTGACTAAATGCTTCAAAGCCTCTTTGTAACCCTCTTTTGCCTTCTGCTGTAAGCAGAAAGAGCTCCTTGTGTCCATCTAGTGGGCAAGCAGTATGTTGACCACAGGAATCTTCGCTTCCAGTTCAATTAATGCTTATTTATTTTGCTGGTTATTACTAGATCTAGATATTATCCATAGAATGTTTCCATGGCCATGTAAGAACTGAACCATTATTAAAATTAGTGGTCAGGGGTGGCGAGAGTTCTGAATAGCAAAATTAATAAACAACACTAATTTTGGAAACAATATCATCTCACATTGATTAATTTCCCCTTCAAAACTCCTTTTGTTGAATAAAAATCTATTTTCTTTGAAGCTTATTACTGCACATAGAATCATAGAATCAACCAGGTTGGAAGAGACCTCCAAGATCATCCAGTCCAACCTATCACCCAGCCCTAACCAATCAACTAGACCATGGCACTAAGTGCCTCATCCAGGCTTTTCTTGAAGACCCCCAGGGACGGTGCCTCAACCACCTCCCTGGGCAGCCCATTCCAATGGGAAATCACTCTGATGTGTGCAAACTTTTTAATGTGGCTTTAAAGTCAATAAAAACTTCTATGGCAGCAAAAGACATCCGAACACCGCTCTTAAGTAGCATGGCAACCACAACATAATGTAGCTGCTGATTCCTACACTTAGTTTATACTTATTACTCCTCTTTTGTGCTGACCCACATCCACTTTTTGTATCCACTCTTCCCTTACTACTGAGAGCCTGATGATGCAAAAGGTGACACTGCTACTTTTCTCTGAAGAAAGCCAAGTTGTATTTCAAACTTTCATAACTCAAACTTCATGGGGATTTACCCCAAAGAAGTTTTTACACAGATTAACTACACAGTGTTGACAAGTACCCCTCCTTTTGTTACAAACCTATGATGGGATGCTTCATCTGAGGCATTTCTGAAGAGATTGCTTAAAGAAGCTGGTCCTCACATGGAAGTCTTCCCATATTCCTGATCTTCATCTCAACTTGCTTTTGTAATGTTTTTCATTAACTTTTCACTGCTATTTCATTAAAAAAAAATAGGAAGACCTCAATTTCTGGGATGATTTGAGCTGCCAGTTGCTGACTTTAGAGAGCAAAATAGTCTAGAACTGACTGCAACAAGACAAGAGTGGTTCTCACCACCAGTGCAACAAACAGTATCTGACAAAGGCATCACAGCCACTCTTCTTCACCCCCTCGCTCCTTTTTAAGCCTCATCCACACCATTCACTTTGCTCACATGAAAAATCAAGACCTTTAGTTGTGTAGTAGAAATTAAAATGACAGAGAACATCAGAAATTACTGTGCTATCTGTTCCCAGCTACATTTTCTTCACTGGAGCAGCACAAATGGGACAGAAAGTCACCATATGAATTACTTATTATTAGCTTCAATTATTCAACACCAAGAGGAATCTTTACAACAGAGAATTTAGAGCCATTTTTCAACAAGGGAGGAATTTAAGATACAGCTTTTTATTCAGTTTGCCCATTGGCAAACTTAAATTCTTTACTCACATGTGCACAGAGAAGATTTTAAGCACCTCTGCACTTTGTATAAAGAGCCTATAAGCTCAGCAATTGCGTTCACTGAGACAGTTCAGTATTTGTCACTTTATAAACAGCAACGAATAAGTGAAAACAATCAACACTGCAATCCAGGCAACTCCTGAGGCATAAATTCCACTAATAAATGTGACAGACTCCAGCAGAGTACACAAGACTTGTTGAGTTTTGTCCATTCAAGGAAAGAATAAATTATGCAATCCCTGCAAGGGAAAGCTCCTCCTCACAGTAAGGAATGGTCACAGGTTTTGGCTGCATATTCTAAGGCTGCCTTTAGCCTGGCTTTCTATGTGCCAGGGACCTGGTTCAATACATACAATTCAAGAGTTAACAACAGTTTCCTTGATTTTCCATTGAACTCAACTGAAACATAGCTTCCTTAATCTGGACAAATAATAAATCATCATTTAAATTCTACCCATACTAGTATCCAATGACTAGAAGGGATAAGTAAAATCTGAGTTTAAGTAATCAGCTTATTTTAAAATCCAAATGTGCTCTGAAAGACAAAATTAAAAGTATGGACACAACAAAACAAAAACTAAACCAAACCAAAAAGATACCAATGAAACAAAACACAAAACCACTAAGGAACTGTAAAATAAGAAGATCTTAATCAGGATGTACAGAAGCCAATATGAAGCCATTTTTGCCTCAGAACAATATTGTTAAGTTCTGATTGTGTGAAAGCACATGATAGGAGACCTCCAGGATACCTTTCAGTGGCTTTTCAAGCAGGTTGAAATAATCAAAATTATTTTCTCCTTCTTATTTGGAGATGGAGAAAGTGCTGGAAGAGTACTTTTGGCTTAGATTCGGTTTGTCCTGGTATTTGATTAACTGTCACTATGAAAATCATTCTCTTCATGCTCTGCTAACTGTATTCTAAGAGTCTCTCTCTGAGAATACTTTCAAGTGCCAATTGTTGCAACAGAAACTCTTCTCCTTTGAATTGTTTTTGTCTTTGATGAAGACAGATCACTTTCATCTTTGACAAAATCTAAGGTGGCAGCTCTCCAGCATACTTCTGCCCCCATAAGGTATGTGTGATATTCTACTTTCACCAGGAAAAGATATCTGGCTTTTGCAAAAAGGAAGAGTAGAACAATCACTACATAGAAATCAACTGATGTTTACTACCCTTTTGTATAAGACACCCTGTGTTATTAAATTGCCTTCTACTTCTCTACAGAGAAAGCAACTAATTTCTCCAAGCAAGTCCCATTAAGTAAAAGCCATCTGCATATAATTCTCACAGATCTACTGTGAGGTTATTGAGGACGTCTCATTTTTTTCCCACTTGAAGTTCTGACTGTCAAGACAAGTTATTCTAAGAGTTCAGAACAGGCAAAACTATAAAGCAGCCAAGTTGTTTAGGTCAGTAATGAGAAGAACAAGCAAAGGCAAAACACTTTTCAAGGATGCAGTGTTTTCTTTCTAACACAACTCAGAAGCTTGACTTCTCGACTCATAGAAGTGTAGTGTACTGAGAGGGGGAAGTGGTGATTAAATTTCCTTGAAACATAAATAAGATTACCATTTCTGCCTTCCAGATGAGCAAGTACAGATATTTTGTTTCCCTGTGAGCAGCTGCAGATTGTTTCCCAAAGTTAAAAATGTCTGGCACAGCACTAATGCCCCCAGATCTTCTCATGTGGGTAATAATATAACAGAAAAAGCTTCTTTTAAGATTCCATACCTCCCAAACTATCCCTTCTTAGTATCAGGTGACAGTATTGTGTAACTTCCAATTCCCTGATTTAGCTGGGAGCAGAGGAACATGTGGGACATTGCACAATTCTATAAGGTGATGTAGTGTAAGGTATAACTATCAGACAACTACTGAAATGCACAGTTGGGGTAGTAATGCATACAGCCATAAAAGGAGGACAAAGCCAGTATGATCATCTAAGTAAACAGACCCTCATTTTATTCTCTCTTCTTATTAAAATATGAAATAATTTGTAGTATCCAATAAGCTGAGGCCAAACAATTTCATCATTGTATTATTTGTTACACAGGAATTTGTTTACTGCATCTGATTTTAAAATGTAGCACACAAGCTAAATCCATTAAGTTTCCTTTTGTAATTCCATTTGAGCATTTATCTATCCATCCAGACACTACATACTCTTCATGCCCTCTAATCAGACAGAAAAAGTCATGGCTGAATGTATCAAAATAATTTTTCTCCCTGAGGACTCTGCTGCCTGAACTCCTTGTGCTAAAAGCAGAGAAAAGCAGAGGTATCAGAACACCTGTCCTTTGCACGAAAGCACAGAGACACTCAATGGACAATTTTAGCTATCTCTGCCTATGGTGTCATCCAAAATATTACCTGGAAAACCAGTGGTTTGCAGGGGTATCCAGGCTACCTAGCTGCAGAAGAATAACTAGACTGACATAGAACTCTCCCCGTGCTGGTATGCCCTGCTTTTCACGCCCCGTTTGGTTTGGGAATTGCTTAGTCCTCTCTGCATGGCACTGCTTTACGATGCCATTTGCATTCTCTTCATCTCCCTTTACAGGCTTTCATTCAATCAGCTAATTCATTCCCAAGATCACAACTACATTCTATTCACTGCTGACTCTCAGACCTACAACTAGCTGTGACACATTTTCTTATATTCCCTTCAGTCCATCCACATCCTTCTCTGACATCTCCCCAGGGATATGCCTGTCAAAGGAAATTTCAGAGGGGTCTAGATGTTTGCAGCATGGCAATGGAAATTCAGTACCTTGCTGCAGCAGTTTTAAAGATGGGAAACTCAAACCAGTTCCGAGTCATCTTTTTCTTCTGAAAACTAATTGCAAGTGCACAGCACTGTGCTGGACTTGGGAAAACCATTTGTTTATTAATATTTGTAAGTACTAAACTGTCAGGGACCTGACACTGAAAGAGCACCTCTTAGAATCTGTGCTCTGCTATTGAACAAATTACCCACATTTTCCTGGTGAAGGAAAATGCAAGATTTCAATTTAAAAGGGAGTAAGAAGGAAAACTGCAGAATAATTGTTTAGCTTTGCTTTTTTTTTTCACCTGGGAGAGTATTTTCTGTCAGTTTAAAATTCTGCATCTTCACTTGGAAGTCATAACCTTTCATTTCTTGCCCCCAGCTTTGGCTTAGGTCCCATTGATTATTTGCCAACATCAGCTGCTAATTTAGAATCATAGAATCTCAGAATGGTTTGGGTTGGAAGGGACCTCCAAAGGTCATTTAGTCCAACCCCCATGCAAAGAGCAGGGACATCCTCCACTACATCAAGTTGCTCAGAGCCTTGTAGAGCCTGACCATGAATATCTCCAGGGATGGGACTTCAACTATCTTCCTGGGCAACCTGTTCCAGTGTTCTGCTCCACTCACTGCCCCTTGCCCTGTCACTGCAGGCCTTTGCAAACAGTCCTCTGCAGCCTTTTTGTAGACCCTCTTCACGTACTGAAAGGCTGCTATTACATCTCCCCAAAGCCTTCTCTTCTTCAGACTGAACAACTCCAGCTCCTTCAGCATGTCTTTGTAGCAGAGGCGCTCCAGCCCCCTGATCATCCAAAATGACCCCTCCAAGATCATCCAGTCCAACCTAGCACCCAGCCCTATCCAATCAACTAGACCATGGCATCGAGAGCCTCATCCAGTCTTTTCTTGAACACCTCCAGGGATAGCAGCTACACCACCTCCCTGGGCAGCCCATTCCAATGGCAAATCACTCTCTCTGGGAAGAACTTCCTCCTAACATCCAGCCTAGACCTCTCCCAGCACATCTTGATACTGTGTCCCCTTATTCTTGAGACTGTATCCCCTTATTCTGGTTCTGGTGGTTGGTTTAACCCCCACCTGGCTACAGCCTCCCTTCAGGTAGTTGTACACAGCAATGGGGTCACCCCTGAGCCTCCTCTTCTCCAGGCCAAACAACCCCAGCTCCCTCAGCCTCTCCTCATAGGGTTTGTGTTCCAGGCTTCTCACCAGCTTTGCCACCCTTCGCTGGACACGTTCCAGTATCTCAACATCTCTCTTGAATTGAGGAGCCCAGAACTGGACACAGCCCTCAAAGTGTGGCGTGACCAGTGCTGAATATAGGGGAAGAATAAACTTCCCTTGTCCTTCTGGCTACACTGCTCCTCATACAGGCCAGGATGCTATTAAGTCTCCTGGCCACCTAGCACACTGCTGGCTCATCTTCAGAGTGTGCGAATATACCCTCAAGTGCATGAATTAAAGCACTGTGGAAGAAATCAGTATCTACTCTGGATGTTTTTCCAACTGAAGCGATGAAGGTGATATCAATCAAGTTAGAACTTTTCATGGGATTAAGCCTTTGCATAAATATTAATCCTTTTACTCTGTCTAGAGCTGTGACAAACTCCACAATAGGAGCCATTTTCTGTTTTACATCTTAGAAGCATAAACTGCCTATGGTGCATTTTTATAATGAAATCTGCACCCTTAATGTGATTTTTTTTCCCACAATACTTTAAAAAAATTAGCTTCAGTTTTTGAGCTGCTTATTAAAATCTGCTTTTAATGAGAAAAAAGGCTCCAAAGCCACATCTGTTTTTTATAGAAGGAGCAGTACACTTTAGATAGCAACTGCATTTTTATTATTTTGCTGGGAATTGAATGATTGCACTGCACAATAATTTACATTATGTAGTATGTGTAAATTTTTTTTTTTTTTTTTACCATTTCATCACTATGTGAGTTTTTGAAGCAAATATCATTTGGAAGTAACTACCATTTCCCCAGATGTTTGAATCATATAATTTCTAAGAAAACCTCCAACATTACCCTGAGCTATACAAAAAAACCCACCCTATCCTCTCAGGATTGTTGTGTCAGCAAAACAGCTAATGGTCAATTAACTGCATCATTTCATTGTGTTTCAGAATGATGGTAAATCTCTATTAACTGAGGAAAGGTAATCTCACACTGTGGGTGCCAGCACTACAAAAAAACCCTCACATCTTCTGCTCTGCTTCTCCAGTTTCTAATGTCTTCACTCCTGTACAACATTCTCAGTGTGTGGTAAGCAATTTGTAAAAGGTGCACTAGTCCAAAAATAAACACAGCTTCAGAATATGTTTGATTACTGTTCAGAAAAAAAAACCAACTCACAATTAGCTGATTACAGAAAGCCTTCATCTTACAAAACAATGTTCCTCACTGTGCTGAAACCTTATTAAAAAAAAATAATTTTCAACATCAAAAAATTGCTTTGGTACAAACTTCAATGTCAACATCTATAACAACAAGAACAATAGTTTCTGCTTCACAGTAACTGAAAAAGGGCAGTCATGATCTCAGATAAAATCATAGAATCATAGAATCAACGAGGTTGGAAGAGACCTCCAAGATCATCCAGGCCAACCTAGCACCCAGCCCTAGCCAGTCAACCAGACCACGGCACCAAGTGCCTCATCCAGGCTTTCCTGAACACCTCCACCACCTCCCTGGGCAGCCCATTCCAATGCCAATCACTCTCTCTGGGAAGAACTTCCTCCTAACATCCAGCCTATACCTACCCCTGCACAATTTGAGACTTTGTCCCCTTGTTCTGTTGCTGGTTGCCTGGGAGAAGTGGCCAACCCCCACCTGGCTACAGCCTCCCTTCAGGTAGTTGTAGACAGCAATGAGGTCACCTCTGAGCCTCCTCTTCCCCAGGCTAAACACCCCCAGCTCCCTCAGCCTCTCCTCATAGGGTTTGTGTTCCAGGCCCCTCACGAGCTTTGTCACCCTTCTCTGGACACATTCCAGCATCTCAACATCTCTCTTGAATGGGGATCCCATAACTGACCACAATACTCAAGGTATGGCCTGACCAGTGTTGAATAGAGGGGAAGAAGAACCTCCCTTGTCCAATTGGCCACACTGTTCCTGATACAGGCCAGGATGCCATTGGCTCTTTTGGCTACCTGGGCACACTGCTGGCTCATGATCACCTTACTATCTACCTGTCCCCCCCCAGGATCCCTCTCTTCCTGGCTGCTCTCCTGCTGCTCTGTCCTGATTGTCACGGGGCTGTAAATCTGTGGGGACAGGAAGGGGTTTTTTTGCTGTAGAGAACAGTAAATACCATCTGTGTTTCCAATAACATGTGTCTGCTCAGAGAAGGTGGGATTTTTCTCTTCCTTGAAGACTACTCCTTTAGGAGAAACAATACAAGAGAAAGTTATGGCTGTGACTATGAGCCCATCAAACAGGACTAGCTTCAATTTAAGTCTCTTCCTGTCCCTCCTCAAAGTGACAGTGGGAGGAAAAAAGGCAGAAAAGCTCACATGTCCAGGTAAAGACAGGGAGATTATTTCACAGTTATCATCACAGGCTAAACAGACTCAATGATAAATTAATTTACTGCAACACCAATTAAATATAGAGACGTATGGTGAGAAAACTAAGACAAGAGCTAAAATATCTTCCCCAGCCTCTGTCCCTTCTTTTCAGACTCAATTTCAGGCCTTCATTCCCAGCTGCTTTGTGTCCTCTCTCAACCACCAAATAGCTGAGAGGAGATGAGGAATGAGGTGGTTGCTATTCTTTAAGCTGTTCTCTCTACTGCTTCTGTCTCAAGCTTTTGCCCTGCTCCAACATGGGTCCTTCCCATGGGCTGCAGTCCAAAACCTGCTCCAGCATGGGTACAATCCCTGCTTTACCTGAAATGGCATCCCACAACCTCAGTAAGTTCATTCCTGAGCATAGTATCTGGGAGCTGTCTAGCACTGGCAAAATATTTGCAGCGGTTGTTACCACATCTCAAGGCTGAGAAGCACCAGGCTGCTATCACATAAGCTTGTAAAAGGTGGGTCTGCTTTATACACTTTGCCAGCAGCAACTCTACCAGATTGCACTGCATTTTCACACTGAAATGGACTACAATTACAGGCTGTCTTATTTCTCCCCATTCTCTCACTATGCCTTTGTGAGAAGATGCTGTTCATATATCCTCATTCCCCTAAGCCTAGGAAGATATTTTTTTATTGATAAATGGGGGGAAAAAAAGAAAAGTGAAGATTTCAAGAAGTAGACGGACAGTCTGACCTGGTGTCAAAAATACCTGTCCAAGAGGTAAGCCACATGCTTCTACATAGCAGCTTCATAGCAGCTCATATAAGAAAATATACTGCCCTTGAATAGAAACCAGGTTTCGTATAACAGAAGAAAACAATGCTAATAAAAAAAATGGGATTACAGTATGAAATTAGTGGTACAGAGAGAGATTTGTCATATACTATCGAGTCTCTCTCATTCCAAGGCATCTCTTGTCATTTTACTCATGTTCGTACAAGTCCTTCAATTTCAGCATATCATGTCAGAGAATTAAAACTTGATACTCAGCTGAAGAAATTAAGTTCATGACATTGCAAGTGTACAAATTCCTGAAAACAGGGTGCCAAAGAAAGGGATTTGTGGCATGCACTGAAAGGCCACATGCCTCAGCTCATCAACAGGAAAAAAATGACAAGTGAGGAACAACTGAACACCTGTAGCTCTTAGGAATCTCAGTGATCCAGAATGTGACTCTGCTCCCTGCACTGCTCCTGGGAACCACCAAAGCAGGTGGCTCATGCAGTATGAAGTTAGATGCAACCAGGAAAGATGCACAGATTTTTGCACAGAGAAATTCAGAGCAGGAACATAATTAGAAGATACACAGGAGGAAAAAAAAAAATAAAATCTGTTGACAAAAGAACATTTGTCAGTGATCTGCTGTGCCCACAAATGCAGGACTGCGACTTATACGGACAGGCTAAAAGTGGACATCATCAACATAAGCCCAGAAAGTGTGTCAAAATGACAAATAGATGGGGCTAGCTTCAAAATCTGGGAAAAAAAAACGTGGTTTCATTCCTTAAACTAGGAAATAAAGTGGTGCACATATAAAGTGCAAAGATTTCATATAGCTGTTTAATTCTTCATACACTGAAATGGAAAACAAATTATTGTTTCTAGGCACTGGCACCACTGTTAGCAGGATTAATTAGAAATCTCCATGATAGCATCAAAGTTAGGGAAAGATCAAGATGTGAGCAATATAGAGAGAGCTTTACAAAGGAAAGAAATAGTGTTTTCCATCAGGAAGAAAGTAGACTTGTGCTATGTCAGCCACTGAAGTTCCTTGATAACAAAAAGAAAGGCCCTGCAGAAATGCTGTAGATCAAAAGAGACTAAGATGGCAAAACATGAAACTATGGGGGAAAAAAACAAAGTCACAGAGCAGATGTTGACTGGTAACTTAAGCTGTTGAAATCTCTAAAGCACAACTGAGATGTCCCAAGACATTTTGTGTGAATATTTATGGACCATAGGTTCTATGAATGGAAGTCCCAGCTGCAGTGTGCAGTTACACATATAAGTTTTAATAGAGACTTCTTATGAGTTTGAAGCAAAGTCTGTATTGAAATTCTTTGTATGAAGCATGGACTGCAATAAGTCAGGCTTTTGAAACAGAGACATCTGTGGACTACCCAACAAAATCTCATAGAGCTAGCATGATTCTATCACATACATAACATCACATATATCTGATAGTTTAACACCACTCTACCAAATGGTAGCAAACCTTATCAGAGAAGCCTTTTACCAAACTTCTGTGTTTGTAGAAAATCTCCCAGTGATAACAGGAAGAGGTGGAATACATGTAAAAGGACTCCAAAATAGAACTACCTTCAATTGAACTCCCCATCTTAGAAAACTCATTGCCAAATGATAAAGATAAACAAACAAAACCCAAAACCACCACCAACAAAAGCACACCGAAGAATAAAAACAAACACACCACCACCAACTTCTCCTTGTTGCATCTTTTGGGACTTTACATCATAAAGATGATGAATTCACAAGAAACCCATTCAAAGTTGTGTCTTGGATAATCCATTGGATCACCAAGCAGTATAAACACAATCAGGATCAGATGTAAGAAGAGGATTAGATTTCTCTGAAAACTGCCAGAACAGATGACATGGAATTTATGCCAACTTTATGACACTTTCATGACAGCTGTGGGAGGACAAATGATACATGATCCAGAAGAGAATAAGGAAGGGTTGGACAGATGCTACCCTGATGAACATAAACTGCTTCCAGAAGCTTAGTGAGTCAAAAACACTGCAATGTTTTGGATTCCACTCTAGAGGGAGTTTATACTGAAGCAACGTTTTATTTCCTATGCATTTTTATCCAATTCTCTGAACTCTAATGCTAAATTTACTGTATGATTTGCTCAAAGATCAGTCTGAATGCATAAATATCCAAGTCCATTTCCTTTTGACACCGGTGACTTCCTTCTCAATGTGTGTAACTGAGAAATTCTGTATACAAATATTTATCAGTCTCACAGGATAGCTCAATTGTAAGAGGATCTCTGAAAGACAATTAGTCCAACCTCAATCCTCAAAACAACAGCACTTATCACAGAATCATCCTCAACTGAGCTGAGAATGCTCAGGGCCAGTCCAGCCCAGCTCTCAACATCTCACTTCAGCCTGCCTTTGTGATGGCACTACCTGATTTGCTCTTCCTCACCTATCTGCTAAAAGGGTTATTTCTAGAAAAAAAATCTTATTGACTATAGTTTTTTATCATACACCATCTGCTCTGGTGATAACTCACATTAGTTTCCAACACTGTAACTTTTATGCCTTTGATTAATTGTTGCTGTCACTGAAAAAGAAACAATCAAGGTGGAAGTGTATGGAGGTACAAGTCAACACATCCACACCTAAGCCTTATGTTCACACTGCAACACTTTGCCAAGGAATGCAAGAAATTTACCCTAGTTTGCACAACAGTAGTAAGTTTCCACTTCCAGTCTTGTCATGTAATTACATGCAGCATGAGATAAAAGCAGAACTCCTATCCTTGAGCTTCTGCACAACATGTAATGGATATGTATAAAGGTAGATCTTCCTTCCTTCCCTAGGATGACACTACAGGAAAATTTACTTTCCAGCATCCTATTAACAGCTTTTTTTAACTGAACAGTGAGAAATTCAAAGTGTAAGAGATCTATATTATCAATAATGAAGATGCAGCAGAGATGAAAGCTAGCCATTGTTTTTTGACAGCCAATCATTTACAGTCATTATCAGGTGTATGTATTTCTCTGCAGTCAGACAAGAAATTGGAAACCACATAAAAATTCATTAATGGAGAATTCAACAAGCAAAACATGTAAGATATTGATATGGAACAGATCTCTGCACAACTATGCAGATGTGCAATACTAGCATTCCACTCTGTATGGTGAGAGGGGGAAAATCAGTCTCTTATGGGGTTAAAAGAATTTGTCTTGGTAAGTTTTTGTTTCTCAGGAGATTGCTTTAGAAATCTAGCAAGATCAAGCTGATCAGAATTCTCTACTTGATACTTTGCTGCTCGAAAAATATGTGAGATGGCTTTCTTGTGAATCTGATTTACTTCTACAGAACTATTACACCCAGCACATAACCCAAAGCTTATTAAGATCAAGAACCACCATTCTATTAATTGCAGCAGTCACTGATTAATGACCAGGCTTTGTGAAAGGCTGAAAAAGACACAGCTGACATTGCCTATCTGACTATTTCATTTAACTATGCATGGCCCATCCCTCCTCTTTCGAGTGGAAAAATCCTTTTTCAGGCACTGTATCATTTAACGATTTAACAACTCTCTGTAGCAGAACCCAGTCCTGTGATTTTTGAACTCTCTAACAAAACAGTGTTAAATAACCACAGATTTCTATAAGAAAAAATATTCTATTGTAATATTTGGCCTAATCTTTTTCATCAAGTTGTGGATAATTCAATTCTATATTTCCAAGGGCATGGAACCAAGTCAACAGGTTACATTCTGGCATAAAGATATAAGAAAAGTATATCTTCGTTACCAAAACATGTGATTACTCAATTGTGCACTATAATTTATTTTCTCCATTTCTCACTTGTGAAGATGTGGAACAGTTAAAAAAATGCAACATTTAGTTTTAAAACAATGCAGATAATTATTTAAAGACTGTCTAGGTGCATAAATAAGTAGATAAATACTTGACAAAACCTATATAGTCCTATCACTGAAAATATTCCACCATCCAACGTCCACAATAACCATAATAGAGTAACTTTAAGTAAAAATGTGGTTAAGAAACAAACTCGAGTCTTAAGTAGACTAAAAATGTTACTTTTCATAGAATCAACGAGGTTGGAAGAGACCTCCAAGATCATCCAGTCCAACCTAGCACCCAGCCCTAGCCAGTCAACTAGACCATGGCACTAAGTGCCTCATCCAGGCTTTTTTTCAACACCTCCAGGGACGACAACTCCACCACCTCCCTGGGCAGCCCATTCCAATATCAATCACTCTCTCTGTGAAGAACTTCCTCCTAACATCCAGCCTACACTTCCCCCAGCACAACTTGAGACTGTGTCCCCTCATTCTGTTTCTGGTTGCCTTGCAGAAGAAACCAACCCCCATCTGGCTACAGCCTCCATTCAGGTAGTTGTAGACAGCAATGAGGTCCCCCCATAGCCTCCTCTTTTCCATGCTGAACAACCCCAGCTCACCCAAGAAAAACAAAACTGTCTTCCAAAAACAGAGGCACCAGGGGGAGAAGTAAGATACATCTCCTTGTGTCAATACTTGGATGTAGAGAACACCTGACTCAGTTTGATGATATAATACAGAATTTCTGAATATAATCATATTTGGTCCTTCAGTGACAGCTGAGTGCAAACCAGCACTTTTCCAGTTTCAAGTCTTCATACTGTTACCATTCCAGCCTCTTCAATAGCTTTTTACTGGCAACAGGATGTAAGGTGCAAAGTGCTACTTTATGTGAAAGCTCTTTAGCTGAGATAACTCAATTTAGCTTGGAAAAAATGAATAAATGGTCAACCAAACCAGAAAACAGATGCAACAACACAAGCCATTTCAATGGCATGGTCACAGCAGAAGTCAACTCTGCCTTAGCTGTACCAATTAGAAAGTGTTGGAGGGGAAACAACAGCAGCTTTGCTCACGTTCACAACTGGCACTCACACAAAAATAGCAGTCACACTAGGTAGAGAATTAGAGGTAAATCTGCTTGGGAGATATTCAGAATTACAACAAAATAAACACTCAAGCAAACAGTAGTTATTGCTACTCCAAGACTCAGCAGCTACAGGCTGTGTATTTCAGACAGTCTAGTGCAATGTGCACTTGTGGCCAGGAAGACCAAGGACATCCTGGAGAGCATTACATCCTGGGTTGAGGGTTGTGAGAGGTTCTCCTTCCTTTCCAATCTGCACTGCTGAGGCTACATCTGGAATATTGCACCCAGTTCTGGGCCACTCTAAGTTCAAGAGGGACCTCAGGGAGCTGCTTGAAAGAGTCTAGCACAGGGCCACAAAGAGGCTGAAGGCAGTGAAACATCTCCCTGCTGAAGAAAGGCTGAGAGAGCTGGGGCTTTTTCATTTGGAGAAGAGACCAAGGGGTGATCTCATTCATGTTTATAAAGATGCAAAGGTCAATGTCAGGAGAACAGAGGCAGGCTCTTCCCAGTGCTGTCCAATGATAGGGCAAGGGGCAATGGATGCAAAGTGGAGCAGAGGAGGTTGCCTGTGAACATAAGGAAAAGCGTTTTCACTGTGATGGTGACAGAGCCCTGAAGCAGGCTGCCCAGAGAGGTTGTGAAGTTTCCTTCTCTGGAGATTTTCAAAACCCTGCTGGAAGCATTCCTACGTGGCCTACTGTAGGTGATTCTGCTCTGGCAGGGGTGTTGGACTGGATGATCTTTCAAGGTCCCTTCCAATCCTTAACATTCAGTGATTCTGTGACAAGGGTGATATACTTCATAATGAAGAGCAGCAGGTGACTGTAAATCAGTTAGATTTTAAAAAATCAAAACATATTTTAGCAAGGGTTGGTTAGATACAGACTACTTATCTCCCTCTTCTGTTGACCCAAATTCCTGATGTACAACAACAAAGCAGACAAACTGGCACCCAAGTTCTACCTGTAGCTTTAAAAATTATGTTTACCTATTAAATTTTCATACTTTTTCCACCTTGTACTTAGCAAACAATCAGTACAGCTTGTAAGGTGCAGTCTTAAAGCTACAACTTTCTATTTTTCAAAAAGATTTATTATTGAGACTAGTGTGGGGGAAGGAGAGGGAACGGAAAAGAAATTGAAGTTGAATTGATCTGAATGTTCCATAAGAGTGAATTTTAATCAGGAAGACATCCTGCAACAAGTTAGTAAGTGTGCTTAGTAATTACATGCTTTCACATAATATTTTAATATCTTCATATAAGTGAGATGTTAGAGTTTGAGCAGAACTGAAGTGAAAAGAACAGGCAGAGTAACTGAACAAACTTGGGTCATTCTGATAAGGAGGCACAGCTGCAGAAAAGTGGCCTTGGGAGGCTGGCAGAGAGCTGCTATCTGGAGCTGAGCGAGGAAGGCAGGTTGGTCAGCTCTGGGAACAAGCAATGTTGTGGCTAAGTTGCTGCAAAGGAGGATTAAGGGGGGTAGTTGGTCAGGTCTGCCTCTGTGCATGTGGACAGCCCATCTCTTGTTTGTAAGCCTATCAAAGTACACGTCCCTCTACCAAACTCCACTCTATAGGTATCACGCTTAGCTTCAATAAATGGATTGACCATTGTGCATCACAGTGGTGTAAGTCTGCTGTCTCTCCCTCTCCCTTGCAGCCTAGAGGAGAGGCCAACTCAACAGTGGGGTGTACTCTGGTGTTCTAGAGTTCTATAAAAAAAATAAAATATAACAAGCCATGGTTTTGATTGATCTTGCCATCAACTGACTGGATGTCTGAGTCTGCTTTGAAATAGTCACTGGTACTACCTCAAAAAGCACCAGCTGTACCATTTGCATAAGTAGAGTGGTATTTGGGAGCTTTTTTTCCTTCTTTTCTGATGACTATATCATGTTACTAATTAATTTTTATTAGCAGATGAACAAAAAAAAGAAACCACAACTCTGAGAATCTTCTAGGTGTCAATAAGGATCTCACAAAGTATCTGAAAACATATCCAGTGCTGCTGGACATGCTTTGCCAAAGTTACAGACTGGCTGAGGTTGAAAAGAACTTGCAGAGGTCACTTGGTCATACACCTCCTCTGAGCTCTTCTCATTCGTGCAATCAGTGCCAAAGGAATCGTGGTCTGAAGTGGTCTATTAGCCACACCAGACACACCTCACATCTCTGGCCCAACACGCTGAAAGATTCAACTGTACACAATCTAAGAACAAAGAACTACTATAAAAAGCTACACATCTGCTACAAATTTCCCCTGCTGACACTTCATTGAAGATGCTGCAATTAACTTAAACTTGGTTTATGCCAGAGGAGTGGATACAGGTGTTCACGCTGCAGGAAATGCAGACACTAGAGCCAAGCCTCTTCTCCATGCAGTGGATAATAACTGATGGCTTTCACCCACACCTACAAAGTTACGAGTTAGAAGTGCAATTAGCACAAAACATTCTCCCCAGCAAACATGAAAAGAAAAACAAAAATCAGTAGAAGGAGAATTACTGCCACAGATGCAATGTCTTTCATACATGAAATAATTCCCAATCTCACCGTGTTCATTTGTTGGTTTTAATCTTAATAGTCAGTGGAGCTAAACTTGGATAGACCATAGTGTCTCAAAACCACCATTTTCATTTCAGGTTTCAAGACTTTCTTCAGTTCCAAAATTGTAAAATCACTAAAGATAGCTTAAACAGATTTTCCTTTAAAAACAAACAACAAAACAAAACAAAACAAAAAAAAAAGGTCAAACTTTGGAATTCGTTTCATTGAGAAAAATTTGTTTGGTTCATTTTTATTTCAAAGCAAAGTTAGGAATAACCTCCATAAATCTTATTAATGTAGTATGAGAAAAGTAGGACAGCGATGTTTTGAAGAAAAAAAAGGATTACTTGGTTCAAGCCACATCAGCTCAGGTCATTTCCACATTTTTGGAGGAATATGGAGATTTGCAAGAGAAGCAGTGTGGCCAGCAGGACAAGGGAGGTTACTCTTCCCCTGTACTCAGCACTGCTCAGGCCACACCTTGAGTCCTGTGTCCAGTTCTGGGCTCCTCAATTCAAGAGAGAAGTTGAGGTGCTGGAACGTGTCCAGAGAGGGGTAACAAAGCTGGTGAGGGGCCTGGAACACAAACCCTATGAGGAGAGGCTGAGGGAGCTGGGGTTGTTTAGCCTGGAGAAGAGGAGGCTCAGGGGTGACCTCATTGCTGTCTACAACTACCAGAAGGGAGGTTGTAGCCAGGTGGGGGTTGGGTCTCTTCTCCCAGGCATCAGCAACAGAACAAGGGGACACAGTCTCAAACTGTGCCAGGGGAAGTGTAGGCTGGATGTTAGGAGGAAGTTCTTCACAGAGAGAGTGATTTGCTGTGGGAATGGGCTGCCCAGGGAGGTGGAGTCACCATCCCTGGGGGTGTTCAAGAAAAAATTGGATGAGGCACTTGGTGCTGTGGTCTGGTTGACTGGCTAGGTCTGGGTGCTAGGTTGGCCTGGATGATCTTGGAGGTCTCTTCCAACCTGGTTGATTCTATAATTCTAAGTATACTTTAAAAAATAAAACAGTTTAAAATAGGAATAGATTAAGAAAAACTAACATTTTGAGTGTGCATTTTGGCAGACTAATTAGTAATTATCACGTAAACTGAAACGATATCCTGTAGAGAACTAATTTACCTATAAAATTGAGTCTCATAAAATGAATCTAAAAAAAAAATTCTATACCCTGAATCCTTTCTTCAAAGAATTACTGGTGTTGGTAATCCCAAACCACCACTTTATCCTGAATACCTGAGAAACACTGCCATTACAGGAGGGTTTGTTTTGCATTGAGCTCATTAAAAGCAGAAGTATAAGAACGAAGATCACTTTTCAGTTTGTAGTAATTGCATATTGTTGACATTTGATTAGTTATGCTGCTCTTAAATGCTGACAAGGCCATTAATAAAGTAGGGAATTAATGAGTCGGGTAATTTAGAGCATTCTTGAGTAAATAATGATTTAGACAGGTTCCCTCTGTAATGTCAATTTAAGAAAATATGGCAGATTTAGATTTTAAAAAACATTTTTTTAGGAGATACTTTGAAATTTTTTTGAATCAGAACAATATACTCAAATCAGAAAAAGGTCAACTACATTCTGTGTAAGGCAAAATACTGACAGATTCTGACCATGCTAACCGATGCAAATAGCTCCCACAACACCTTTACACTGTGGCAAAATAATCATTGGACATTCCTTATTTCTACATAATGGCAACTTGGGAGAAATAGAAAAGAAAGGTAGCAGAATTCTTCTGAAAGTTCATGAAATAGAATCACAGTATCCCAGGTTGGAAGGGACCTCAATGATTGTCTGGTCCAGACTTCCTTAGCAAAAGCCTGGTCTAGACAAGCTGGTCCAGCATCCCATCTAAATTAATCTCCAAACTGCCCAATATTGAGGACTTCATCACTTCTCTGGGACTTAGTGCTGTGGTCTAGTTGACTGGTTAGGGCTGGGTGCTAGATTGGACTGGATGATCTTGGAGGTCTCTTCCAACCTGCTTGATTCTACGATTATTCCAATGTCTAATTTCCCTCAAAAGTTTTCTTTTATATCCAGTTGGAATGTCCCCAAGAGTATCTTGTACCCGTCATCATTATTTCATTACAACTTATCATAGGTTGGAAAGACAAATTCTGCTAATTCATTGGTGCCTAAAATCTTAGAATTCCACTAATTGTGTTCTGATTTTTTCCCCTTCAAAGACACAAGCACATCACAGCATAGGCAAAGAGCTCTCTGGAAGAGGCAGATGCAGAAACTCCCATAAAGCAGTATCCAAGGAAACACCAACTTTCCTAATACAAACAAAAGTCATTTTATTAGAATCAAATCAGGAATTTTTAATTCAAGAATACATCTCAAAACATTACCTTCATCTTATGTCCTAGAAGAAATGAAATTTATTTCAATGACAACCACCAAACCACCACCAACCACCAGCACCATAGTGAGAAGTGAGTCTCATTTCAACAGCTATAGGAATTGGATTTCTATCCTTCGAAGACATAGAATCATAGAATCAACCAGGTTGGAAGAGACCTCCAAGATCAGCCAGGCCAACCTAGCACCCAGCCCTAGCCAGTCAACTAGACCATGGCACTAAGTGCCTCATCCAGGCTTTTCTTGAACACCTCCAGGGTCGGTGACTCCACCACCTCCCTGGGCAGCCCATTCCAATGCCAATCACTCTCTCTGCCAACAACTTCCTCCTAACATCCAGCCTAGACCTCCCCCAGCACAACTTGAGACTGTGTCCCCTTGTTCTATTGCTGGTTGCCTGGCAGAAGAGGCCACCCCCCACCTGACTACAGCCTCCCTTCAGGTAGTTGTAGACAGCAATGAGGTCACCCCTGAGCCTCCTCTTCTCCGGGCTAAACAACCCCAGCTCCCTCAGCCTCTCCTCATAGGGTTTGTGTTCCAGGCCCCTCACCAGCTTTGTTGCCTTTCTCTGGACACATTCCAGCACCTCAACATCTCTCTTGAATTGAGGAGCCCAGAACCGGACACAGCACTCAAGATGTGGCCTGAGCAGTGCTGAGTACAGGGGAAGAACAACCTCCCATAACTTACTTTATGGGTGCAGCAGAATTCTCTAAACAATTACATACTAACAATTTCTCCAGTTAAACAGCGACAAAATCATCACTTCATTAAGGTTATGGTGAAACACAAGATTAATTCCTTCATTGATGATCAGAATAAGTAATTATTACAGAGATAATAGTATGTCAAAGTCATCTAAATTCATTGGAATACTCACAAGCAAGAAAATATTTTCAGTGTCTGTGGGGACTAAATTAATCACATAAACCACAATATTATTCTTGGACGCTTTCTGCCACTAAGCCATACTTAAGTGATTTCAAACAAGGTTTCTGTCTGGTTTTATGGCAATTGATTTTTTTTTAGGATCATTCTAACTTAATTTCTGTACTACTATAAAGACTGGGTTCTGGCTTCTCCATAGGCAGGTAGCAGAGCACACAGGAAACGTTTTGCCTTAGCTCTATTCTGAAATACATTGAAAAATCCACTTTCAATTTGATTTGACACACCAATTTCCTCTACTGTGTTAAATTGTATCAACCATTATGAGTCATCACCAAAGTCGATGAGACTGCTTTTGATGAAGTTAAAATGGGTGAACATACTCTTAGGCTGTACAGCCTTCAGATAGTGAAAAACCCCAAAGTTTAGCTGTTAGCAAGTGATTATATGGAAGGAGCTTTTGTGTTCAGGTCTCATTCAGAGCTTTGGCATTTGTCAAATCTTTGCTTATTAAAAGGGTCAGGTTTTCATTTCAAATATAAGCAGGGAAATTCTGCCCCAGGCTTTGGCACACCAAGATTTCTCACGTAGACTTAAAGCAAAAGGCTCATGTAATGTTAATCAGAACAAACTTGAACAAGAGAGAAGCCTGAAAATAAGCTTTGCTGAGATGCAACTTCCCATGAGAGTTTCCTGAGAAAATGATTAATATTTCTCTACTCGTATGGAAAAACACTGCTCAAAACCACTTTTCCCTTGCTCAAGTAGGAAAATGTGAACTGAAATCAAGGCATATTAGCAACTATAAAATATTAATGCTCTGGATTTCTTCAGCAAACTTTTTCAACACTGCATTATTAATGACAACTAATTGTAGTGAAGACTGCTGGAGGACAAGCCAGAATTTGTATTTTTAACTATAGTTAAAGCCCACCAATATCTTGGAAGGATTTCATCATGTCATCTAGGATACAGATATTAGTCTTGAGTAAAAATTGATTATCAGAACCCAGAACTTAGGAAAATCTTGGCAAAAATTACAATTCTTATATCAAATATCTTCTGTGATATAAAGAAACATTTATTTTTGTAATTTCATAGGCTGGATGTTAGGAGGAAGTTCTTCCCAGAGAGAGTGATTGGCATTGGAATGGGCTGCCCAGGGAGGTGGTGGAGTCACCGTCCCTGGGGGTGTTCAAGAAAAGCCTGGATGAGGCACTTGGTGCCATGGTCTAGTTGACTGGCTAGGGCTGGGTGCTAGGTTGGACTGGATGATCTTGGAGGTCTCTTCCAACCTGGTTGATTCTATGATTTTTGCAGAGATCACGTTCAGAAAGCTCTATACTCAGTTTCAGTAGTTTTTGATAGGAAGAAATTTCTCTTAATTACCACTGCCAATATTTAGACACACACATCTCTGACTTAGGCTAAAATCTAGATAGGCAGTGTTACAATTACCCAAAGCTCTTAAATTAGGAGAGCCAAAGATCACCAGAATTCAGGACTATAGTCTAAACACACCTTATCTTTGCTACAGGAGCTCTGTAGCAAAAGGGAGTTCATTCACCTGATCGTACCCAGTGACTGTCAGCTTTTTGCAGTGACACAGCAATTGAAAGAACACCTGAACAGTAATGAAATGCTTAGATCAGGAAAAAGTATATTTCAGCAACACTTATGCCCATTTCCCAAGAAATAAATAAATTGAGTCTCAAATATTAATTATTCATATATGAATCTCAAAACCTGCAGCCTTTATCCACTGCAGACACACATCTTTATAACTGTTTCTCCTTTTAAAGGCCTGGGCACCTGCACATCTCCTAGAGTAAGTGGAAACAAAGACCTTAACAGTTGCTGCAACAGGAACTATGGTTACCATCTTTTCTCTCATCAGGTCACCACTCACAAAGAGTGTTTCCACTCATTGATTGATTACAAGACCTGTAATGCTTGTATTTGAATTCTTACTTCAAATAGTGCCAAATCTTTGAACCCTCAAAGATTTCCCATTGGGTTTATGGCATTGGACACTATTCTCCTATTTTTACTGAGCTTGGCATTTTTTTACATTATTTTTGCCTTTGTAGTCCTGGAGCCTTAATATCTGCTATAATGCTAAATCAAATGAGATTGTGATCACTGCTGCTCATTTCCTTCCCCTATCTTTCCAACCTCAATTACATTGCTTGTATTACTGAAACTACAATTACTGCTCCCAGTCTGCTCTCTGGTAGCTGATAATGCTGGACCACTGTTCAGTTTCATCTGTTCACATCATTACACATTCTCATTTTACAAAGCCCTACTTTTTCAGTCCATTTTTATTACAGTTTTGGGTTTTTTATATATGATCACATGCATCATGATACTCCTTTTACATTAAGGCCTGATTGTCTCTTGTGATCACCACTCAAAAATGCTTCATTTCAGAATGAGTTCTGTTCTATCCATATACTGAATGCTGACCCAGAGCTAGATAGACTGATTGCTCTTTTAAAATTTTCCTCTTCCAAAGCAAAAGCTCATGGAAATTAATTAGAAATCTGCTATAACTACTCTAAAATTCAAAATACTCCTAAGCCCTTAGACTGTAACAACAGATTTCCCATGTCTAAAGGTATAAATGTACGTGCAGTAGATTATGTCAATTACTATAACATAATTTAAGGCAAGAAATCTACAGAATTGTGATTATCTGGAGATTTTAGAGTGCTCTGCTATAATTTCTAATACATTACTATCATGTAAAACCATAACACTACCAGCAACCAGGAAAAACAAAGGCACTCACAACTTAGGAAATACTGCAATACTGACCACATTATGAAACAGTTTCCATCATTCAAATGCACAGTTGATCAAGACAAAAACTTTTCCCCTGCTTAGTGCTTTAAACACAGGAGCAGGTACAGCACATATTCAGCTAGATTGATAGCATCGAGAGAAGCAGAGAACGTTGGAAAACTTCATATCCGTGTGGAAGTGCTGATGTTGCAATAGGCTATGCCCAGAATTTCTTACATTTTAGTTGTGTATATGCAACAACCTACACGACAGACCAAATAAAACAGGCACACACACAACACTGACAAATAAAGAAGGCAGAAATTTTCCACAGTTTTCCTTTTATCTCTATTTACAGTCCCACCACTTACTCTCCTACAATTGATACAGAAGCTGTATATGAAGATCATTTTGTATTTAATTGCAAATCCTGTTTCTCCTGCTGCTTGTAATTAAAAGTGTACAGTCAGTTCTGGAGAGAGACAAAATAAACCAGGAAGTTTTCAGGCAAATTGGAAATTTGGGAAACAAACACAACAAAGCATCATGAGTTAATTTCTACCATTTACATTTTAGAATGCATACAGAAAGAAATAACCTGATCCAAAGCACAAAGTTAAAGAAAAGCTCTTGTTATTTTTAAGAAATTACATCCAATGCTTCCAGTTTCAAACTTTGTCATCAGGGCTATGCCTACATCTGATGATAAACATCCTCTATGCTTTGAAATTGAAGCTTCTAATTAATGGAACAAAAATTGGTCTTACAAATTACTTCAAGACACTTAAACCCTCGACATAGAGCTTACCCTAGATTTAGGGAAAGGAAAGATGACGTGACAAGACAGGTAATGGTGTGGTTAGTTAGAAGTGATGTTCTTTGGATGAGACATTAAAATGAAATACATGCTTCTATTCAGTAGAAATTAAGTCTTCTGTGGCACTTTGACAGAGTTACAGGCACCTCAGTAAATGTGTCTCCTTATTACAGCCTTGGTGCTGAAGGTATGGCTGACATGTCAAGAAACAAGCTGAATAGCTTGAACCATTTATGGCTGGGTTGAACAGTGCTCAGAGGAAAATAATGGAACAAACATCGCAGCAAAAAACAGGGATGTGAAGCAGGTACGTTGTAATAAGACTTTTCCCTTCCCAATCACTCATTTTTTACTGGCATTTCAGTGTCTCAGATATGAGGAATAATGAGAAACAGTTGCAGATGAATGCTAAATTTCAGCAGGAATAAAGACTCGTTCAACAGAATCTGACTTGTTTCATTACACAGATTAATAATGGATGCTTTCTGCAATGTGCCTACACAGGCTTTTTATTAAACAACTTCCTGCTTCTTTAAGGTTGATCTAAGAAAAACATCACTGAATCTATTCTAAACCTAACAGCCTCAAGGCACACAACCTGGTCTATTACTAGCTGCTTTCCTCTCTCTCCTGCTACATTCATAATTATGATGCATTTAGGTACAGATTGAGTTTGCCTTCATTTGAAATTTGAGTCATTTCAACACAATTCCGTTCCTTTTCTTGCTGTGAAGAGGAAGAATCCATGCAATTTATTGCAATAGGAGTGGGGGGAGTGAAAGGAATCCAAAGAAGAGAGTTACTTGAGGAAACCCAAGATTATCAGGCAGGTGGTGGAGTCACTATCTCTGAAAGTGTTCCAAGAATGAGTAAATATAGTATTTTGGGACATAGTCTAGTAATCATGGAGGTGTTGAGCAGAAGGTCAGACTTAATGATCCTAGACATCTTTTCCAAACTTTATGATCATAAGTCCTCTAATAAAAAGCCTTCAAAGTTTCCAAAATTTAGACAGCAATTCTCCAGAGCCAAGGAATGAAGAGGGTTTGGGAGGTGTGGGGGGTGTAAATAGTGTCCCTGACCTTCTCTTTTTCTACTCTGTACAAACAATGCCCTAGATCACATCAAACAGATATTACTCTTCAATTCTAAATCACTTTTTTCCCCAACAGAAAAGGAATGTGGTCTGAAGATAGGCAATTGAACTGAGAAGTTCCTGTTCATTTTTGCATATTCAGATATTACTAACACACTAAGTAGCCCATCAGACGTATCTAAGAATCAACAGTGAATGTTTATTTGCCCCCAAAAGAACAGATTTTCCTTTCTCACCACAGTACAAGGCAGACACTACTCACTTCATAGGGGACACCTTGGCTGGAAAGATTTCCTTTCCTGTTCTCTGGTTTCTATTGCATTAAATAGGTCAATGTCACAAGGAGAATGACTTAAAACAGCCCAGGCAGGAATCTGCTACACGTCACGTGATGAAATATAATGACTAATAAACAATCATGCCAGGATTTTTGCAGTTAGCCTCTTTTCCCTTTCTGTTACATCAGCCTCTTTGTGCCCACCATTTCTAGAGCAGATTTTCTTTCCCCTATAGCACACGTGCAATACAAAACCTCTAAGTGAACTGCTAAATGCTGTAAATGGCTCCTGTTGGTCAATCAGGAGCTGACCCATAGAACTATCTCTACTAATCAGCAAGGAAGTACAATAAAGTGAAGTACAAATTACCAGGTCTAAGCTAAAACTGTTCTCCCTCCCCTATTCAATGTGTTATTCTTTCATAATAAGAAATTTCAGAAAATGGACGACCACTCTACTACATATTACACTCATAATTAGTTCCTAAATAGTCCCACTACAACTAGCAAGCAAGTTAATTAGCAAAAAAACCATAAATATTTGTCTTATTAAAGACTAGCATAGCACTATGCCTATTGTAAAGGTGCACTGTAGGTTAACGAGTGGCAGTAGCAAGAGATGACAATATAGTCCTTGAGGAGTACGTTCTAATTTGCATGTTAATCCCAAAAGGAACTGTTTATTTTAGATCCTGAGTACAAAAGTGGACTAAGACCATGCCAAATCTTCTTCCAACCTTCTTCTAAACCGTGGGGGGAAAAAAAGCTTCATTAGGCTGGGGTCGGAGTGGCTGGAGAGCAGCCAAACAGAAAGGGATCTGGGGGTGTTGATCGATACCCGCCTGAACATGAGCCAGCAGTGTGCCCAGGTGGCCAAGAGGGCCAATGGCATCCTGGACTCCATCAAGAATGGTGTGGCCAGCAGGAGCAGGGAGGTCATTCTGCCCCTATACTCTGCACTGGTTAGACCACACCTTGAGTACTGTGTCCAGTTCTAGGCCCCTCAATTTAAGAAGGACTTTGAGATGCTTTAACATGTCCAGAGAAGCCTGGTGAGAGGCTTCAAGCGCAAGCCCTACAAGGAGAGGCTGAGGGAGCTGGGATTGCTTAGCCTGGAGAAGAGGAGGCTCAGGGGAGACCTTGTTGCTGTCTACAACTACCTGAAGGGTGGTTGTAGACAGGAGGAGGTTGCTCTCTTCTCTCAGGTGGCCAGCACCAGAACAAGAGGACACAGCCTCACGCTGCACCAGGGGAGATTTAGGCTTGAGGTGAGGAGAAAGTTCTTCACTGAGAGTCATTGGACACTGGAATGGGCTGCCCGGGGAGGTGGTGGAGTCGCCGTCCCTGGGGCTGTTCAAGGCAGGATGGGACGTGGCACTTGGTGCCATGGTCTAGCCTTGAGCTCTGTGGTAACAGGTTGAGCTTGATGATCTGTGAGGTCTCTTCCAACCTTGGTGATACTGTGATTTGGGCATTCTAGAATTATGAGCCTCGCAGAAAACAACAGCAGTAAGCAATTACGCAGATGGATTTATATTGCGGAAGTTAAAGGTTTATTATGCTTTCAGATGAATAAAATAATGCTCCTGTATAAAACTAGCCAATTCCTTTAAAAGTTTGCATTTCACATTTAATCTAGTCCTATAATTTCATTGTGATAGTCTTATGCATTATACCAGGGCTGAATAAGTGTGTAATTATCTGAATGCAAGATTTTTATGCATGAGATAATTACAGTGCTACAGGCTATCCCCACAATACAGACAAAGATAGATGAACCAATTATTTTTACTGTTGATATTTCATGCAACTCTTCCATGTTCCTGGGTAAATACAAGAGATTATAGAGACTATCATATTTGTATTGATTAAAATACCTGCTGTCTGTGAAGTGGGTGCTTCTAGAATGTCACCAGAGTTTCTGACTATTTAATTCTTCAACAAGAAACGAAGTAAAATTCTCTGGAGGAAGAAAAGTTTGAACTCTAAGTCTTTTTTAAAGACTTGAAATCTCAGCATAGTTTTGTTTACAGATCCCAAGACTATCTGCAGGTTAGCAGTGAACCATGTGTGTACTTTTACTATCATATGACCTCA
Organism: Pogoniulus pusillus; assembly: GCF_015220805.1. NCBI lineage: Eukaryota > Metazoa > Chordata > Aves > Piciformes > Lybiidae > Pogoniulus > Pogoniulus pusillus. Next base: position 10,272,132 of record NC_087273.1, read on the forward strand.
AACTCCCTTCTTCCAGCATTCTTCTACACATTTCATGAAACACTAGAAGTTAAATGCTCACTGAGAGTAAAGACAAGACTTGTGTAACCTCTGTGTTGAGTGGAAGCTGCCTCAAGGCAAGGACATTGGGACACAGTCTCAAGTTGTGCTGGGGGAAGCATAGGCTGGATGTTAGGAGGAAGTTCTTCACAGAGAGAGTGATTGGCATTGGAATGGGCTGCCCAGGGAGGTCGTGGAGTCACCGTCCCTGGAGGTGTTCAAGAGAAGACTGGATGAGGCACTTGGTGCCATGGTCTAGCTGACTGGATAATCTTGGAGGTCTCTTCCAACCTGGTTGATTCTATGATTCTATCACCACTGTTTAACCCTTTGGGGGATGGGTTGCTGAAAAAAAATAAGTAACAAGTAAGGAATTTTCTATGAAAGGCAGTAATTTTACTACCTAGTGGAAGCAAACAAAAGGTATTGTACCTTCATACTCTCAAACTGTGAGGAAGAAAGTGGAAAGGGTTTGGAATCAGAAGAAAATGTGGAAAGAAATTGAAACTCACATTTATCTCCTAGTTCCCTTTCTTCTCGCTCATTTTTACTCCAAAAACACACTCTGTTGACTAGATTTTCCTCACCTCTGCCACCTACATAGACCAGCTTTTAATCAGAATTGGTGAGGACAGAATGAGGACCAGGTTACCCTGGCATAAAGGCCGTGCATAGAGCTACAGGTCCTCTCCTGCCCAGTGCAGTGAGCAAAGTTGGACAGTAAGGACATTCTGCTGTAGTTGTATGAGAACAATGTTAAGTCTGCTTCTCTTTTCTCCAAACCTTGCTCAGCAACAACAAAATGATGGATGCAGAAGGGGAAAAGGATTCTTCTCTGAGTTTGTGCTGCATTCTGGAGAAAAATCTTGGCAGTAGTCAAGATCTTTAGAGAAGCAAACAGACAATGGTAATAGGTAGGGCATCCCTCACTGAACCTAGGACATGAGCTAGGTTGCATAGAAGAAAATTATGCTGGCTCTGCAGGAGTGCAAAGCAAAACAACTTGCAGCATGAATAATGGGCTTGAGGCTGGACTGCTGGGGCCTTAAGACAGGCCAGAGAACATGCTGACAGCTATGGCTGAGGCAAACACAAACAAAAACTACTTTGAGAATCACTGGTCTTAAACAGCACAGCTCAATGGTAATAACAAGAGTGCTCATAATAAATATTGGCCATGGAAAACAAAACTTCATCTTCTTTTGTGTTCCAGTCATAGGCAAAAGAGAATACAGGTCCTGTCAGATATCCATCAGCTAGGAGAAGAAAAATATAGTGGTTTATTTTCTGTCAGATAATTTCTTTTCTTGGCTAACAAATTATTTTGTTTTGTATTTCTCAACATAGATTGTACCAACTAAATCTTTTTTGTTGTTGTTCAAATATCAGTCAGAAAACACCTATCTACTGCTCAATAAATGTGAAATAAATGCTATTTTAACATTCAGCTACCTTCTCTCCTTTAACTTAGGAGAACAAAAGCAAGCAGAAATTCACCCTAATTTGATGTTACCAAAAGAAGCTCTACAACACAGCATCAATTCTGGTGGAAGCATAGGTTGATTGCTTTGGTATTTCATCTCCCTGTGGTCACAGAGTATGAGACACATTCACCACAGCTTCACAGGGGCTTTAGGACACAATTTCAGTCAGAAATAACAACCATGTCACACTTGTGGGCCCATACCAAGACAAATTAAAAACCAAACCAAGCCACAGACACCTCTAGACTCTGCCTAACTCTAATGAGCAGAAGGAATAGCACCATCCCAGAAGCTTCTAATTCACACGATCATATGTTCAAAGAAATTTCACAGAGCTCTCATTCTGCAGCACTTCAGGAGGACAGTTCTGCATACTTGACTGAAGCTGAGGAGAAATACCTGTGGCACTGATTGCTTACCTGTAATTCTGGGTGTGCAAAAATGGCTATAGCAATACACACAGGAGAAAAGTAAGAGAAAATAAGAGCTGTGTGACTGACAGTAACAGGATAAAAAAATAAGGCAGTTTCTACCAAAACAAATGGTTTCAATACTGTTAATAACAATGTAAGATACATTAAAACACACTAAGGCACTTTACTGTTCTTCATCTTTGTTTAGCCTAGAGAAGAGGAGGCTCAGGGGTGACCTCATTGCTGTCTACAACTACCTGAAGGGAGGTTGTAGCCAGGTGGAGGTTGGTCTCTTCTGCCAGGCAATCACCAATAGAACAAGGGGACACAGTCTCAAGTTGTGCCAGGGGAAGTATAGGCTGATTGTTAGGAGGAAGTTGTTGCCAGAGAGAGTGATTGGCATTGGAATGGGCTGCCCAGGGAGGTGGTGGAGTCACTGTCCCTGGAAATGTTCAAGAAAAGCCTGGATGAGGCACTTAGTGCCATGGTCTAGTTGACTGGATAGGGCTGGGTGCTAGGTTGGCCTGGATGATCTTGGAGATCTCTTCCAACCTGGTTGATTCTACATGATTCCATGATTTTCTTGTTAATGGTTAGCAAAGACAAAGAATGTCTTTCTGAAGACACAAATGGCTACTGTATCAAAGTTGCAATCTGTCTCAGATTGAGACTACAGGGTTAAAAGAAAAAAAATCTTCTGGGGACTAGAAGATTGTTATTCAATCCCATAATTCTGCTATCTCTTTACAAACTCACAAGGTCAGCTCGTTCTCCTTTCCTCCTCCTCCTGCCCTGTGTCTGGCAGGAGCCACTTTATCAGGATGAACTTGTAAGCAGCAGGCCTGTTTTGGAGCCTCCAGAGGCACTGGAGGGGAGGGGGAAGGATCAGAGCACTGAGGAGTGTTAGATTCAGCTTTTTTTGGGTTGGGGGAAAAAATCCAAGGGGGTTTGCCAGGGATGTGGTAATTGCTTTTTATTGTCTTTCTCTGTATCTCTCTCCAAATATAATTCTGTGTTTTTTTCTCTAATTTCCTTTGAGAGTTAATTTCTGCCAGCTACCTTTAAAAACCATGACAATTACTCTTGCTTGTTTGGGGTGTTGTTGTTTTGATTTTGAGTTTATCTTATATACCTTCACATATTTCTTTAGAAGCCAATCTTAAAGCCAGGCATGAAACACCAACCTTTTCTACACTAGTGCCTAAGGACACCTAACATCATGCATCACCAAGGACCTGATTGCTGGATGCCCTTGAAAACAGTGACATTTCTTAAGCCTCCAAATTGAATTTAAAACAATATATGATAAAATTATTTAAAAAAATCACACAGTACTGCTGTGTGAGAGGCATTCCCAATTGTGCTACATAAACAATAAGCATTTACTAATGGAGCAAGCAAGCCTTTTTCCTAGTAGTGGCCTGTATTTGCTGTTCAAATATCAAATAATAAAAGGTTAGGCAGTTTCCTGTTTCATATCTGTAATATTTTAAGTAGCTATCTTCAATAAAGCAGCCCACAGAGCTCAAATAACGACCTGAAACAGCACTATTTTATTTGAATGCTTTGGTAAAGCAATGGGGCTGCTGCTTTTTTAATCAAATTTCATTTCCCAGCAATAATTTTAATAGCTCCTTTAAACCCATCCTGCTCCCTTAAGGGATGTTGGACTCTGATAAAAACAAAATCATGAACTTGTTTTGCCTCTATAACAGAACCATGCTTTAGTAATAGCCGTTTCTTTCATTAGCACCCTGCTGTGCAGTTTATTAAAGGATGGAGGTGGTGGGGAGGAGAATTTCTGCCAACAGATAAGGAAAAGGATTATCCCTTGAAGACCGAAGTTAACCCTCCTCTGCCTGTGGATGCTCAATAGCATCTGTTCTCCCCTCATAGGGAAAGGGAGAGCCCAGGGAAGGGCACAGGCATAGATGTGGCTGGAGCTGAGGTGCTCTGGGACCATACACCAATAGAAAGCCAGATGTTTTTTCCAGGGGAGCACACAAGCTCAAGTAGGAGGAATCCCTTCCAGTTGCACCACACCACCCATGAGCACAGACTCACTACCCTGGCACGAACACTGTGAGCATTAAGGTCCCAGCATCCTCCTCAGCCTGTCTTCTATCCTAATTTGTCCCTCCTCTAAAATCATCACTCCTTGTCCTGTCACAACAGACTGATAAAAAGACTGTGCCCATCTTTCTGGTTTGTCTTTAAGTATTGGATGACTGTAATAGGGTAAGATCAAGACAAAATAGACTCAAGTTGCACTGTGGGACATTTAGATGAATATTAGGAACAATGTCTTTACCAAAAGAGCAGCCAGGCATCAGAACAGGCTGCCCAGGGAGGTGAAGGATTTGCCATCCCTAGAGGTGTTGAAAAAATCAGGAGACATGGCACTTCAGGACATGTTTTAATGGCTATAGTGGTGTTGGGTCAGACTCAATGATCTTTTCCAACTGTTGTACTCTCAGAGGGTTCTCTTCTGCAGGCTGAGCATCCCTAAATCCCTCAGTACCAGGTGCATCAGCACAAGGAAGAGTTTAAAACCAGGTTGCTAAGGGCAGAGTTATGAAGACTGAGCAAGATCAATACTGAAGCCTGACTGTGCCCCTCCAAGAGCCCTGCTCACTCAGCTGCACAATACAATACAGCACTGTAATCTCAAAGATGTCTAAGCTAAATCTTAACTGTAGCAAGCAAACACAGAATAAGTGAGTGTTTCATCATTGACAACTGGCCATTTATTAAGCATGCATGTCTAAATTTTCTGTCCAAGTAAGTTTGGTGGAAATATAGAGAGACTGAAAACAAACTCACAAAACCTGTGGAAAGAAGAAATATAGTGTGACTGGATTTGATTTCTTTCTTACAGGTAATTGTTGAAGCCAAATGGGGGAAGAGAACGTCAGCATTGGTGTGCAACTTAGAAAAGAAAGGATGGATTTATATAATGTGTGTGATTGTTTAGTCTGAGAATGTGTTTTTATCAAGCAGGCTATGGTTATAAAATATGAGATATTATTTTAAAAAGGGAAAAGTGGAAACTGAAGATTCAAATCTGAGGCAGCATCTGTAGTGCCTCGTGTTAGTTTGTGCAGTGCCTGCTTTTCTAAGTAATTTGAAGAATACATTTCTAAATGTGCAGTCTAATATCCATCTCCTGCACATTTAATGACTGCTTTATAGTCAGAAGTCTGGGTGATTCTATAAGCTTTCTTATACATGGCTTGCAAATCTTCTTACTTAAACCATAGCTGTTCCCACATTCAATCAGAGCCAATAGCAGTCAGTGGAAGCCTAATGGGCCCAGTGATGCTTTGTTGCAGAACCTTAGAGTACCTCATCTTTAATAAAAGACATGGAATTCTTTCACTTGTCCCATTTCTCTCTTACAGTTTGGCAAACTCAATCTTTTTACTTCAATCTGACTGCTTTTCATGTATTTAAATATCTGTTCTTACTTTTGATTACTTCTCAAATCTCTGTTTACACTGCACACATTATATTTGGCAGTTACAATTGCTGAAGATTCAGACACATCAGTTTTACTCTTTAAAGGAATGCCTTCATTTGTGATCATCAACAGCCAGATGCCATTTTCTGACCTCAGCGTCTGGTAAGAGTTCCCAGAAATTAATAGAAGTAGTACCCAAGTAAATATGATTCACGTTCACTGCCAGAAGTGAGTTTGCTTGTTAGCTAAAGTAACTATGGCATTATTGTGTAGATTCAAAACCTGCCTGGACCCTGCCCTGTGCAACCTGCTCTGGGTGAACTTGCTGTGAAGGAAGGTTGGACTAGATGACCTCCAGAAGTCCCTTCCAAACCCTATTTTTCTGTATTTTTTTTCCCTTAAGAAGTTGCTCTGTTTCTAAATAAGTTGAAGCTGTCCTTTACACTGTCTCTTCACTTCTGCACCAAGTTCTTGGTGCAGAATCAAAAGAACAAACTGAAGCAACTACAGTTAAGTGAAGGGCCTAGAAACTTTTTGTAAATAGTTTTAGAGTACAATCAGTATCCTTTAGAATTGAAAATTATTTTTCAGAGGCAGCAGTGAAGCTGCTGCTCAACTCTAAGAGATGGATTAGGTAGAATAATCACATATGTCCAGTTTTGCCTTTGATAAAGTTGTCTTTGCAGCTGCAGTATTCCTTAAAATCAGAACCCCTAAGAATGCCTTTGTAAAGACAAGGCTTCTGATAGATGAAGAACTTTAAAGGTATTTTTAGAATGTAGACCTGATTTGAAAATCCCTACCCTGAGTACTGCACTCCTAAGGTGACAGAACATTGTACTTAACAGCAGATTCAAGTAGGTATTTAGTAACTGTAAAACGTTCATGGTATCTAGGGTAACATTTTTCCTTATTTATGTTGAGAACATGGGAAGCACAAGTAGAAGTATCATTGTAGGGACATGGGAAGCTGTTACCTAGTCATTTAAACAGTTTAATCTTACTATGTGCTGATCTAACCAAGAAAAAGCTTCTCCTTGCATTCTTAATTGGTATAGAACAGATGGTGAGGTTTCTAGTTTAAAGCAGCAAGCCTGTTTAAAAAAAAACAGTGGTGATTTTTCACTGTTAAAGGAGTTTACCATGGTCTATGTGTGGCAAGAAAATGAAGCTTGTTTTACTTGCATGCTGCTAAGCTGGCATTCTAAATAACTTTGGTATATTTTCAGAGCCTCACTAGACTTGAACAGTTCCCAGAGAAGAATTTAACTAATCAAAAGTATGATCTTTTCTTAATTAGGGAGGAAAGATCTAATGACATTTGTAATTCAGCATATCATAAGCATTGTAGATTTTATTGAATGTAGCTATAGCAATAAGATGCTTTTTTTTTAACATTACAAGTAAAAGGAGAGTAATTCAGAAAAAGCATGATCTGAATATTAGGTATTCAGCTGCTGACTTTGAATCTCAAAGATCATCTCAAGTTCTGAATAACCTTTAAAACAGCTCTGTGCTCAGAATTGGCTTTAATATTCTGCTTTTGATTCATGAAAACACAATAAAATAGAAGAAAAACAAAATCAATGTATTGCAAAGTACATCTATATTTTCATATCAGTTCTACCAAAGACTATTGCTTTGCAGAATTCTCTATTGGAGCTTTCTAGTTGTAGTCAGAAAAGGGGGTTTGGATAGATCTCAGCAAGATAAGTGTTGTGTGAAGATGTAAGCTGCACCTGGTTTATCACTGTATTACTACTCATGCAGACAGTACAACTGTTAACATCTTAAGACTGATGAATGCATCTGGCAGGTAGAAAAACCAGAACCAACTCAGTTCAGACTTCCCACTGATCATTTCTGCTCAGTGGAGGCCTTCCTCACCTTTTTTTGCCATTGCTTCTTGGTAGTGAACCACTCATTATTCCCTTGTCTGCCCAGTACTATTTTTATGTGATTCCTCCCCCCCTCCAGTTTATCGTGCACATTTTGGTCAGTCAAAACTCACCAAACTCCAGCAAAATTAAAATTACAGTGCTGTTAGAACTCACCTTTCTGCCTTCACTCACGTTTTTTATGCGCACTGCATTTCTTGGCCCAAACTGTTTTTGTCTCATCACTTCACAGCTGAAGCAGCAGTGTATAAAGAAACCCCACTCTGCAGAAATGACATTATGGAATTCTGTGATCTCTAGAACTGCGTATTTGGCACTGCAGACATGGAACTCCCTTATACCTTGAATATCTGATATCTCCTTTTTGCTGGAACTCTCCTTGTCTCAGGGACCTTCAGATCTAAAGAATCACTGTCAGCACTTGCAGAACCTCACGTACATGATTCTGATTGTGGCCCATGCAAATCTCTGTGTTACAAAAATAGATCCAGCTGATTTTTTTTCCTTTTTATATGTAGGCACAGTGTGGTGGAGGGGCAGCAGCCCCAAAACTGAGGCTTCACCATGCCTCTACATGCCCGGACATGTTCTTCTGCCAGGACCCACGAGGCAGCAAACAAATTGTGTAACACACACACACACACACATGCCCAGCCCGAGTACCCTGGGGTCCGGGCAGGTAATCCCCTATTGGAAGGTCAGGCATGTCTCTACTGCCTATTGGGGCAAGGTTTGGCTTACGGCCAACCTGATTGGTCATTTTAGATGTCCAACGAGCCACGAATCTCGGCCCAGAGTCCATAAAGAGGGGTGCACAGCAGCACCACATGGTCAGTCCAGTCAGACGGTCCAGAGGTTCAAACCGTTCAGAAGCTCAGAGCATTTAGACTCAGCTCTGATCCACAGCAGCATCCTGCTGCGCTGACCTGCTCGCATGGCCTAGACACAGGATCAGGCCTTGCTCACTTGCAAGCATTACAGAGGCTCAGACCTCATACATTGATCTCAAGGCGCAGTCAAGCTACCTGCGAATCCTTTGAGAAGCAGAGCACATTCATGCCTGCACACCATACATAAGCCTGGAGCTATCTAGATTCATCTACGGAGCTTGTCGCCATGCAGCACGGCATAGACCCTGCTTGCCCAGCATAGATATTGCTTGCCAGCTATTCTGTAAGTCTGGAAAGATCCAGAGCCCGGCAAACCCCTTTCCAGATGGTCTGCAAACCTGCAAACACAGCCTGCTAGCTGTGAGACTGTGTCAGAGGCTACACGGACAGATCCTTCTCCTGCACCTAGGAATTCCTGCCAGCTGATGATCCCTGGACACGCACAGCATCCAGAAGCCGCAGCACCGAGGCAGAGACTACTTCACCCCAGGAGAGAAGGTTAGAGAAATACTGTTACCCCAGAGACTGGGAAGAACTTCATCCCTTGCAAGCTGGGACAGACTCCAGCTCACCAAGACCCCAATACTGGGCACACGCTGAGACAGATTCCCAGGAGGGCGATTAATGATTAATACTTAAGAACAGCTTCAATACCTTTGTAATGTAAGTTACCTCTATCTGAAGAGCACACACAGTTTCAGCCCTTGCTGGGCAAACATTAGAGTTGTTAAGAAGCATTAAGCCTAAGAAATCTTTCTCTCTGTCAATAGTTGTTAATAATTTGATATTTCCATTTAATAATCAATCCCTGTAAATATATCCCAAAGCTATTTTCATAAACTTGCATAAAAACCTGATTTCATAGTGGTTGGGGGTGGTATAAATTTGTAAATATTAATTTTAATAAATAATTTTATAAAAAATCAAAACCACCTCAAATTAATTTCTCACCTCCCCCTAACAGAGGAGGAACAGAGAAATCCCCTCCACAACACACAGTAAAAAACTTCTTTTCAGTGTCTACTTTTCAGCCCCACTTGATTTTAGCTACAATGCTTCTCTGAGAAATAAGGTCTCAATTCCCCCCTTTCCACTATGCACAGAGATGTTACTGGTGGAACTTAGCCAGTTCTGTCCCTCCGCAGCCAGACAGTTATCTCTTCATCCTAGCTACACTAGCTTTGACTAACACAAACGTAGAAGCTCTCTGGCTCCAGTTCCTAGAAGCATAAGCTGGGATGATGAATGCAAGTGTAAAAGAAAGGAAGGAGAAGTGACATGTACATGGCAGGAGAAAGAAAACCTACCAAAAAAACTATAAGGGCAGCAAGATCACCACTGAAGCTGTACTTTTCAGCTGTCATTCCTAGTTTAATCTAAATATTCCACTTCTGTACATATTCCACTTGTCTAAAACCGGTCAGGACAAAATCCAGCATAGATTGCCTAGTTGTAATTTTCACTAAAATATAAACTAATGAATACACTGGAACTAAAAAAATTCAGTCAATATGTGGTTTTCCTTTTTCTTCATGAGGTAAGGGACATAGAAGACCTCATATTTCTCACAACAACTTCATGTATTTTATCTTTTTACTATTTCAGTGTCTTTGGTTTACAAGAGGGCTTCATGGGCCCATCCCTGTTCTTGTACCTGAGAGATTTGATAGTTTGAGAATATTAGTAGAATCATAGAATCAACCAGGTTAGAAGAGACCTCCAAGATCATCCATTCCAACCTAGCACCCAGTTCTATCCAATCAACTAGACCATGGCACTAAGTGCCTCATCCAGATAAAGTGTCCGTGCCCATGGTGGAGACATTGGAACTAGATGACCTTTAATGTCCCTTCCAACCCTTCCATGAGGCCTTTCCTCCCTGGTGGTAGGACAACCAGCAAGTACTAGTTCTAAAACATTTTCCTAAGCAAATTATTTCTGTACACATCTACTCAGACATGCAGTGAGTTTACATCAGCCACTGGACACCATCAGGCCTCTCTACTGCATTTATTCCAGTTCCTAAATTAAAGGTTTGCCGTCCCTTACCTTCTAAACATATCTAGCACCTCAGTACTCTTAGAATACACAATGAAGGCACGCTAATAACCATTAAATTAGTGAATAACAGAAACTAGTGCATAATTTAATTGCCAGATGTGATCCTCTTTCATTCATGCTCTTAACAGTTTCACACGACAAGCAGTCCATATCTAAATTATACTGGCAGAACAAGGCATCTATGTTCTGATTAGACCACTCTACTCATCACTTTCCTGGTGGCACTGAGCTGGTTCATTACCACTATTGAAAATACTGTTTCCTACAAAAAAATCCTACTATGGCAGGAAGGTTGGAAACAGATGATCTTTAAAGGTCCCTTCCAACCCAAACCATTCTAGGAATCTAAGAATTGTATTTTCTTTATCTCAAATAAAAATGCAACTTCTTAATCTTCATTCACTTTAAAAAAACAGATTATGTTCTGTGTGTTTGGAACCAGGCTGACATATCTAAATTATCTCCTTGTCAGCAGGTGACTTAGTACCAACAGCTACACACTTAACCAGAGGTTTTTAAGAGGCAGCTGATGACTGGTAATTCATCAACATTAGACTGGACCTTACAGTTAACTTTCTGCCAACTAAAAAGTGAACAGTTGTCCTGCAGCAGAATGCCTCCAGATGAGTGGTCTGCTTCTCTAGAGTGCATTTGGTTTCTCTGATTTTTCTTCATTTTGAAGAATCTCAAAATATTTCAGAACTGTGTTTTTGCTGCCTTTTCATTAAAGCATCCAGTGGGAGCGTGAACTTTCATGTCAGATTGCTACCACAGCCAGATGGTTTTTTCATTAGCTGCTGTAATGGACTACATATTTACAAGAGCAGCACTAACACATTCTATCTTCAAAATACAAGGCCAGTCCACCTGTAAGAAATTGTTTTTTCAGCCAGATGTTATCCCAGACTGAGGCCAAGAGGAAGCAACTTTTAGATAGCTAAAGAACGTGTGATGTGTAAAGTTTAATAGTATTGAGCTATTTGTAATTCATAGGCATGAGCTCAAAACATCAGTTTCAATTTATAATTTTAGCTGTCTGATTAATTGAGTTCACTGGTGTGACATAGGCAGTTTCCATCCCACCAGGGATCAGAAGAGAGATGATCAGTAAGACCTCCTCCTCAGTCATGCAAGCCAGAGTTCTGTGCTTGGCAACTCAGTGTATACCTCACTGTAAATTATGAACACGGATCAGGAAACCAGGTTTGGACAAGATATGATAGGATTCATATCTTGTTCTGGCTTTGCATCAACACAATGTAATCAATCAATGAAACTTAGAATCAGAAATTATTGCTGCATGACTAGCCAAGGAGCTGGAAATCAGCACTAAGTGCCTCAAAAATAGATTTGGCATTGCAAAGCAAGTACATAGCTCATAACCAAAGCCTGAAAGTGCAAGAAAATTGATGCCTAGGTTTTATACTGGTATTCAAAACCTAGATCTCCTAAAAGTGAAAGAAACAAGAAATTTAGCTGGAGCTGGTCAGGATGATGGGCTCACAGTTGCCATTGGAATGGTCTGCCCAGGGAGGTGGTGGAGGCACCGTCCCTGGAGGTGTTCAAGAAAAGCCTGGATGAGGCACTTAGTGCCATGGTCTGGTTGACTGGATAGGGCTGGGTGCTAGGTTGGACTGGATGATCTTGGAGGTCTCTTCCAACCTGCTTGATTCTATGATTCAGTTGTAGTAAGTTTAAAAATAAAATTTAAAAAAAACTGCCAATGAGACCTAATTCACTTTGGGCTTTGCACAACAGTCAATCAATAATACAGAGGATTTTTTTTTTTTTTTGCTCTAAATTTTTACACTTGTTTCTTCAAGAGAAAATGCTATACATTATGTTAGGTAACACAGGCTGGGCATACCAAGGCCTGGAGTAGGAGTCAGGACATTTTGGTCTGTTCCAGACTTGCTTTAGTGACTAGGTGCTTACCCTGATAGTCCTAGAGAATGGGAGTTTCAGGGGTTGGAAAACTCATTGTATCTTCACTTCTGCTGATATATATAATTGAAAGGTTGGAGTACAGAAATGGAAAGAAGTGATATTGAAAGGAGAAAAATAAGTCAGAAATGTAATAAATACCAGGTTGGGTTTAGTTATAGAAGTCTATGAAGCCTGTTACAGCTACACAAGCCACTCATGAGTACAAGGCTCTCACTGCAGCCAGCATACTGAGGCCATGAGAGAATGGCCTAGCTTGGAAGGGGTCTTAGAGATCCAAACTCCAACCTTTACTCCTATTCCAACCAGGGAGTAGGCATCTGCAACCTATTCCAGAGTCCCACCGCACAGAAAATTTCTGAAGGACTACTCTATTTAAACACTTTTTTACCTACATCATTAATCAGCTAGAAAGTGACAGCTCATGTAAATATTTGGAAGAGAAAATGAGGGCATAAAACTAGTGGTACAAGGATAATTCTCTGTTCATTAAAGGTTAGATAACACAAAATTATTAAACATTACTTCTGATTGTGAAACACAGTTAAGCATCAGCCTCTTACTTTCTCATCAACACTTTTCTAAAGCAAACCATGTCAGCAAACAATTTCTTACACTGTCATTCTATTTTCATGTTCATCTTCCTTTTTTATGTTACTCTATTTGAAGGGATAATTTTCACATGGATGATTGTCCTCCTGTCACTGAACTGTAAGCCTGAAAACATCACTTGAAGGTACACCCCTTTAAAATATGATTTCTTTTCTCCATTTGCTGTGTATCAACCTTTAAACAAACCTAGAAATATTAAGCAACTTCAGGGCATGGATCACAGAATCATAGAATCAGTCAGGGTTAGAAGGGACCACAAGGAGCAGCCAGTTCCAACCCCTCTGCCATGGCCAGGGACACCCTACCCCAGATCAGGCTGGCCAGAGCCCCATCCAGCCTGGCCTTAAGCACCTCCAGGGATGAGGCCTCAATCATCTCCCTGGGCAACCCATTCCAAGCTCTCACCACTCTCATGGTGAAGAACTTGCTCCTCACACCCAGCCTGAACCTACCCATCTCCAGCTTTGCTCCAGTCCCCCTAGTCCTGTCACTACCTGATACCCTGAAAAGTCCCTCCCCAGCTTTTTTGTAGGTGCCCTTGAGGTACTGAAAGGCCACAAGAAGGTCACCTCAGAGCCTCCTCTTCTCTAGACTGAACAGACCCAACTCTTTCAGTCTGTCCTCGTAGGAGAGGTGCTCCAGCCCTGGAGCTCCAGGATGCTTCCCATCAACTTGCCAAGTAGCATTACCACAACACATTGTTTCATTGGAAGTAAATGCATGAAATTCAAATGCTATGTAAAAATATTTAGGTGACTATAAAATTTGGGAAAGGGGTTTAAGTCCTCTTACTTTCTGAAAAGCCTGAAGAACTTGGTATTGTTCTGTTCCTTCCTCTAGCTTTTATTATAAGATTATCTGTTGCAAATACCTGAAAGGAGGTTGTAGCCAGTTGGGAGTTGGTCTCTTCTCCGAGGCAACCAGCAACAGAACAAGGGGACAGAGTCTCAAGTTGTGGCAGGGGAGGTATAGGCTGGATGTTAGAAGGAAGTTCTTCCCAGAGAGAGTGATTTGCCATTAGAATAGACTGCCCAGGGTGGTGGTGGAGTTGCCATCCTTGGAGGTGTTTAAGAAAAGCCTGGATGAGGCACTTAGTGCCATGGTCTAGTTGATTGGGTAGGGCTGGGTGCTAGGTTGGACTGGATGATCTTGGTGGTCTCTTCCAACCTGGCTGATTCTATGAAATATGGTGTGCCTTAGCTGAATATCAAAACCTACAGGTAAATGACATAGCATTATGTTGGAGATCATATTGGAGATGATAGTTTGGGCCACACAAGCTCTGCAAGTCTATCCAGAACAATGGTAACCAGAGAAGTCTCCTGCTGATTCTGAGATGACTAATTCCCTATCTCTTATGAACAAACTTCTCCCAGTCCATTTAGTCCATCCATGCCTGTTAAAAATTTCAAAGGAGCTATTTTTTTTATTAGCTATGTCTATCACAGCCTTTCCAGAAGCCTCAGTTTAGGCTTCCCTGCCATAACATTTGCTTGGCCTACAAATATTAGGCATTGCTTAATTAATGAGAGCTTTGAGGATTTATCTGTTTCTGGACTGGAGTAAATAAGCCTGGCACTGAATTTTTTTAAAAGGTTGACTACTTAAAATTCAGTTTTACCTGGATGGATTTACCATTTTTAGAGTGAGAAGGGAGATGTGACATCAGCAAACTGTAACATTTTGTTACAGAGTATTTGTTCTGAAATGACACCTGAAGTATCCCATATATCAACAAAATTATTACTGAGGATGCCTTTCACTTTTGAATTCACAGGATGATGTTGAATTTAACATTCACTCAGGAGTACTTGGTACAATTTACAATGACGACCAAAAATAATGAATAATTTATTTATATCATCAATTAATAACCATCCATCCATTTAAAAGTTTCATCCTCATGCATTCTGGAAATCTGCAAATTAATTATGCAAAACCCTGAATGAGTATAAAATTGAAATGCTTAAGAATTTAAATGATGCAATTAAAAGCTATTGCATGTAACTCAAAATTATTTTCTTCTAATACTTACTCATCAATCTTAATTTTGGTACTAGCATTTAGAAACAGAATCAGCTCTTATGTCTTGTCAAAATATTAGAAGTTTGAGTAAAGACTGTATCCTTCCTACTTCGGTTACATTATTTCCAGACATGAATTGGAAGTCTTCATTTAAGCAGCAGTGGCCTTTTTAAAGATGGATTGCAAAGCCTATCAAAATGAAGAGGGTGAGGTCACTGGTGTCAATCCTGATTCTTTAAAACAAAAGAAATCCAACAAGAACTGGTCCCAAACTGATAGCATAGCTACCTTTAAGCATTCATGAATCATAGAATCACATGGGTTGGAAGGCACCTCTAAAGGTCATCTAGTCCAACCCTCCCTCAGTGAGCAGGGACATCCTCAAGTAGATCAGGTCTCACAGAGGCTTGTCGAGCCTCACCTTGAATATCTCCATGGCTGGGACCTCAACTACCTCTTTGTAGTGCTGGCAAATCAATACTCGGCTAGGGATACTTCAGATTTGCTGACCAGACTGCCTGAAAATGTTGTACCAACACAGGTATTTTTATTATTGTTATTTTCACTAGCATATCAACATCTTGCTTCCTACTCTCTTTTCCATAATACACCTTGGAGTACATTACCTGCATGTCAAAAGCTCTTAACACAGTTGAGTGTGTGCATGCTTACTGAGGTAAACACTGAAATCTTTAGGCAGTATCCATTTATTTTCCTTTAATGAAATCAATCTGATTTTGCTATAATTCTCCCTTCATTTTGCAAGCAGAGTAGTGAGTTCAGCAGCACATAAAGTTTAGAGAGTAATTTCCTTACTGATTAAAAAAGGAATGTTTTCTTTTTTCTCTTGTAGTGAGCAACACACTGAGGTACTGAAACACTAGGGAAGAGGAAGCCCTTTTCTAATATATGGATGTTGCCTGGACATAAAGAAATAGCATTGGACTTCACCAGAAAGGTAATCAATGGCCAAGCTTCAATCTTATAAAAGTTCTGCAATCTCATCAGAAATGCAGGAATAAATATTTAGCTTCCTTTCCCTTCTCCCTTGGCACCAAAACTTTCTGAATGCGAGGCGTTAGCCTTTGCATTAGTTTATTGATCTTTTAATGTGAGATCTAACTTCCTTCAGGGGCACTATAAATACAGTATTGCAAAAGTCCTGTGATATCAATATTCATTTATTTTTATTGATTAGTTGCCAATTCTAGATTCTGTGTACTGAATTCCTGTATGCCAAATACCTGTTTCAATTAATGAAGTTAAAATTGGCTCCAATAACCTACAGAAACAAAAATGTTTTCTATTACAAAACTAATTATTTCCTTTTTTTTCCTCCCCTAGTCTGCAACTGACTTATCCCTAGAGCCTCACTGGAAGACACAGAATAACTAAAGAAAACCTATTTATAAACTTCTGTTGTTTGCTGTCTAGTACAAGAACATCCTTTCTCTAAGCATTGGAATTAGTAGGTGAAATCGACCAACAGAACACATTTCAGAAAGTGGAATTGTAGTGTGGCTCTTAGAATACATTTCAGAAGGTGGAATTGTAGTGTGGCTCTTTTGGCACAAAGCACATGTATTCCTATGCATTTCTGTTATTCAAACACAGATATGATCTTTAAACAAGGCAGGTGAACACATTCACGAGTAGTAATTCTGAAACGGGGTCTGAGTGTCTCAGGTGTGTTTCCTCTTTACTGTTTCCTCATGTGGCACCTTCCTCTTCCCAGCACTTATTTTTCAGTTAACAGTCCATCTTTAGAAACTTGACATAGCAACAAACAAACCACTAGAACTCAGTAAAGGCAAGCCCAAATATTAACTTCTCTGAATGCAGGTAACATTAATTCACCATTATATTCTCCTGGTTGAATGTTCCTTTCAAGAATTTAACAACAACAAATCTAGACACAGGTGCCCTTGAATGTAGATTAATTATCTTTAGCTGCTTTCCTCACTTAGTAGTTGAGTGAAACAAGTCTTGATCCCAATAAACCTTCTTTTCCACTAGTTTTAAAGATTCCTGGCTTTTTAACTATATCATGCCAGCAGTTTAAAAATCAAAGCACCATGACAAGCACGCACATATATATATATACACACACAAGCATGTCTGGAACCTCAGAAGAATGTATTGCTCAAGGCTCACTTAACCCTTTGTGAGAGAACTTCTGAATGTAGATTTTTATAAATCATTTAAGGCACGAAAACTAATCCTCTCTTCACCCTACAGATTGTAATTTTTCAACCCTACTCACAGAAAATAGAAGCAAATTTGAGTATCAAAAAAACAGGTTAAATAATCTGGGTTTTAAGCCCAGTAAAAATATATTCATGTCACTAAATGCTCAGTAAATCCCAGGTCAGACAGAACAGCTTTAATTCTGTATTCTACATAATAGTCTCATTGTTTTAAGAATAGACCTACAGATATGTCTTGTGAGCTATGTACCTCTATCTTCTCCCCTGCCTTTCCCCAGTGGATGAGATACAATGACCAAAATTAAACTCTGAGCATAGATGGAACTAATGGACAAGTAACAATAAAATTTAATCAGCTGGTTTCTGTGAAGTATGAATAAGAGGAAATTTTAAATGGATAGAGCAAACAATTAGAACAAACAACATTAATTTTCAAGTAATTAGCTTAAATATACCTACATAAAATGCTAATTTATGACTGCTTAGAGAAATGCTATTAGCTGAGGAGAAAGCAGAACATACCTCATTTTCACAGTATCATCAAGGTTGGAAGACACCTCATAGATCATCAAATCCAACCCTTTACCACAGAGCTCAAGGCTAGACTATGGCACCAAGTGCCACATCCAATCCTGCCTTGAACAGCTCCAGGGACAGCGACTCCACCACCTCCCCGGGCAGCCCATTCCAATGGCAAATCACTCTCTCTGTGAAGAGCTATCTCCTCACCTCGAGCCTGTATTTCCCCTGGCACAGTCTGAGGCTGTGACCTCTTGTTCTGGTGCTGGCCACCTGAGAGAAGAGAGCAACCTCCTCCTGGCCACAACCACCCCTCATTGCTCATGCTATATTTTATAATTTATATTTATTTAATTTTATCTTTATTTTATATATCTTCTAGTCTGCAGAGATACATTTTATACATGTTTAACATTTGATTGTGTGCTAGTTTGAAGCAGAGTATAATGTTTTGGTGAGAAGAAGCAGATCATAGGCTGTGGAAGGAAAACAATGGCGATGTCTACTTCCCTCAGAGTCTTGCTGAACAAGAAACTAAAACATTAGATAACACTCTCAACATTTTTTCTCTCACTCCTGCTTGGGCTGCTGGCTGAGCAACATATTACTCCCTAATCTCACCCTCCATTTGGCCTAACCCACCTTTGCTTCTTAATTTCTTGGCTGAACCTCTGTTCTTCCTTGGGACTGCGGTAAGGTTATGAGGGGCAGGTGGAAATTGAGGGGTGGTTGAGAGCCCCTCCTGGGGACTCAGGTTTCTGGGAGGGGAGTTGTGTTTCTGTATTACCTTTTACCTTGTATATTTCTGTCTATAACTGTATATACTGTAAATATCTGCTTGTATATTGTGCTATCTGTAAATAAAATAGCTTCATTCATATTCCCAGAGCCGACTGAGTCCAGTCTGGGTGACTTCTAAAGTGTGCGGGGATGGGGAACACCCAAACCATCACAGAATGTCAACGCTTAACAGAAGGAACTGTGCTTGCTTCTTTCTGGGAAGAGCTACACTGCTTTAGGTATTTGTGGAAATAGAAATAATTTGCTCCTGTGTACAGCTTCATCACCTAGCTGAACAAGTTTGTCAATATGAAACACAATTACATTGAGTTTCAAATTTGTTAATAGAACAAATGGTCATAACTCTGACCATTTGTCTGTGTATTTATCTTTTCCCCGGGGAATGAACAAAATTAATAACAAAGGTAAGCTTCCTAAGCTTATTCTCAGTCCCCCAAAGTAGTCTTAATCAATGTTGCTGTGAGCCAAGTCAAGATGGAGCATACTAAATTATTCCTCATGGCTGTAGTATAACTGATGTAATATCTGACATTATAGTGAAGTAGAGGTGTCGTGTTTTCAAATTTAATCATGCAAGCACTTAATACTGCAATTCTTACTAGAACAGATTTCTGCCAGATAACAAAATTACAACCCAGCAAATAAAATAGCTGGAAGTCTCAACCTTTAGTTAAGTTGTAAAAAGGAGAAGCAGTAGCCATCACCTGTTGTCAGCTTTGTTCTGCAGAAAGCTAAAGATCTAATTATGCTAGCATTTCTAACCTGGTGCCTTGATACACAAGTGTTTTCTGAGAGTAATAAAACAGATGACCCCCCAAAAAAAATACCAGTTTTATACATCACTATGAAAATATCATTTTCTGCTGGTGGAGACAAGGGTTACAAATAGCAGTTTCACAAGAAATAACCTTGAGATGCATGTAGATTGAAAACTGTTGCAGAAAATATAGTGCCACACACCTCCTAATCTTAGACAGGGGCGCAAGCAAGGAAGTCTTAAGACAGGCATTAACTGCAATTTGCTGAGGCAACTAAATACCAAAACAGAGCAACTGAAACAGTTATACTTTGTGGGAGCAATACTGATGCTAATGCTTAAATGACACTGAATATCTGAGCATCTCTTGTAACTGTAAGGCTGTAAATAGAAAAAGCCCCTAAGGCTATGTCTGTTGTTCAACATCTCAGCACAATTCAGTCTCTGGATGATTCCTCACTCCAAAATGGTGTAAAATGGACACCTTCCATTTTTTCCTTCCTGCATGAGAAAAAGGAAATTCAAATGTCTCAGAATAAAGGAATTGTGCAGTGTTTTGGGCAAGTCCCCAGTCCAGATAATCATGAGAATGCCTTCATGGAGAAAGACTATTGATTAATCACTAATGTAAGATGTACAGACTTAAGCTTTTATTTTTAAATCTATTATTAGCCTACTAAATGAATATTTCACTACCTCATGCCACAGTTACACTATTTATAAAGTACTGATAAAGATGCTGTTTTGCTTTGTAAATTGCTTTGAGATCAATGCATTCTACAATAGGATTAGTTTATTACTTCTGTTCATCAAAACATACCAGCAGTCATTTGAAATTTTGGCTGTAATTATTTAAATCAGATCAGTTGTCTGTTGGTCTGCAAACCATACCATAGGTATTGATGCATCTCAGAAGCTACTCCATCTTTTCTCTGCTACCACTGCACGTCCTGGTGCTCCTCCCTCCTGTTCCTGAGAAATCCTCTGTTCAATTTTAGCCAGTCAGACAACTGTTTCCCTAAGAGTCTGTGAATGATGGCTTTGTAAGCAGTTAAGTGAAAAGAAATCTGCTGTGCAAAGCTGCTTTGTTTATTGCTTTTGCTGACTGGCTGAAAGTGAGATCACAGTACGCTCAGAGGGCTTGATACAAATGAAATCATTTCACAACAAAATACATCTTCAGACAGATGACATAATAAAATACATTCATACCTTGCAAAATTTAATAGTTGTCATTAAAATGTGATTATATATACATGAATGTAAATACAGTTTCCAGATTTGTGCAACTCAAGCATATTACTACTGTAGTTTTATATGAAAATGCATCAACATATTCTCAGACAGCATCAAAGTTAGCACATGAAAGTAGATAATTCCAGATCTTAGAGTCATCACAAGTTAACTGATACTGGGAGACCTTGCACTGGCATAGTGGCAGCAAATAGTAGGAGCATTCTCATACTGGCATGAAGAGGAAAAAAAAAGAGCTCTTCTATGCGTCTTTTACATATGGCCACTCAGCTTGCCTGATTCCTGCTGGCATTGCATCTGGGATAAAATGACTCTTGGTTCACCAATGTGGTTAGATGGTTATTCTCCAGTTGGTTTCCATGTTACAAAGACTTCTATGCTTTCTTGCAAGAGGCGTGCACAACTAGCTTAGTTTAGGATTGGCACATGTGGATAGCTCCAGTTGGTCCAGGGTTACTGGCATGGCATGGATAGGTGACATTACCATAACACTCCGAGGGTCAGCCCCTGGGCTGGCTAACCCAGCCCCCTTGGGCTGGCTAACTCTGCCCACATGCAGCTGGCACTCCACCCCCTGCAGCTGCATGTTGGGGGTGGTACCCAGCACCTGGTATCTTAGGTCCCAAGATGGACTCAAGGACACTTCCCAGCACAATTTGCTCATGTTTATCATTTCATGTCCTGTTAGCAAAAAATCACTCCACAGATTCCTTTGGCCATAGATGCATTTGGGTAAGAACAAAAGCAATAGTCTTTATTAGAATGTTCAAGAGCACACAGAAGTGGACATATGAACTGAGATGGGTTTGATTCAGTAATTTCAGAGAACAGATTTGTACAATATAAAAGTGTGCCCGTCATTTACTACCTACAAGTTTCTAACTGGTACCTGCTGCACTGAATCATGTCAGTAAATGTGCAGCTGAGACATTACTTAACAAATATACTGGTGATGTAATTTTGCACTTACTATTCAAAATGGCTACTTACAAAGTCTTGGTCTTGAAAGACTAAGCAAAAGAAATAAGTCTAACTGAAAAAAAACTTTGAGTAAGAATTTAAAGTCAAGAAGATGCTAAGTCATGCAGACCCACCCATTACAACACTAAAGTTTGAATGGTGGCCTCAGGCAGATAACTACATGTGGAGTGATGGGAGTAGGCTACTGGAAATAGTCATAAAAAATTGAAGAGTTGCTAACATGCTACAAAACATCAGCTGCTTCAGTGACTTTTAGAACACAAGAAACTAAAATATTGACACAGTATCACAGTATTACCAAGGTTGGAAGAGACCTCACAGATCATCAGACACAAACATGATTCAAATGTCTGCAAGGGATCTGACTCAAAAAAATGAAGGGGATATAAAGCTCATAGTGAGAGTAAATTAAATTGCTAGTGAAGTCCTTTTAGCTGAGATGATTCTTATTAGACTGAATTCCTGCATATAGTCTGATGCATAAAAGTATGGAAAAGTGTAACTGAAACTGCTTTTTGTAGCCTAACATCTTTTCTTCCAGTGAAAGTAAAAGACAATTTGAACAACTGCAGAGGATTTTTCATAAACAATCAACTCATAGTACTGGACAAAATAGCAGTAGTGCAAATCTGAAGCTGTTCCAGTAATGTAGGGAAATGAAAGAGAGATACCAAGAATATGTGAAGAAATAAAAACCTCTTTAGGAAGAGAGGTTCTCCTTGAATAGGAGTTTTAAGACTCGAATGTCAGTGGTAAACAGTTTGAGAAAAGCAAATATTACATATAGCTCCTCTTTTTTTTGCTTCATCTTGTCACAGAAGTAATGGCACTAAAGTTGCTCTGAATTGCAAGACTAAATTCCATTGTAATATTAACTGGATAAGTAAACTTCATCAGACCTTGCTCACATTTTCAACATACTCAAAGAAGAGTTTTCTAATACTTTTTAATTTTATTTTGATGCAATTCCTCAGCTCTAATGAGAGATGTGCTTGCTTCTGAAAGCTGTTGGTAAACAGATAAAGTAGTAACTTAGCCAAGCACTCTCTAAGAACTGCAAACCAGGAGAAGTTTTACAAGAGAAGGTTCTATTTGCTGCTATTTCCCAGTGCATTAGGAGAAATTACTGAATGAAAGAAACCAGATTTGTATATCAGTAGTAAGACACAAGAATATACAGATCTGCAGTGCTGAGAACATTTTGGTCAAAACTATGCTCTTCAAAATAAATTTCATTTGTATTTTCCACAAGTGAAATTCTCCTGTCACTATCTGAGAAGAAAAGAGGAAGGAGTCTTAACTGCCATAAATGCTTAGAAAATTTGACCTGGTCCATAGCATTGCTATGTTGTATGAGATAGAGGAAGAAACAAGAAAATGTTCTTTAAATGTTCAAAGCTGGTTGAGGGCCTGGTACATAAACCCTATGAGGAGAGGCTGAGGTAACTGGGGTTGTTTAGCCTGGAGAAGAGGAGACTCAGGGGTAACCTCATTGCTGTCTACAACTACCTGAAGGGACATTGTAGGCAGGTGGGGGTTGGTCTCTTCTCCTAGGCAGCCACAAATAGAACAAGGGGACACAGTCTCAAGTTGCGCTGGGGGAAGTATAGGTTGGATGTTAGGAGGAAGTTCTTCACAGAGAGAGTGATTGGCATTGGAATGGGCTGTCCAGGAAGGTGGTGGAGGCACCGTGCCTGGAGGTGTTCAAGAAAAGCCTGGATTAGGCACTTAGTGCCATGGTCTAGTTGACTGGATAGGGCTGGGTGCTAGGTTGGCCTGGATCATCTTGGAGGTCTCTTCCAACCTGCTTGATTCTATGAAATAGTTGATAACACCTTACAGTACCAGTGACCAGCTGCCTCAGAATGCCAGAAGAAGGTTATTTTCAGCCAGAACCCTCATTTCCAATTAACAGATGTTTCTCTCATTTTGACAAATATTAGCAAAACATTGCCTTTTCAAAATAGTCATTAAAGAATCTCTCTATTACCTGAACCAGTCATATAGCTGATAGAGCTGTACAGCAGCTTTTCGCATAGCCCAGATCATTACCTAAGCCTGATGGCAACTCTCCCAAATTATTTTGTGTTATAGTTGAGTGGACAACAAATGTGAGGCTTTATGTGCAGGAATTTTCTGCTTTTCTTTGGACAGCAACATGCTGTTGCTTCACTATGTGGCATTTATGCTGCTGTTTTATGGCTGTAAACAGTTGCAAGCTATTACTCACCCTGAAGCTAAGTTTAAATAGGTGACAGCTACATAACAATATGCATTCTCCTACATTCAGAAACCTTAATTGTAATCAACAGCTCTTACTGATCTCTGAGCACAAAATGTTGTGGATCAAACACAACCAATTCCATAAGCAGGTGATATCCTGTTTGCTTAGATAATTAACTGAAATCAACTTCATTACTAAATTCTCTAATATGCAAAGCTTTCAGCAAGAAACAGAGGCTAAGAGGTCACAATTTTTCCTTTCATTTTCGTTTGCCTACATGTTTGTTTTATGACGTAGTATCACAGAATCAACCAGGTTAGAAGAGACCTCCAAGATCATCCAGTCCAACCTATCCCCCATCCCTATCCAGTCAATTAGACCATGACACTAAGTGCCTCATTCACTCTTTTTTTGAGCACCTCCAGGGACAGTGACTCCACCACCTCCCTGGGCAGCCCAGCAGTAAAGCTGTAGGAGTAAGAAACATACTGCCTTTACATGTGGGGGAAGAAAGAGTTTTAAAAGGAGCATCCATGTTAAATTTAATTACTTTTATCTGACTTATTATGGTATTCATGCTTAGTTTTCCTCATACTTACAAACATCATCACCAAGCAGTCCACCACACATATTCCTAGCCTTTGGAGTTGCAAGAAAACTGCACTGCAAGAACTTAGCAATGAAATGAACAGCAGTCTGAAGTCTATACTACATCTGTACAAGAAACTGGATTTTATCACTCCACCACTTTCTCCTGACTTGCCACAGATTCTTGTCTTTATTCAGCAAGAACATCAGTTCTAGAAGGGACTTCAGGCTTTCTGGGCACTAGGCACCATGCAGAGAATTCCAAGTCATTCTTAGTGAGCTTAGGCATCAGCATAGCAGAGGTACTGATCTGCAGTGGCTGGGTGTCAGCTTGATCCATTGATGAGGACATCAGCATTCAAAATATAACCACAGTTTGAAGGTTTTGAGAATGTGGGAATCCAAATAATGACCAACTGAAAGGTGGGGTTTTTCAGAGAGAGACTGTTTTTTACCAGAGTTTCTATGCAAAAGTTTAAAAGGTGTGCTGCTAGTTCTGGAAAATAAATGTTCCCTTTTCCCTTTCAATTAAAAATGCATGCAATTAGCAGTTGAAATAGAGCAATCGATGTTTACTAAAGAGCTGTCCTGCACATTTCTCTTAGAGCAAGAGGAAAAGTGGGGAAGAAAAGCCCAAAGAAGTAAAGAAGCCAATATTTTAGTTAGCTACAACAGGCATAAAAACTCTTCTTCATTTAAAGAAATAAATTGTTATTGCAATTTTGGTGGATATTGCTTCAAAGGAGAATGTTATTTGGAAGGTTTTTTTCCCCACAGATTTGTGGCATTATGAGCAGCTCTACTCCTTCACAGCATATCACAGTACATTAAGTTAAGTTCAGGTTACCTGTAATCTTTATATCACAAATGATCTAGCATGGGCCATAAATTCTTTAAATTTGAGGTTGCCTAAAATAGAGAGCAGAGGAATCAGTCACTTTCATAACCTGATCAAGCCTGGGTAATCACAAAAAGAGAGTTGTGACAGGAGCCAAAGGAAAATATGGTTCATTTAATCCTTTATAAATTGATAAACTCTCGCAGCTTTAAAGGCATAACCCTCTCAAAGCAAAATAATCAAATCCATCTCTTGTCAGCTTGGGGAGATTTATAATTAGAAGCTGAAGATTTTTTAGCAATATTGTCAGTCTGCTTTTCAGATCAATGCCAATGAAATATTTTGTTTACAATCTAACCTCCATTTCCCCTAGAATTTGAAAGTTTTAATACCAAAAGTAGTTACGTCTAACTCTATTGATCCAGTGGTAAATTAAATGGCAAACAAAAGCAATTGCCATGTTTTGTAAAAATACTCTCAACAGGGAGAAAAATTCTCTATTACAGCAGGATCTGTTGCACTGAAATGAAAGTTTCATTTCAAGAATAATCTTGCTAAAAAACAAAGACCTTCACGTGGCTAGATTCATTTGAGGGGAACAGGTACAAAGGTAATAAAAATGGAATTGTATATGGAATCCCCTTTCCTTAGTATAAAGGCAAAAGAGCACCCCAAAAGTGTAAAACTAACCTAAAATTTTCATATAATACTTTTATTCTAGCAATGTATTTCCTTTTTACTTCAAGTAGTTAATTGATAACTTTTCTATTTAGAATTATTTGATTTCTTTGTATTTCCTGTTAAATCCTCTCTATTGATCTCTGAATTATTATATATAAATTATTTATACTGTGTATAAGTTAGATATCAACAGTGAGATTGTTGAGATACAAGGACACAGTGAACATTTGGATAAAGAGCTTCAGAAGAAAAGGAGGAGCCATCTATTCAATAAAATCTCTTAAACAGATAAAAACTAAACCATATCCCTCAGCACCATGACTACACATCTTCAAAATACCTCCAGGGATGCGACTCAATCATTTCCCTGAGCAGCCTGTTCCAGGGCCTGACCACCCTTTCTGAGATAGTATTGTCCTGCTCTGGTAGGGCGGTTGGACTCTATCTCCTTGAGTCCCTTCCAACCCCAACATCCCATGAGAAGAAATATTTCCTAAGATACAACCTGCACCTCTAATGTAAATGACAGCAGATACCCATAAGATTATAAACCGCTACTGAATTAATATAAAGGTCAACTTGAGAAACTTTATCTGGCCAAATACCAGCATACATTTATAAGTGGGGTGCTACAGGTCAGGAAATTAAACTGTCATTAAAGAATACTCCAAATAAAACTGAAACAAAACAAAAAAAAAAGGCAATAGAAATAATGGCTGGAGCAGAGAGAAAAAGAAAACTAGACTGGGATGCACATTATAGGGTTTATGAGTGCTGTCTCTGTATTTATCACTCATATTGAAGACAAGCAAAAGCAAGCATAACATGACTGAAAACAAGCAGACCAACTGTGTACCCTATAAATGCAAAAAGACAAATGTTTATGCAGAGAGCTAGTATATTAGGAGTAGGTATTACTTATCAGTTGTTTTCTTTTGCTTCTCAAGGTGATTTCTTGTTCATACTGATAAACTCTGCTCAGTATGTGGACAAGAACTTGAAAACTTGTAACTCTACCCAGCCCTACGAGAGGATGAAATGAAAATTTGTTCCTGCTGTTTCAACACATCTTTTTGGTGCAAATAATAAAGCCAAGAGAAGAAGGAGGATTACTTTTTTCCACAGAAAATTTAGTTTTTTCTTTATTCTTATTTTGGTCTACATCTCCTTGAAGTTGAAATTTCAGATTTTCTTAAGTAAGCAGGCAGAATATAATTTCTAAACCACCAAAACATGTAATGAAGCAGCCCCTGCAGCTTCATTGCTATTCTTGTCAGTTATACTGCTGCTGTTGGCACAGTCGCTGACAAGAATACCAATGTCACTGAGCAGGCAGGTTGTTCCCAAAATCTATAATTCTGGGAGGTTTATCCCAAAGTGACCACATTCTAATCCACACTCTTTCCTTTGAAGATAGAGTCTTGAAAGGTTTCACAATTTTTATTTTACTTTGTTTTCCCATCCCTGGAGCAGGTGGACATTGAGAAACTGTACTTTGAGAAACACTAGCATCCATACAGATTGGCTAGATAGAATACGTGGTGCTGTCCCACAGAGCCCACATTCTACCATTAATAAGGGTTAATACCCTTAAGAGTTTCAGCAAGGCCTTTTAAAATCTGTTGAGGTCAGGAAGAGTTCTAATAGTCGCATTGATGGAGCAAACTGCCTCTGCATAGGGCTCCCATGGTTTCCCAACTCTGAAATACAAATTCTCTGTCACTGTAACACACATTGTCAAAGTTTGGAGATTTTTATGTAAGACATGCAAATCTTTTATTTTTATCCTCTTTGGTGAATTCTTTGTCTTCAGTGAGAGAAAAGAACTAAGGTGGTGACAGAATGGCACCTGAAAACAGCCAGCAGCCTGTTACTCTCATTCACTCATATCCATACTCAGACTCTGCCCAAGCCTACAGAGGTCACTTCATTTGGCCATACTTGGTTTCTGTATTGCCTCTCTCTGACCATCCATTACTCACAGACAGATCATAGGAACTCTTTACTAATACATATCAACTGAGCAGAGCATCTGGAAAGAGTAACATAAAACATCCACTTGGAAAAGACCTCAAAGGCTTCCAACTGAGCACTGAAGAGTCAACGCTAAACCATGACCCTAAACACCAGAGGTCTGCACACTGCTCAAACACCTCCAGGGATGGTGACTCCAACACTGCCCTGGGCAGACAATTCCAATATTTGATAAACCTCTCTCTGAAGAAGTATTTCCTAGCATCCAGCCTGAACCTCCCCTGGCACAGCTTGAAATCATTTCCTCTAGTCCTGTGACCAGCCACCAAGGAGAAGAGGCTGTGAAAGAGTTTTGTAGGAGAACACTGAGGCAGAAATAATGGCCCACGTAGAGCTATGCTGGGTAAATGTTATGAGTGTTGTTACAGGGAGGTAGTTCCCTTGAAATGTTTTACTAATGAGTCTGTGAGGCTGTTAAGGTTTTACTTGGCTTTCCTCACACACTGCAAATACCTATCTTCTTCAGCTTTCTCTAGGTTCTGATGGTTCTGTGTTCATTACTACCACATATGTTTGCATTAGGCATCACAGAAAAAACTAAGAAGACTTGTAACAAAAAGCCAGATTAGTCACTTCTGCTTTCAATACAACCTCTCTAACTCACCAACAGGAACTCAGTGCTGTACCAGTATAGGTAGTTTTTTTAAAGAAGATACTTGCTACCAAAATAAAATTAAAACTGACATTTTGATTGCAGAGATTTCTAATTAGGAAGAGATTATTAAAAATATAATTTATAAAAAACCCACTTGTGTTATAGTAAAAAAAATAATATTTTGCAGAGAGTTAAGTAGCACATATTCAACAGGAGAGTTCCTATAAATTCATCTGCCCACCAGGGTGTCAGACACTTTGATTTTAAGTGGTTTACCAATTTCTGATGTGCTTAGTAGCAAATTTCACTTATTGTCAAAGTTTTGTAAGTCAAGTGTGATTGATATTCATATAACAGCTCCACTTGGTTTACTTTTCCCTTTATTTAATCAAATAAGAGAGTTAGCGAAATTGCATTTTCTATCTTTGCTGTGCAGACCAACAGAGTGACTATAAAGCTGTCATTGATGTGCTGTGAGCTCATGATTTTAATCTAGCCAGATAAATTGGACAAGTATGTATTTTGTGACAGTCACAGTAGCTATCCTACAGAAGTTGTTTGAAAAGCATAAATTAGCCATATGCCTAGGTGTTTCATTAACAAACATCTTAATATGAACATTGATCTTGCTGAATATGGCAACTCAGCTATAATAACAATGTTCAAGTTGTTCTATTATGCCTAGATGTACGTTTTCATTTTCAGAAGTCATTAGAGCTATTGAGCCTGCAACAAGTGAACCATTTAAGGAGAAACTAAAGTATGTCAAGAGCCAACTCCTAGTCTATAAATGAGCATGGCTTTGCTGACTTCAGAGAGGAGGATCCTGCTGTCCATCTCCACCCAAGAATACATTTATAGTAGATCACAATATGAGGACCTGTGTTCTGCCCTGGGTGGCAGCTACCAGTTGAGAAAAAAAAGTATATGTGCATAAACAGAGTTCCACAAAACTACAGAGAAGCCTGTGATTGGACAATGGTATGTGATTTGGGAACATCAGAGGTGGCTCAGAGCAGCAGTGTGTGCGCAATCTACATTCATCAGGCTTGGCTCTGGTGAGACCAGACAAAAACAAATCTGTTAGCCAAGGGTTAACTTGCTGCTTTTACACCACTGAGTCACCTAAACAAGTCATCCTTAAATAGAAGACATTTTCAAAATTAAAGCTGTAACTTAAAAAAAAAAACCTACACAACTGAAAGTTCATGTTTCAGTCAAAGGAGCAGTAATTGTTAATATCAAATAGTTGCCTGCAATTTTTAGAGACCATTGTACAGCCAATAATTAACATTTGAAGCTAATTAACATTTGAAGCTAATGTTGTGGTAGGCCTGATGGGCCCAAAATAGGCTTACACATGTCTTGCCTCTCCTGGGCGTGTTTTTCTGCTCCACCAGAGAGGCAAGCATGAGAAACGGACACAAAACCTGGAGCCACTGAGTCTGGCCTGCCCAGGGTCCTGTGGTGTAAGGTACACACACTTAGCTTGTGTGCACAAGGCCCATGCTTTTCCCAAATTAGGGAAAAGTGAGCCTGTGGCTTTGCCTAATATGGTAAGGTTTGGCTAACTGCCATCCTGTTTAGCTATTTTGTGTCCAAAGGGCAATTAATCTCAGCCCACATTGATAAAAGTAGATAGGCAGGTGAACAAACTGCTTTTGCTTTGCTGCTCTGCTTTGCTTCCCTGTTCTTGGCTGTGCTCTCTCTGCTGTGCCCAGCCCTGCTGCTATTGCACACTGCCTTATTGCTTGCCTGCTAAACTCCACTGCTGCCAGTTACCAGGAGCAGACCCTGAATGTCTGCACGCTATCAGCCTGTGTGGCCAGCATGACATCGTGCTGAGACTGCACAACATCTACCTCTGCACCTGAAGGTCCTGCCTAGAATCCCTGGACATATACACAGATCACGCAGAAGACGACAGGAGACAAGGTCAGAGATTCTCTGTGTCCTTTCCCCAGAAGCCAGGAAGATTCAAGCCTCAACATCCAACAAGACAGAGTCTCCTGAAAGTACTTGGGCACTGTCTGGACTGTGGCTGGCCCCTGCGAGGGTAATAATAATAATCTGTGAGAAAATGCTTTAATGCCTCTCTGTGATTCTCTACTGCCCTCTGCCATAGAGCAGAAAGAGCTTGAGCCCAGCTACTGGGCAAACAGCATATTGACTGCAAGCAGCATTTGACCACAGGAATAATCTCTTCCAGTTCAATTAATGTTTATATATTTTGCTGGTTATTAATAGAGCTAGATATTATCCATAGAATGTTTCCATGACCATGTAAGAACTAAAAGATTGTTAAAATTAGTGGTCAGGGGTGGTGAGAGTTCTGAATAGCAAAATTAATAAACAATATTAATTTGGGGAAATATCACTCTCATTAATTAATTTCCCCTCCCCAACAGCTATGTAAACTGATATAAAGGAACACACTGTAATTTTAAGGACTAAAAAGTTATGAGGAGCAGGGAGTAAGAAGGTCTTCCACTACTAGCATTTCAAAGGTTGCTTGGAGGTAGATGAACAGTCTCTATCATGGAATTCATCTCCCTTCTTCTTTATGCCCTATATGAACCTTTACAGTCGATCACAGAATTTAGCAGGGACATTTATGCCACTGCAAGATAAATAGAAGCCAAGCCTTAGGTACATTAGCAAGTATTGTAGCCAACACAGGATAATCTATCACTCACATAAGAGAGCAGCCTGTTGTTACTTCCTACTTCTTTAATAAGGACTTGGCAGACAAGAAATTATACTATGTGGTATCTAAACTATAAAATGTTTACTGGAACTATTGATGAAGTGCTTGAGCTTTGGTTTGTGCTATTTCCTGCTTCTGTCCAATGCTCCGCACATTACAGTCTTTTCCCCTGATAACAGATGTTGCCAAGAGGACAATCTGTCACTAGATGAACCAATTGTCTGACACACATTAGCAAGTTTACCTTTTCCTTTACAGCTCAAAGTTGCAAAAGGTGCAACTAGTTGCTTCGACACATTTTCAGATCCTTTTAATTGCATCATTTAGAGAGAATGGTTTTATAAGGATATACATTTCTAAATACATATGATTTCTAAACCTGAAGCAATGGTATACATCCTAGAGTTAACTGGGGCTTTTCTTAGATGAATAGAAATTACCAAAACATTTTTAACTCTCCTCCACATCAAATGAGGACATGTATTTCATGTTACACAGCATATTATCTGGCTAGTTAGCTGGAAGCAAATAGTCAATTTGGTATTAATTTGTTATCAAGCAACATTAGCAACTGCAAATGATGCTGATGATACAAATGCAAAGAAATGTTTGGTATAAAATTAAAATCACTGACAGTACACCAATATTGCATTTTGAGTTATTCCTAATGCAGCTTTATTGCTGTCTCAGAAATGATCTAGCAAAGATTATTGCTCTTTCAACTGCAATAACAGAGAACCACTTGAAATCTCTGATATTTCCATGGTGAAGCAGCTTAGAGATGAAAAGCCCTGCTGCCTTTGACTATATGTAATTTCTTTTATGCTGCACAAGACCTATAGGTGAACTGAAAAGGAAAAAAAATCAAACATCACAACAACTTGTTTGCTTTACATCACCATCATCTAATTAATATATGTTGTTGTGATGGTTTGGGTGTTACCTGTCTCCCCACTCAGACTAGACTCAGCGGCTGGAAATTGAAGAATGAAGCTATATTTACAGCTTTGCACAATATACAAGCAGGCATTTACAACATATACAGCTACATACAGAAATACACAAGCTAAAAAGGTAACACAACAGCCCTCCCAGAAGCCAGAGTCCCCAGGAGAGGTTCTCAACCACCTTTCCCCCTATTTTTATCCCTCTACCTTAATCCCAGACTTTGCCTTACGTTCAAGCTGAGTTTGGAGAATCAGCCAGTGAGGTTAGGAAGCAGGAGGATTAGTTACCAAAATATCCCAGCTAAGCTCAAACTAGCACAGTTGTTTCTGTAGTTCTTACTGTGTCATTAAGTGCATGCATTTTATAAACACAAAGAAAGTTTTAAAACTCTGCTCTTCCCTGTTCTGTTCCAATTATTTTTATCTCCTCCATTTGTCTCATGTTTTATATCTGAAAGACCAGTGTGAGCAATTAAGAAGCTCATTCTATGGAGACTGCAGTATTTTGGCAGTGTGGTGGTTTGGGTGTTCCCCGCCCCCCCACACACTTTGGAAATCACCCAGACTAGACTCAGCCAGCTCTGGAAGTTTAAATGAAGCTTATATTTATAGCTTAGCAGAATATACAAGCAGATATTTACACTAGATACAGAAATATACATGGTAAAAGGTAATACAAATACAACAGCTTCTCAGAAACCTGAGTCCCCAGCAGGGGCTCCCAACCACCCTTCTACCTTCTCCTACCCATCAACCTTACCCAAGACATTGCCTTGTACTCCAAGGAAGAACAGAGGGTCAGCCAGGGGGGTTAGGAAGCAGGTGGATTAATCAGAGACACGGAGGGTGAGGTTAGAGAGAAATGCAGCCCAGAGCTCAGGCAGTGCCCAAAGTGCAAATACCTCATCTATGTTTGTACTCCAGTTCTTATACATCTCAGCAAGCCTATAAGTGAAGCAGTCATCACCGTTGTTTCTCTTTCTCAGCCTGTAGTCTAATCCTTCTCAACAAAGAATTCTAGCTAGCTTCGAAGTAGCACAGGCAGACTTCTGACTTTACTGACCCTTGAAGAACTGCATGCATGCTCATCCTAAGAAAGTATGAACCCTCTTCTCTTCAAGAGTTACATCCTGGTTATCACAAACCTGACTGCAATCTATCTTGGTCAACTAAACTGCTAATTTAGATATATTTATATACCTACAATAAGGCATCCTTCTCAGTGGCTCAGTCCACTGCTGTATAGGGTAAATAGACAGGAGATAGCATGCTCACCAACAGCTGAGGCAAACACATGTGATAAAACACTACATAGATATGAAAGGTTTCAGTGTGTAGAGCAATTTGTGCTGGTGCAGTCAACAGTGCAGACTTACCTGGTTTTGCATGTCAGTGGTAGCTGAGGCGGGACGTGTTAGCTGAGCTGCTACATGAATAGCAGAGACTGAGTTCGCTGCAAGATGCTGTAGCCAAAAAGTAGTCTTCGAGAGTCCTAAAATGTAGTCATAGATGTCACAGGGACTTAGAAATCAGAATGTTGTTCACAGTTGGTTTCAGGTCTTCATTTCTCTCTAGATGGCTTCTCAGTCGTCAATGTTTGAAGAATGTTTTCAGCAGAAGCAGAGAACTCATAGAACCTTCTGAGTTAGAAGAGACACCCAAAGGTCATCTTCTAGTCCAGCCACCGTGCAGCGAGCGGAGACAGCCACCATTAGAAGGGCTGCCCAGGGACTTGTCAAGCCTGACTTGGAATATACCCAAGGAGGAGACCTCAGCTACTTCCCTCAGCAGCCTGTTGCAGTGTTCCACCACCCTCACAGTAAAGGGCTTGTTCTCAGCACTTAGCCGAGGTCTCTCCTTCCAAACAGCTGCAGCTCATCCTGTCGCTGCAGGCCTCTGGAAAAGCCTCTCCGCACCCTCTCCGTAGGCCTCAGCAGGCCGCTAGGAGGCCTCCCCAGCGTCTTCCCCCTCCAGTGCTGAGCAACCCCAGCGCCCTCAGCCTGCCCTCATAGTGGAGGTGCTTCAGCCTCCTGATCACTTTTGTGGCCTTCCTCTCCACCCACTCCACCACATCCACGTCCTTCCTGTGCTGAGGGCTCCAGAGCTGGATGCAGCGCTCCAGGTGAGGTCTCACCAGGGCAAAGCGGCAGAGCTACCTCTCAGTCTACTCTCCACACCTCTCTGGGGGCAGCCCAGGACGTTACTGACCCTCCAGCCTGCAAGCACACAGCCTGATCACATCCAGCTTCTCATCCACCTCAACTCCCAAGCCTTTCTCTGCAGGGCTTGCTTTCTACTGCCTCACCCCCCAGCATGCACTGATGCCAGCCCAGGTGCAGACACTGCACTTGATGAACCTCATGAGTTTCACCTGGGTGCACCAGGTGAGCTCTCCACTTCTGCCTTTGAAAGACTCACGAGGTCAGCTCTCTGAAACCCTTGGTTTCCCTTCCCATCCCCCTGAGCAGTTCTGATATTCTGCAGCTCAGAGCACACCACCAGCACAGAAAACAGCTGCCCTCTTTGAGAAGAATTTCTCCCAGAACACAGGCTGCTTAGGCTGGGTGAAGTTCTCCACAACCTCTGATGAGGCCTTTGCTTTGGTATTCGTAGAATCAAGCTGGTTGGAAGCAGACTTCCAAAACCATCCAGGCCAACCTAGCACCCAGCCCTGTCCAATCAACCAGACCATGGCACTAAGTGCCTCATGCAGGCTTTTCTTCAACACCTCCAGGGACGGTGACTCCACCACCTCCCTGGGCAGCCCATTCCAATGCCAATCACTCTCTCTGGCAGGAACTTCCTCCTAACATCCAGCCTATACTTCCACTGGTACAACTTGAGACTGTGTCCCCTTGTTCTATTGCTGGTTGCCTGGCAGAAGAGACCAACCCCCACCTGCCTACAATGTCCCTTCAGGTAGTTGTAGACAGCAAGGAGGTCCCCCCTGAGCCTCCTCTTCTCTAGGCTGAACAACCCCAGCTCCCTCAGCCTCTCCTTATAGTGCTTGTGTTCCAGACCCCTCACCAGCTTCATTGCCATTCTCTGGACACATTCCTGCACCTCAACATAACCTATTTTTCTCATGGCTTCAAGACTTTACCCTTCACAGAACAGTCAGTGAGACACTGAAGGATATCAGTATGCACACATGGTAAACATTTGCAGCTTATGAAATGGTTAATTAAACTGTCTAGCAGGTTTCCTCCACACTGTGGCATTTTTCACCAGATTTATAAGAACAAACCAGTGGACAGACTAACAACACAGTTGGAAAGGCAGAATTTCAAATGTGAACTTCCATGAATAATATTTGTTTCACAGGCATAAATCTTCAAACCAACGGAGTAAAGTTTAGAGTCATGGATTTGTATTTCATTACTAGTGGGGTTTTTTTTTAAACCCTAGTTTCCTCAGGCTGCATTTTATACAAGGTTTAGTCAACAATGAACTGGCTGTTGTTGCTTTGAAAAAAATTTAGTTCATTTATCCCTCTGTTCATTTAATGACTGAAATCAATTATTTCCCTTACAATGGTGGGTATATGGCAACTCTAAGGGACAAAGCAATGTTCTTCCCTTTTGGTTTCTCCTGGAGAAAGTCAAAATAGGGGAAAAAAATGAGGAAAAACCAACATGTAGGTCTGATCCATCTTGGTTTCTGAGCACTGTGAAAAATACTTTTAAAATTTATTTTCCCATTTTTTTCCCTTCACTTTAGGCCTTGAACTGAATCCTAACCTTTCCAGCTAGCAGGTGGGCTATAAATACTCCTGTAGAGTGGAGGAGGCAGTGCAATGGGTCTGTAACAGCAGTTGTCTCCATCTGTTGCCATTCCCTCATTTTTCATTGTAATATTCCTTCGGTATGGAGTTGTATTTCTTTCCCTTTTTGGCTCCACTCCTCATTTTTTCTGGATAGGAAAACAGACAAAGCACATAATGAAGGGAAATAGCTGCTTTTGCTTCCTTTCTGAGCCCTCAGAGCAGCTTCTAGAAACTTATCAGATATTTTAAATATGTCTTAGGGAAACTTGCAAATGCAATGGAAAAAAAAATTATGCAGTGCAATAATGTTAAATGTTATTAAGAAAACCAAATCAAAAGGATGATGAGGATTACCAAACTCATACAAAGATTTTTATTGGTTTCTGTAGTTCACTTTCTACATGTGTAACAAGATCTCCAGCAGAAAGGATTTAAAGGATTTCTTATGGCTTATCAGAGATGTCTTGCAAGGTCTCAATATTTATCTAGGTTTCACAGACAGACCTGATGTATCTGACCTGATGTATCAATGAGTTATTTACCTGGAAATTTGCTGTAAGGAAAAGTGAATACATTTGTTTTCAGAAGCAAAGTCACAACCAGCAACATTTTCTAAAAGAAGGATTGTGATCTTAAATTCTCATCTGTGGGAAGCTGCCACTCCATAGTGTATTGCCATTTACCTATGACACTTTCTCAGACATGTACTTGTAACTGGTAAATGCTGACCACTGTGAACTTAGGTTCTAAACTCCACCAAGTGGCAAGTGATATTTTTTCAACAATTTTGCTGTTAGAAAGATGAAGGTAGCTTCTATCCTTAAAAGGAAACCTTCCTGCACTGTTGAGTTGGCCTCTCTTCTAGGCCATGTGGGAGAGGAAGAGACTCTGAGCTTACACCACTGTGATGCACAATGATCAATCTATTTATTGAAGCTAAGTGTGATACCTATAGAGTGGAGTTTGGTACAGGGGCGTGTACTTTGATAGGCTTACGAAGCAGAAATGGGCAGTCCACGTGCACAGGGGCAGACCTGACCAACTATCCCCCTTGATCCCCCTTTGCAGCAATTTAGCCACAACATTGCTTGCTCCCAGGGCTGATCAGCCTGCTTCAGCTACAGATAGCAGCTTCTCTACCAGCCTCCTGTGCTAGTTTGAAGCAGGGTAGAATGTTTTGGTGAAAAGAACTAGATCATAGGCTGTGAAAGGAAAACAATGGTGATGTCTACTCCCCTCAGAGTCTTGATGCACAAGAAAGGAAAACATTAGATAACACTCTCACCATTTTTGTCGCACTCTGCTTTGGGCTTCTGACTGAGGTGCAGCTCCCTGACCTCACCTTCCACTCACCTTTGCTTCTTAACCTCTTGGCTGAACCTCTATTCTTCTTTAGGACTGGAGGGGCAGGGGGAAGGTGCAGGGGTGGTTGAGAGCCCCTCCTGAGGACTCAGGTTTCTGGGAGGGGAGTTGTGTTTCTGTATTATTTTTTTCTGTGTACATTTCTGTCTATAACTGTATATACTGTAAATATCTGCTTGTATATTGTGCCAGCTGTAAATAAATAGCTTCATTTATATTCCCAGAGCTGGCTGAGACTAGTCTGGCTGATTTCTAAAGTGTGGGGGGCGGATAACACCCAAACCATCACACCTCCCAAGGCCACTTTTCTGCAGCTGTGCCTCCTTATCAGAATGACCTGTCTGTTCAATCACTCTGCCTGTTCTTTTCACTTCAGTTCTGCTCAAACCCCAACACTGCACCAATAGAGTAGGGATTGCAATGTAAAATAACTCTACAGCCCTTCAAAGTTCAGTCTTTGAGTTTTGCTTGCAATGAAAATGCAACTTTGCTGGTATTCTTAGTAAATCTGTCCATGCAGATATATATAAACACTATTAATGCTTTCATCATCTCTCAAAACTCTCAGCTTTCATAACCTGCCGATGGACAGCACTGGGGAAAAATGCAGATTAATTAGAGTTATGCTTGTAAATGTAAGCTTTGAAATAAGAGATTGTTAGCAGGCAGCCTTAGCTTCAAAAGTAATGTACACTCTGGCAGCTGAGTGGAAATACAAGGAGGAAATAATATCAAACACTATGATCTCTATACACTTTAACAGCCCAAGTGCAAACAGAAAATTATTCTCTGATATTACATTGCAGAATATATTGTATTCAGCTTTACATTTTACTTGAGTAAGTAAACAGTCAGAGGGGACAATATTACCTAAAATGAATGTATAAGAAGGCTCATGTGGTGTTTCAAACTAGTAGTGTTTGAAGTGATCAGTTCTTAAGACACATGCCTGTCCTTACTATATTACTAAAAACTGAGGGTTCTGCACTTTGGCCACAACAACCCCAAGCAGTGCTACAGGCTGGGGACTGAGTGGCTGGAGAGCAGCCAAGAAGAAAGGGACCTGGGGGTACTGATAGATAGTAGGCTGAAGATGAGCCAGCAGTGTGCCCAGGTGGCCAAGAGAGTCAATGGCATCCTGGTCCGCATTGGGAACAGTGTGGCCAGTAGGACAAGGGAGGTTATTCTGCCCCTGTACTCAACACTGGTCAGGCCACACCTTGAGTGCTGTGTCCAGTTCTGGGCCCCTCAATTCAAGAGAGATGTTGAGGTGCTGGAACGTGTCCTGAGAAGGGCAACAAAGCTGGTGAGGGGCCTGGAACACAAACCCTATGAGGAGAGGCTGAGGGAGCTGAGGGTCTTTAGCCTGGAGAAGAGGAGGCTCAGGGGTGACCTCCTTACTGTCTACAGATACCTGAAGCGAGGTTGTAGCCAGGTGGGGGTTGGTCTCTACTCCCAGGCAAGCAGCAATAGAAGAAGGGGACACAGTCTCCAGTTGTGCTGGGGGGAGGTATCGGCTGGATGTTAGGAGGAATTTCTTCCCAGAGAGAGTGATTGGCATTGGAATGGACTGCCCGCGGAAGTGGTGGAGGCACCGTCCCTGGAGGTGTTCAAGAAAAGCCTGGATGAGGCACTTAGTGCCGTGGTCTAGTTGACTGGCTAGGGCTGGGTGCTAGGTTGGAGTGGACCATCTTGGAGGTCTCTTCCAACCTGGTTGATTCTATGATTCTATGAGAAGAGTTACAGCCAGTAACTTTTTAAAGTATTGAAACTATTATACATTAGAGGTACCTCTGTACTGATAATTGAGAGTGACATAAATACTGGAAGATGAATAGTCAGGGTGCTAAAGATACCTTCTGTTAAACTGTTAAACTTAGTAATATTGCTTCACGCCATCTTAAAAGTGAACATTGAGAACTACAAGTTTCATTTTAAATAATGTTTGAATCCAGTACAGGCTACAGCTTCAGAAGAATCAAAATGAAATTTCAAACATTTTTGGCAAATATCACCTGGAGTCTGACTGGAATTTTTTAATCTATGGATAATATTCATAATTATATGTATTAACTAATGATGTCTCTTTATCTTCACTACAAAATGTTCCCAAATTACATGTTTCATGCAGTTGAATCAAACTATGTGTGGGATGAGGACAATTTAAAGCAAAGCCACAAATCCAATAGCAGAAAATTTTTAATTGTGCCCTGCCCTGACTTTTTATCTCCAGTTGTGTTAAATGGATGAGAAATACATTTAACCAATCATACCATCCTGAGCATGAAGAATACCTTTATGAATATAATTCATAGAGATTGCCTACCCAAGAACTCAAAGACC
Source organism: Pogoniulus pusillus (assembly GCF_015220805.1). Lineage (NCBI taxonomy): Eukaryota > Metazoa > Chordata > Aves > Piciformes > Lybiidae > Pogoniulus > Pogoniulus pusillus. The sequence continues at coordinate 10,311,562 of NC_087273.1, forward strand.
AATGAAAGTGAACTTTAAAAGCAACTTTGAAAGACTCATGAAATCAAATCTTTAGATACCCTGTTTAGGAAACATTTAAACCAATGTGTAAGTGTTGCAGAAGTTAAGGATGCTCTTAAACATTTCATTTTCACAGTCAGCTTTCCCTCATTCATCCTCTCAAATCATCTAGTTTTGCCCACAAACATTTACTTCTAGTGCTACAATCTACTCTTCATGAGATTTTTCTGCTACTTTCTCCACATTTGGCTTCCTCAGGTATGCATTTTCAAAATCAGAAGGGCAAAGTTTTCTACTGACTCAGTGTTGTGAAATGGGTCTCTGCCAGAAGCAAGACATTTAAACAGCATCAGCTGCAGCACACCCAGTATCCATGGCAGAGAAGTTGTTGGAGCTCAGGGTTATTAATTCAACAACCATCTTTACCTTCTATTATCATAGGATACATTAAAATTGCCAGCCATGTGTGGGTGCTTTTGTAGGAGCTGTTGCTTTGCAGTCGATATATAAACGACTTGAACACAGCAATTAAGATCATCGGTCAGCCCAAGGATGTTGTGTCCTTGTCATGCAGCTGTGCTGTGCAAAAACAAGGTTAGCCCGAGGATGCTGTGTCCTTGTCATGCAGCTGTGCTGTGCAAAAACAAGGTTAGCCCGAGGATGCTGTGTCCTTGTCATACAGCTGTGCAAAAAAACAATGTAGTAAATCAGTCACGGACATACCTTAGAACGAAGGACTTGGACATCTGAGGATGTAGAGTCTGATATATGAGAACATATACTGCTCATTAAAATACCTTTTATATCTACTAATGATTATGCTTTAAACCACAAAAATGTGTAGCAGGGACCCATTAGAAATCGACATGTAATCCTGTAACAGTATAAAAAGCCTTCTGATTTGTGTATTAAACGGCTTACATTTACACTCCATATTGGAGTCCGTAAGTCCATTTTCCTCAACGTCAGCAGCAGTATGCAGTATGCGACAGCCATGAATTGCATCTTTCTGCTAGTCTAAAGAAGTTTGAAGACAGCAAAGACTAAAGTGAATAATAACAATGACCTTACACCCCTCTCTTTTCTCCACAATACAGAGACTACATATTTGTCATATCTAGACCTGTAAGCAAAGAGCTCTCTTCCTAGCTAGCAAAAGTCTAGCTTCTTTGCTTCCCGTTGTGAGAGTCACAAGGTGAATCCAGGTGCTTTTGCTGAAAGAGGACAAAGTAGACTTTTCAATGACCCACAGCATGAAATGACATTCTCACATTTTGCAGATGTTTCTCTTAGGTGATAACAGTGAGGGATCATAGCAGGGGCAGTCAAAGGGGCAGAGAGAAAAGGCAATTTGTAACCTGTGCTAGCAAGCAATCTTCTTGCTGTTCGGAAGATACACTGCTGATAGCTTCAGTGGTTCCTTTCTTCTTTGTGATTGCTTAAATTGGTTCCATTTGAAATCTACAAAGAACAGCAGTAAGTGGTCTCTTTTTTTCATGGGAGAGGAGTATGCCTGCTATTCCTTATGCAAAGCTCTGTAGCTTTCCATTACAGTGTTCCAGAGAAAAACGTGGTGGAATGCTGCTATTCTGCTTTCTTCTCACCATATTTGTTTCAGAACCTCAGAAGGTCCTAAGCATATAGCTGTTCTCAGGCATAGAATTCACAAGAGATAATCCATCTCTTCAGGAGATTTATACATCTAATGCTGCAAGATTTTTCATGTTTTCAGTGGGTGATTTGAGTCCATTTTTGCTCTACTGAGACATTGCCAACTAAGAATTGCAATCCAACTCCTAGGCCATTGCTGCAACAAGTGCAGTATGTGAATAAGAACAGTCAAGATGTGGTAAGAGTTCATTAGATGCTTGAGGCTAGTATTGGGAAGATCCAGGACCACCATCAGTAAAACCACCTGAAATACATACTGTGTTAATGTCTAAGTTCTAATTTATATTTCCAGAGACTCAAATAAATTTGATAGAACCAATAACAATTTTACAAAGTGCCCTTCCCTCTTTCCCCTTCTTTCCCAAAGGAAAGGGATCAGATGTTGAGAGACAGAAGTAAGCACACCCAAATAAATGACTCTCACTCGATTTGGAAGTTAAAAAGAAAAGTTTAACAATAACTTAAAAAGGCATCTGAGGTAGGGAAGTTACAAAAGGTGTAGGGAAGGGAAAGCAAAGACAAAAGGTATAAATACAACCCGATTTTGATGGTGATGGCTTTGTCCACCTTGTGGGTGATGGGCACGTGATAAAACAAAGAGAAAACAGGAACAGGATGGTGACGCTGGCGTACAGGGAGCAGAGAGAGAGAAACATGAAGTCCCCCTGCTTTTATGGATCTTTAGACAGGAAGGGGGAGTGGGCTAACCGTCACCTGGTGATGTTCAGACCCACCCCTGGGGAGAGGTCAAGACCACCTAGGGTCAGGTTCAAGGTTATTCCCCCTGGAGGACTAACACTATACAGTTGAACAAATCAAAATGTCAATGTAGTGATACATAAGGTTGTATTCAAAATAAATACAAATTGTCACAATTAGAAGTATATTCAGCATTAAACTGGTTGAAGCTGAGAAGTTGGGGTTGCATCAAGATGTGGTACAGCTTCCTGAACTAGCAGAAGTTCAGTTCAGCATCTCCTGGCACTAGTAACAATGCAGAAACAGACCCTTAATATGTACTATATTGACATGGCTTTAATTGCAAATCATTAGGAGCAAAAGTGCTTTCTAATGCTGTGGATGTGCTCTGCAGATCACTGGGAACGCAAGGAACAGTAAGCAAAACTGTTATTCACCATCTGCAGACAGTGTTGGCAAGTGACTGACGAGATGTGTTGCTGACACTTTATCAGTGTAATTATTGGAGGTCAGAGCAGTAACAGAGTAAACTGATAACTGCTCACATACAAGATTGCATGGAGAATTGCTTGCGATACACTATCTGTCAAGGTAGACATTGAAAGTGCTTGAATGTTAGTGAATGTTCTCATGAATACATTTTTGCCATGCAAGGGCCTGATTCAAACCCAGTTAAAGTCAGTGACTCATGAAGTTCAGTAGGTTGGTATCACAATTTGGAAAGCATGGGGTGACAAAGTTTCTCTTTCTTTCTCTCTTTGGAGAGCTGCAGAATACACTATAAATGCTTTATCTCTGCTACACACAATAGTGGCAGTGTGTTTGCTCTTCAGTTTCCATGTTTGTTTACTCCTACACATTTCCCCATGCATGACATCAGTTAATGTGCTTATTAATCCACAAATGAAGCACTGTCTTCTCTGTAGGGACTGCCAGTTGCAGAAAATCGCTCTTCTCAGTTTAATTCTTTTCCATTTCCTTAAGTACCACACTTAACCTGCTTTGTTGGACCTAGATGAGTGCATCATATCTTAAAAGTAAAGCAATGGATTGAACATGTCTATTTTCTATCTTTTCCTGTACAATTACACATTCTTAAGAGTCCTTGAGCATTTTTATTGCTCCAAGGCTAAGAAAATGCAGTGTGGGTTTTGTTTCATTTTTCTCACCAAACAGTTCACAAGGGTGGAGTTTAAATTTTTGCTTGGCTTCTGGAAACATGCATGATCTGGGCTTGTACCTCTTCAGAGTATTACAAACAGTTGAATCCACCCTGGCTCTAGATACATTTGTTAAATATTCAATCTTTTTTTTTTTTTTAAACTTATATTTCAATTTGATAAAAAATATCCAGCTGTAACATTTACTTTTGAGAAAACAGCAATAGGAAAGTGTGACCTAGAACAGAGATTTCTTCTGCAAGCAAACTGCAAAGAAAAATTATGGCAATTTTATGTTACCTTCGCAATTGTCATCTGGGTATGCCTAACTGCTCATACTTTGTATAGATATTTTGCAGAGTATTTGGAAATACCTCATTATTCCCATGTTCTTAAATGAATGATATATTTCATAAAAGAATGAGTCTTACTTTGGAAAAAGAATTGAATGTTTAATGAACTCATGCTTGCCACTGAAGAAGCATTCTTTCACTGCTAAATGTGTGTTTTGAGCATGGTTTGGAATTTTCTCTATGCATTGACAACTTTGCCTATTCATTTATCCCTTCTATAGCCAAGCTTGTATCAGTGCATCCTTTCATCAGAGAGAAACCTTATTATCTTTACTATGCTTATAAGCCTGAATAGAACAATTTACAGGAGTTAGAGCTTTCAAAAAAGTAAGTGCTGCCTTCTTAGCAGCATGTAAGGAAATACTCAGTGCACTGCTGCAAACTATTAGTGGCTTCATTCAGATGTACACTGAAAAGAGTCCTGATTTAGCTGCTGTAAATGTTTTCAGTAAGAGTGGAAGGAGGGGAGAAACTTGCAGAATGACAAGCTATTAGCATTCAAGCTACACATTGTTGTCACTGTGCGTGACATTAATTAGAGAACACTGTTTTCTTCTGTTCTCTTTTCTTGAAACGTCAAAATCCAAATGCAAGTATAGGAAAATCCAAACATTTTAGTTGTCTTTATTTGTCCTCTGCTGAAAAAAAACAAAACTTTATTCTTGATGACCTCAGAAGTTTTACAGTTAAGAAGTAATTACTAATATTAGCAAATTCAAGGAGATTGAGATTTGCCAGCTGGCATGTTCTCAAAAATTGGGTCATACAGTAGCATGGCACAGATCCACAAACCAGCTGAGGATAAAGATGTGACAGATACCACCTTTTCTAGGCTCACTATAAAGCTGAACATCTAATGGCAAAAATTGTGAAATAGAGAATTTTATCTTAGTTTGATAGATGATTATGTCTAACAGAAGCTGCTACACTGCTAAATAAACACCTGATGAAAGCCAAAATGTGTCCAGATCTGGTCTTCTGCCCTTTTGGATGTAGTTTTGACATGCTTGCTGGTTTAATGATGGAGTTCTTGTAGTAAACTTTTTAAGGAGTGGAACAGTTCAATTGTTTTTTTTTTAACTTATTCTTCCTGGTAAGAAATATTCTTAAATGAGACTCATTAAAACTCTATTGTATTGCTGAAAGTGCACATGCTAGATTTCTTTTTCCTCGCTAATGCGAAGTGAGAGAAGTAGAAGTATCATTATATTAATGGATTGCAGACAATACACTCAACTACCACCCAGCTCACAAAGCAAAGTGTAACAGCCTACAAAGCTAGGATAAAAGGAAGCTAGCTGCATAAGTCTGTAATAAAACTATGATAAATGAAATCTACCTGCATATTACCATGACAAGTAATTTCTAATGGAATTTACCTATCAAGACAAATAAAACATTGAAACTTGGCTTGGAAAGCTCAGTGATGATAAAGCATTAGTGGTAGAATTTCACTCAGCAGTAAGCACCTTCTAAAGTGCGAGGCTTAGCTGAATCAAAACTATTCTAGTGATGGAGATGGTGGGATCTGCAAGTATTTCCCTCTAAATTCCACACATTAAATCTTGCTGTCAGGAGAGAAAAACAGCTAATTGGCAAGCCATTACTCTCTTCATTTCAATTGGTCTTGAAACAATTCTTATTACCTCTAAAAGACCAGATAACTTTGACATAGTACTTTGAACAGTGTACTTTGAACAATGTACTTCTATGTATTGAAAGACGTTAGATTAGCATCAGTACTATAACTCATGCAGTGAAATCTGCACCCTGAATTAAAGACATTAATAATTAATAAATCCATGCTGGATTAAGGGCTTGATATTTTTTATCTTTTTAATCTTTTCAATGAGAAAGAAAGTAAGAGAAAGTTCTGTGAATCATCAGTCATCACAGGACCAATTTGGTTCTCCTATAGGTATGAATCTCTCATGGTGCCAGTTTTCTCTGCCTTGTTTATCTGTCAGTATGTCTGAATGAAGATAGTAGTAAGAGGGTAGTAAGAGTAGTAAGTCAGCTAGCAAATTTTTAAACTCTGACTTCAAACAAGGGAGATTATTTGTTGGATAATGGGAAGAAGTGCCAGGACAACTCCTTTTAGGAAAGACTAAGCATCCTAGTATGATGTTTAATATTTGAGCACTGAGAGAAAGGATTAGTTTGACCCAGTGTAAACAAAAAGTATTTTAAAGCATACAGATATTTCATGGAAGTCTGTTTACTATCTACTTTGTTTTCTTTTTGCAAAGACTGCATCACAGTGATTCCTGTCACTGAATTGTTTCAGTGGTAGTGTAGCTGTAGTTACTTTTTGAGATATTTCTGGCCAGTTTGTCAGTATAAAAGTCATAGAATCATAGAATCAACCAGGTTGGAAGAGGCCTCCAAGATCACCCACTCCAACCTATCTCCCAGCCCTATCCAGTCAACTAGACCATGGCACTAAGTGCCTCATCCAGGCTTTGCTTCAACACTTCCAGGGATGGTGACCCCACCATGTCCCTGGCCAGATCATTCCAATGGCAAATCACTCTCTCTGGGAAGAACTTCTTCCTAATATCAAGCCTATACCTCCCCTGGTACAACTTGAGACTGTCCCCCCTTGTTCTGTTGCTGGTTGCCTAGGAGAAGAGACCAACCCCCACCTGGCTACAATCTCCCTTCAGATAGCTGTAGACAGCAGTGAGGTCACCCCTGAGCCTCCTCCAGGCCAAATACCCCCAGCTCCCTCAGCCTCTCCTCACAGGATTTGTGTTCCAGGCCCCTCGCCAGCTCCATCACCCTAATATCAAGCCTATACCTCCCCCCAGCACAACTGGAGACTGTGTCCCCTTCTTCTATTGCTGCTTGCCTGGGAGTAGAGACCAACCCCCACCTGGCTACAACCTCGCTTCAGGTATCTGTAGACAGTAAGGAGGTCACCCCTGAGCCTCCTCTTCTCCAGGCTAAAGACCCTCAGCTCCCTCAGCCTCTCCTCATAGGGTTTGTGTTCCAGGCCCCTCACCAGCTTTGTTGCCCTTCTCTGGACACGTTCCAGCACCTCAACATCTCTCTTGAATTGAGGGGCCCAGAACTGGACACAGGACTCAAGGTGTGGCCTGACCAGTGCTGAGTCCAGGGGCAGAATAACCTCCCTTGTCCTACTGGCCACACTGTTCCTGATGCAGGCCAGGATGTCATTGTCTCTCTTGGCCACCTGGGCACACTGCTGGCTCATCTTCAGCTACTATCTATCGGTACCCCCAGATACTCTCCAGCCACTCAGTCCCCAGCCTGTACCTCTGCTTGGGGTTTTTGTGGACAAAGTGTAGAACCCTGCACTTGACCTTGTTCAATTTCATCCCATTGGCCTCTGCCCATCCAGCCTGTCAATGTTCCTCAGCAGGGCTCTCTTACCCTCCAGTAAATCCACACCTGCTCCTAGCTTGGTGTCATCTGCAAACTAACTGATACCGAACTCAATCTCCTCATCCAGATGATCAATAAAGTTATTAAACAGGACTGGGTCCATCACTGATCCCTGGGGGACACTGCTAGTGACAGTTGCCAATTGGATGTGGCACCATTCACCACCTCTCTCTGGGCCCAGCCTTCCATCCAGTTCTTGACCCATATCAGAGTGACTATGTCCAATCCACGATTAAAGCCAGAGGAATATGTCAGGTGGGACCTTGATTATAACAGAAATTTGCCCAAATATGGCTCAAGCTATTTTGGGCAAGTTGAAAATATGTCATACCAAGGCACACAGACAGAGATCTTGAATCATCTGGCAGAATAACAAAAAAATCAGAGTTATATTTAAAGCAAAGAAATACAATTTCTGTTTGATGGAAGATCAAACATTTCTGGTATAAAAAAATGTCCAAAATCTCTAAATGCCACTCTGCACTAAGGTGATCCTGCTGATCCTCATTTATCAGGACAGGAAGAACTAATGTAAATAAAATATTTTCTGTTACAATAAGTGGTTATACAAAGGTCTTCTCTCACCAACCATACAACTCGTTTGAGAAATCAGAGCCTCGGTAAGGAACTAACTGGCTTGGAAAATGAGAAAGACTTAAAATGTTAGACGGAAATAGATTGATGATTGTGGTGGATCAAACTTATTTAAGTGGTATACAACATCTATTGGATTATATTAATTCAGCAGAATGTCATTTATGAAATAGCAGAGTAAAATAGTTAGGAGAATAGCATGAAAACATGAAAAATGAGTGTACAAGGCCAATCATATTTGAAACTCCAAAGAAAATTGGTTTATGAATGTAGATAACACAATTACACAGATACACATACAACAGATCCCTTCAGTTTATATCCTCCTTGATATAACCTGAAGTTTACTATCCTCTTGTCCTCAACTTCCATCTTCCAAGACTTAATGGTTTTAGCTAGCATTTGAGTTTATGTTTTGGAAGTAAATGTGGATGCAGTTTTCTGGTCTTGGTTCGAATTAGAGAGAGTAGGAAGGCAATGATCATCTACCTAACTTGTAACTGTTACCTTGCTAAATAAGATCAGAAACAGCTTTTTCCAACTAGAAAAATCAAGCATAACACAGATGAGAAGAACACGTAGTGCCCTCAAATGCAAATATATTCATTTATTTTATTTTATTCAAGCAAAGACAACATCAAAGCAACAAGAAATATCTTCCAAATAAGTGGCAGTAAAAGTTTGCTGGAAAAGAGCACCCTAATTTCCAAAACAAGACATCTTCAGGGTCCACATCTTTAAATTCATGAAGAAAGACCACTAAGAGTTTGCATGCCAATGAAGATTTCCATTTTTATTTCAACCACAAAGTGCAATAAATATGGCTGAGACAAAGTTTTTGTCTTGAAATATGTAGTTAATCCACTTCCTCACCTCTGTTTCCTAGTCCCACTCAACACAGCATTTCCCAATTAGACTTCTAGCTCAGTACTGTTTCTATAGCAGAGGACTTGCATAAAAGAGAAGTAGCAGGAGATTTTCAAAGCAGTCATGCTAATTAGGTGTCCAGCTCTCATGGATTTTGAATAGGAGCTAGGTCCTTAAGAACTTCTAATGCCTTTGAAAATTTCTCCTGTAATTTCTCTCTGTTCTACTTGTACAGCCCCAGCATTCAAAGACTTCAAGACTAAAGAAGAGACAGTGCATGATGCCCAGTCTAAATTATCCTTCATGTCAGAACTACTAGTTACAGTTGGAAGGTTTCAAAAGGATAGCCAGTATGTTGTTGACAGAAAGAAACTTCAGGGCTGTTAATATTTTATATATTAACTCCTTCACCACTACAATGCCTGCTTTTGTGTGACTTTAAACATATGGTTTCAGTAGAACTGTGTGAATTAAATGTGTTTGTCCTTGGAGGACTGCAGCACTGCTGCTTAATTCTCAGTGATAAATCATCTTCTAAAACATAGTACAAAGGCTGAGTAACAGATGTAAATGATTTCCCTATGCTCTAAAACTATGACTCAATTATAAGACAAGCTGGGAATGTTATTCTATGCACTGTGCTCCAATGTGCAATATTAAATGCCATATATTAAATAAATCCACATGTATTATGTGCCTTTTAAACATTCTGGTTTATTCTTTAGTAGTTTATATCTATTTCTTCAAACTTCTAAGTATTCTCCTAGTCACACAGAAAAACTGTTCAAAAGATATTAAAAGAATGCCTTGAGTCTTTTCAGAAAGTCTTTTCTAGCATTTTGTTTATTCTAATACCTAAAGTGAAGTACTGCCGAGTGGATATGTGCTGGCACATGCTATTAATAGAGCAAACTAAAATTTGTTCATCTCTGACTCTTAACCCTGGGAGATTTCTTGATTTATGAGATAAAGAGAGGGAGAGAGACAGAGGGAAGGAGAAATGATTTTTTCCTACAGATACCACCAGCAAAAGGCACACACCTCCAATCCTGTATATCTTATTAAGGACAGGGTTTGCAATAAAATACAGGTTACCAGTCTAAATGTAATGCTGGAAATGACCCAGGAGGGCTTCTCAGCAAAAGTACCACAAGTGAACATGTTTCAGGTTGGTGCAGGAGATGTTCTTCAAGGGGAAAAGATATATATAGGTAAAATTGTTCAAATGCAGAGAGTTTTTCTTTCTTCAAGCTAGTAAACTGATAATGAGTTTAACACTAAAGGAAAGAGGAACTGCAAAAAAAAATCTCATTATGGTGATGTTCTGAGGACACTGACTTCTCTCACTTATCTAGACCAAGAAACAGTTTAAATTGTGATAGCTTTGCACTTGCTCTGTTCCTTTCTTAAGAATTCTTCAGATCTCTGAGTGGGGGATGGGTCAAAGAAAGGTAGGAGGCAATGATGGCAGGGCAGCATCACCGATTCAATTTAATCTGAAATTCAAAAAAGCTTTTCAAAATCAAATCAAATATAGAGGGGGGAAATTAGCATAAGAATCACCAGTAATAAAAGTAAAGAGAAAGAACAAAGTAATTGCTTTTCACCAAAGTTTAAAGCAAAGCAATAACACAGAAAATACTGCAGCTTAGAAAATGATTTGCCATTGCCGTGATTCATTTCTAGCCTATAATAGGTTTTATTTCCTTGCTTTGCAGTAATGCATTCATTACATGCCCAATTTAGAGCAGAGTTAGCCACAGAATGCTTGATAAATATACACCAGTCACTCATCTTCAATGGTACATCAGTATGACAACCCAGAGCCATCAGTGTTGCAAGACAACAAAACGTGGACAATAGTTGTCTAATACTGTCTTATTAGCTGAAAGAAAAGGTGTAAAATGACAAGACTTCTTTGTATAATTGATTAGCCCAGATTCCAGTCCTTTGGAGTCAGCAGTGAAGCACTGGCTGTTTTGAATGTGTTTAGTATCAGATGCATGCTTTTCTCGGAGGCATGGCCCATACAATGATCACTGTTGTATTGTTTAGCAGAGGTCTTTGCGCTTTGGTATGCCACGTGCTGTACCTATACACAGAGCACTCAGCCCAAACATTTCTAACTTCAGACAACTGACTCACAGGAACAACTGACAAGAGTGGTCCAGCTGGAGCGATGTAACCGATGGAGTCCCCCAGGGATCAGTGCTGGGTCCAGTCCTGTTCAATACCTTCATCAATGACATTGATGAGGGGACAGAGTCTACTCAGCAAGTTTGCTAGTGACACCAAACTGGGAGGCTTGGCTGATACAGCTGAAGGCTGTGCATCCGTCCAGCAAGACCTGGACAGACTGGAGAGCTGGGCACAGAGGAACCAACAAAGACAAGTGCAGAGTCCTGTACCTGGGAAGGAATAATAAACTGCACCAGCACAGGTTGGGAGGTGATCTGCTGGACAGCAGCCCTGTGGAGAGGGACCTGGGAGTTCTGGTGGCTAACAAGTTAACTATGGCACAGCAATGTGCCCTTCTGGCCAAGAAGGTCAATGGGATCTTGGGGTGTATTAAGAAGAGTGTGTCCAGCAGATCAAGGGAGGTTCTCCTTCCCCTCTACTCTGCCCTGATGAGACCTCATCTTGAATATTGCATTCAGTTTTGGGCTCCCCAGTTTAAGAGGGACAGGGATCTGCTGGAGAGGGTCCAGTGGAGGGCTAGAAGGATGATTAGAGGACTAGAGGGCACTGCCTTATGAGGAGAGGCTGAGGGACCTGGGGCTTTTTAGTCTGGAGAAGAGAAGACTGAGAGGGAATTTAATAAATGTCTATCGACATCTGAGGGCTGGTCAGGATGGGGGGGAACAGGCTCTTCCCACTTGCTCCCTGTGATAGGACAAGGAGCAATGGGTCTAAGTTGCAGCAAGAGAGGTTTCACCTCAACACAAGGGGCAACTTCTTTACTGTAAGGCTCACATAGCACTGGAATAGGCTCTCCAGAGAGGCTGTGGAGCCTCTTTCTCTGGAGACTTTCAAGGCCTGTCTGAATGCATTCCTCTGTGATCTGTGCTAGATTGTGTGGTCCTGCTCTGCAGGGGGGTTGGACTTGATGATCTCCTTGGGTCCCTTGCAACCCCTAACATCCTGATCTATTAATGCTTTTACAAGTTCTGTATGTCACACATAAGGTGGAAGAAAGCTGTATCCATTTAAGTCAATGAAATAACATCACAGGCAGTGAGTTTGGCACTAGCTACACCAATTAGTAACACACCAATATGAATTCTTACCCATTTAGTTGTTACTGTTAGTAACATTCATTTCCAGACAAGGATAGGTGGCAGAGCTTGCAAAGTTTTTTTCCAAAGGTAGAACCCTGCAGAAAGATCCCTTTTAACTAATGTAGTACCTAGATTTCTCATTTTGAAACTCTTGGGGTTCAGTGCCTTTTCCATAGTAAGTACTTCTAGCATCCTTACAGCCTAGGGATATGGTTTTGATACCTATAAAAAGGGAGGCTCTGACTTTTAATTTTAGGTTCCCAAGGCAGGGATACAGCAGTTACTTCAAACAGTTTTCAAAGGCATCTCCCTCTGCTACTCTATTGACTATGTGTGAAATTACACATTTATTTTCATTGCACTGTTCTTTAGGGACCTTAAAATTTAGGTGAAATCTGTGTGCATATATAACCATATCCCAAATGCCACATTTTGGCAGGTGAGTGGGTTATGATAACTCACTGCCACAAAATTGTTAAAGAAACCTTTGTTGAGTGAAACTTTTTGCGCTAGTTTGAAGCTAGCTAGAATGTTTTGGTGAGAAGGACTAGATCACAGGCTGTGAAAGGAAAACAATGGTGATGTTTACTTCACTCATAGGCTTGCTGAGATGTATAAGAACAAGAATCCAAACATAGATAAGGCATTTCTTCTTGGGGCATTGTCTGAGCTGCACTTTTCTCTAGCCTCTCTGCTGTCTCTCTGATTAATCTACTTTGCTTCCTAACCCTCTGGCTGAACCTCCACTCTTCCTTGGGACTGGGGTAAGGTTAAGAGGGGTGAGAGAAGGTGAAGGGGCAGTTGGGAGCCCCTCCTGGGGACTCAGGTATCTGGGAGGGCTGTTGTGTTTCTGTATTACCTTTCACCTTGTATATTTCTGCACATAACTGCACATATATATTGTAAATATCTGCTTGTATGTTGTGCTGAGCTGTAAATATAAGCTTCATTTAATTTTTCAGAGCCAGCTGAGTCTAGTCCGGGTGATTTCCACAGGGGGGGGAAGCTTTTATTTTTGGGAAGCTTTTGAAGCACCTGATTTTACTGGCTAACAATCGTATGTTATATATGTATCAACTTGAAAATATAAGGAAAGCAGTGTGCCAGCAGGTCAAGAGAGGTGATTCTGCCTCTTTACTCTACTCTTGTGAGACTCCACCTTGAAGACCACATCCAGTTCTGGTGCCCCCATCATAAGAAAGACACAGAGCTATTGGAGCAAGTCCAGAGGAGGACCACACAGATGATGACACCACAGGAGCACCTATGCTATGAGAATAGGCTGAGGGAGTTGAAGTTTCTCAGATTAGAGAAGACTCCTGGAGGACCTCAGAGCTGCTTTCCAGTATCTGAAGGTAACCTACAGGAAGGCTGGAGAGGAACTTTTCATAGGGCTATCTAGCAACAGGACAACAGGAAATGGTTTTAAGCTGAGGGAGAGTAAGCTTAGACCGGATCTTAGGAAGTTCTTCAGTACAGGGGTGGTGGCACTCTGGAATAGGTTGCCCACAGAGGCTGTAGATGCCTCCTCCCTGTGGGTGTTCAGGGCCAGGTTGGATGTGGCCTTGAGCAGTCAAGCCTGGTGAGACACAACTCTGCCCACAGCAGGGCAGTTGGTGTAGGTGATTTCTGAGGTCTCTTCCATCCTTAGCCGTTCTATGACTCTATGAGTTTTACAGACAAAAAAGAGGCATTATAAAATACATCACTCAGAATTAAAAAAAAGAGTTTGCCACTTCTAACATGCTCTTATTTACTGTCCTAAAATACTTCCTTACACCACTCCCCATTCCTAAAGATAGTTTATTGAAGCAATGAGGAAAAAACAGGTCTGTCTTGAAATGTCCTAGTCAACATTAAATGGGTATCTTCTCATCTGTGTGCTAGTTTGAAGCTAGCTAGAATGTTTTGGTAAGAAGACCTAGATTACAGGCTGTGAGAAGAAAACAATGGTGATGTCTACTTCACTCATAGGCTTGCTGAGATGTATAAGAACAAGAATACAAACATAGATAAGGGAGTAATTCTCTGTCTGGGCTTTGGGCTGCATCTCTCTAACCTAACCTGCCATCACTGTGATTAATTCACCTGTTTCCTAACTCCCCTGGCCGACCCTCCAATCTTCCTTGGGCATAAGGCAAGATCTGGAGTAAGGGAGAGGGGTGGAAGGAAAGGTGGAAGGGTGGTTGAGAGCCCTTCTGAGGGCTCAGGTTTCTGGGAGGACTGTTGTGTTTCTGTATTACCTTTTAACTTGTGTATTTCTGTATATAACTGTATATACTGTAAATATCTGCTTGTATACTGTGCTAAGCTATAAGTATAAAGCTTCATTCAATTTCCAGAGCTGCTGAGTCTAGTCTGGGTGATATTACAAAGGGGGGGGGGGGGGGGGGCAAGGAACACCCAAACCATCACAATCTCTGAGATACAGCACTGATGAAATGATCACACTGCTGAAGTAAATGGCATAATTGTCCACGAGTTCAAGAGGACTGAGGTTTCATCTCAGGGCTTCTCATTTTAATGATTTTACATATTTTTTTTTTACCCTAAGATGATATATTAAGAAATAGAAGCATTGAATTAGTCTGCCAGCGAGAGCAGGCCATCTGGCATCAGAAAAATATTATGACTACTGGAGATTTGTTTCCAAAATATAAGTTAATGGTTTTGTTTTAACCAAACAGGTTAAAAGCTTTTCCTTTGAAGTTTATTTTCTTTCTGTGCAATGGAACAGATGGAAATGCTACTCACCCCACTCATCACTAAGCAGGAGGATGGAGTCTTATTTTGCTAAGTCTACCAGATGAAGTTTACAGCTTCATCAAGAACATATTCTAACTCCTGGTATCATTTCTTGAACAACTTACAGCTTTGTGCATTGTGTTCTCTCTGGGCAACATTCCAAATTTCAGAGACCTGCTCTCTACTAATTTAGAGTGGGTGGTGTTTGAAAAGAAAAATGTCTTTCTAATAAGAGGCTGCAAAGTCATAGAAAATAAACACAGTAAACAGTGCACAAAATGACCCATCTGTGGCCAAGTACACCTTTCTGGGAAGGTACCAGCTCTTAATTAGTTGCCTGGGAATATCTGCTACTACTTGACAAAGTCTTTTTGCAGCATCTTGGCTACAAAATGGAGTTATTTTAACCTTCTTTATATCCAACCAAACAAATAAACAAAAATAGAGGTGGCATAACCCAATCAGTTGCAAAAAAAAACCTCTAAATTATCTCCAGCCACAATAAGTTCCTTACTCCAGGCATCAAGTATAAAATGAAAACAAACAGAATACAAAAGGCAGTGGCATTATGTCCAACTTTGATTCTTTGTTTAATTCCACTTCAGTTGTGATTCATATGGATTAAAGGCATGAATTCATTTTTTTTTCTCAGCAGTCAACAAATATATATAAAGCAAACCTGTAACTCCTGTAGTTCAGAGCTATTAAAAAGGATTGGTCAAGTTATTAACGTTCAATGTTCTTCCCAGCAGTGGACAGCAAATGACATTCTAATGAGTATGCCATGAAAAGAAGGAACATGACATATGTTTTTGACTGCATGCCTAGATTCAAGACATTATGAGAGAGAGTAACCATAATATTTTATTGCATAGCTGTAGAATAAGTAGATGTAGCAGAAAAAGAACAACAAAAGAGTCAGAGAACCAGACTAAAAATGTCTCATAGGTGACAGTATTAGATATACAGTTATAAGAGCTATTTTTTCTGAGGCATGTAGGAATTCTGAAGGCACTAATTAAACACTTTAAGGTATAAAAGTTCAAGTTTAAGCACAGTGATATTAAGAAATTTAAAAAAATGGGCTATGGGAAATAGTATCGTTACAGTAAGATAGATTTGGCTGTAGAATCTATAGCCAGGAAAGATACAACCTCTGCACTCAACTGAACCAAAACACTTTAAAGATAAAGTACCATAGCAACAGAACCAGACAAAGTCTTAACTCTAGGTGATCTAATAAATACAACTGATTTTTATGCCTATGAAAACTGCAGAACGGAAGAAAGTTGCACAGAGCACTTGACAGAGCATTCAAAAATCAGGTTGAATTAAGTGGAAAAGAGCTTAATCAAACAGGTGGAGTAAAATGGAACTGAATGAGATCCTCTTCCCTATTTCAGGCCATGCCTTACTGGCTAAAAATCTCATCCAGGCAGAACAGAACAAAGGCATGGGAAAATCTCTGCATCGCTCTGCCCCTCAAGTCAGTTGTACAAATACCAAGGGAGAGGAAGGAACTGTTTGAAACACTGGGAAGGAAGATGATTGTTTTAGGAGAGATTTACCTGAGAGCTCATTACAGGAGCACTCTCATCAGTGACAAGAAAGGATGCAAAGAGACCTTACCACAATTCACTAAAATTCCAGGTTGCCATGCTGCAGCTTGGCTGAATACTCAGACCACTGGCATCATTGTTTATCACTGGCCTTGATGAACGAAAGTGGTTAGCATGCAGCAGGATTTAACTTGTGTTTTTGCCATTGATAATTTCAGTAAGAGTAGTCTTAAATGCATTTACAGAGGGTTGTAATCGTAATTAGTAAGTGAAGCAGCTTTCCATTGATAATTTCAGTCCTTCATAATTTCATTTTTCCGTCCCTAAACTGAGGATAAGAGTAGTCTTTAAATGCATTTACAGAGGGTTGTAATTGTAATTAATATGTGAAGCAGCTTTGCAGTACAGATAGGAAAGCCCACACCTTAGAATCTTGTCTGGCTCACTGGCACTATCTGATCTCTGTTCTCTGAAGACAAAATCTGAGAAACTGAGCAACTGTTTTCATTAACTGCAGTTAAGAGAGGGTGGGCTTTGTGCTCAGCTTCTGCAGTTGTCTGTAAGTTGTAGTTGCATCAAATCTTGCTGGTGCTAATTTAGAAGTCAAGGGCCAATATAATATGAAGTTAAAATTGTTAGTCAAATCAGATTATGTGGCAACTCTTCAAATTACATTATTTCTCCAATGAGTATTTCATCAGCATGTGAAGGATGGCTACTGTAAATTCATTAAAAGTCATTTATTGATACCCATAATTAGTATAAATACTAGTTAAATCACAAACACGACCACAGAAGTATAATTTGAGACACATTTGTGGGGACTTGCGGGTACAAGATTAAGGCTGAAGTTCTGTTTAGCTTCCTGAAAATAGGACATAAGTGGCTGGTTATATTCCTGGCTAGAGTACTGGCATAGTAGCAGGACTATTCTCCCTTACAACTATGAAGCAAAGTTGCAGTGTGTGTTTTAAGGTATTATTGTGTTCCCTGATTCAGAATCTGATTGTCTAACACAGTGGGTATCTCATTTCTTCATTATTGGCATTTGATGATATTGGCAAAAGACATTACTGGGTATGCTGTCAATAGTAAGGTTGATTAATTCCCCTTAGGCTTGTTTTATGGCTAGAATATGTTATAAGGACAGTTGTATGTTTTATTTTGGTTTGGTTTGTTGTCTGATGTTGATCTTTACTGATTCTTCCCTACTGTGTATCCTTGAATTTGAATGAATAGACATTTTATTGTGGAGGAGGAAGAATATATACCAGTGACAGAGAAGGGAATTGGAAGACTTTATGGCCTTTAAATTCTGTCATAACAATTTCATTTCCAATCAGAGACTTTATTTATTATCTTGGCACCACTTGTCATCCTGATGAGGGTAATGAGTAAAGTGTGGTACTGAGCATGATACATATGCACCTCCTTTAAACTAAAAATAGCCTCTTTTTAGCTCAGTAGCTTTTAAGTAGGTCTTCCATTTCTCTTTGACAACTTAATACTGTTCTACATTTTAACTTTATAATTACTTCATAAACTACATGTATACAAATTCTCCCAGGGAGTATGAATTTGAAAGCCATTTAGTGCTACAATTTTGTAGAGGGATGGTGCATTTTCTAAACGTTTTGGGTATAAAACAGCTATTAATCAAAAACTTCAATATGTAACAAACAACAGAAATAAACTTGAATTCACCTCATTTGTAATGATGTGAACAAGATGTATTTTGGCAGAATTCAATACTCTCAGTCACAGAGAGAAAACATTAAATGCCATGAAACATGGGTAGGAATCATTATTTTCATATCCTAAACTTGGTGGATAAGAAAGTTGTGATTGATGTTTTAAGGAGAAGAAATGCTGCATCTGGTATGGAGGAAACATATATGTGATGTCTGCTCTCAAACAGACATGTATGTGTTTATTTCTCTATGGTTTTACTACCACATGTATATGGATCATCTAGTGGGCAGGTATTTCTCTATGTATATAGTGCAAAATATGCTCTCCTGTCTTTTAACAAACAGATTACTCTAGCTTCAGCTCTGCATCTTCAACTGTCTAACATAATTTAGGTGTGATGATGAAGGATGAGAAGTAGCAAACAGCAGGAGTAACAGGTCTACAACTACCTGAGGGGAGGTTGTAGCCAGGAGGAGGTTGCTCTCTTCTCTCAGGTGGCCAGCACCAGAATGAGAGGACACAGCCTCAGGCTGTGCCAGGGGAGGTTTAGGCTCGAGGTGAGGAGAAAGTTCTTCACTGAGAGAGTCATTGGACACTGGAATGGGCTGCCCGGGGAGGTGGTGGAGTCACCGTCCCTGGAGCTGTTCAAGGCAGGATTGGACGTGGCACTTGGTGCCATGGTCTAGCCTTGAGCTCTGTGGTAAAGGGTTGGACTTGATGATCTATGAGATCTCTTCCAACCTTGGTGATACTGTGATACTGTGAAATAACATCTGATTTATTGCCAGATATGCCATGAGGAAATACGGACTCCTCTCTTTTGCCTAATTGTATATCATGGGTTTCACTGTGAAGAGCTCTTCCTGGATAGTTTACTGATAGCTGCAGTCAGTGACTGATGTCTTCTGAGGTAATTGGACTATATTGATCCGAGGGCTGAGGAACACAGCTGTAGTGTCAGTTAAAGAACTGGCACACAGAACTGCCACAGAACACAGTTTGGAAATCCTCCTCAGAGCTTTCTCACTGATGGTAACTTGATGGATGGAAACATCCACATGCAACATGATATTAAAGCTTGAACAAAGACAAACTGGTGACAACACTTGAAAGGAAATTCTAATTCAATTTTACATTAATTATTATTACTTCTATAATAATTTCATATCTGAATGCTAGCTTATGATAAGAAAATCCATATCTCCGAGAGCTGTGAGACAAAGGCTTTCCGTTAGTCATCACACCCTGCATAATGAGTGGCATTGCTAATAAAACACAACTGACTTCAAAGTCATTCAATCAGCAGTCTGAATAATGAGATTTTGTACAAAAATGTAAATAGTGGGCATGCAACAAAAGCAGTAAGGTGGATTAGAGCATTTTCCTTTGAGCCACCACAAACTGACAAATTGAAGGGAATTTGATTACATTTTATAATACAGAGCAATCCACAGATTCCTTGAGAATAAGAATAGGTCAGGGCACTTGGTGTTTTAGAAGAACAGGAATTTCAACAATAGGAATCACTGCTGAGAATAAGCTTTACTGGAACATATAAATATGGTGGAAAAATAAATCTGCCAAATATTTCTTCTAATAAATTAGAAGACTAGTAACACCACATTTGACAAACATGCCAGAGCAAACATGCCAGCAGGTGAAAGCTTTGCTGCTGGCCATCTGCCATTCAAGCAGGCTAGAGTAACCTTTTAGAATCATAGAATCAACCAGGTTGGAAGAGACCTCCAAGATGATCCAGTCCATCCTAGCACCCAGACCTATTTGATCAACTAGACCATGGCACTAAGTGTCTCGTTCAGGGTTTTCTTGAACACCTCCAGGGATGGTGACTCCACCACCTCCCTGGGCAGCCCATTCCAATGCCAATCACTCTCTCTGGGAAGAACTTCCTCCTAACATCCAGCCTATACTTCCCCAGGCACAACTTGAGACTGTGTCCCCTTGTTGTGTTGCTGGTTGTGTGGGAGAACAGACCACCCCCCACCTGGCCACAATCTCCCTTCAGGTAGTTGTTGACAGCAATGAGGTCACCCCTGAGCCTCCTCTTCTCTGGGCTAAACAATCCCAGCTCCCTCAGCCTCTCCTCATAGGGTTTGTGTTCCAGGCCCCTCACCAGCTTTGCTGCCCTTCTCTGGACACCTTCCAGCACCTCAACATCTCTCTCGAATTGAGAATCCTGCACTTGGCCTTCTTAAATCTCACCCTCTTGGCTTCTGCTCACCCATCCAGCCTGTCTAGGTCCCTCTGCAGGGCTCTCCTACCCTCCAACAGATCCACACCTGCTCCTAGCTTGGTGTCATCTGCAAACTTACTGATGCTGGACTCAATTCCATCATCCAGATCATCAATAAAGATGTTGAGCAGGACTGGGCCCAACGCTGATCCTTGGGGAACACCACTAGTGACAGCTGCCAACCGGATGTGGCACCATTCACCACCTCTCTCTGGGCCTGGCCTTCCAGCCAGTTCTTGACCCATATCAGAGTGAATCTGTCCAAGACATGAGCTGCCAGCTTTGCCAGGAGCTTGTCATGTCATGACAGTGTCAAAGGCTTACCTGTCAGAAAGAATAAAGCTGCTCTTTAGAAAAAGATACCAGAATCCTATTTAGCAATATTACTTTGAGCTGCTGGAAAAAATAGTTGTCAAAATCTGAAGCAGTAATGGCTACACTACAACTCAGAGTGACTTAGTTATGTTGTATTTAAGAGAAATCCATTAGATGAAACCAAGAAAAACCTGTTGTAGAATAATAATATTTACAGCATACACTAAGAATGTTATGTCCTAACTCTCTCAGCAGTAAAATAAAATGTTTGAAAATACCTGTACTCTCAGCAGGAATGCTCTTTTATTTCCCAGTCTGAATTTCTTAGGAAATTCTATAACAATTTATGGGACACCAAAAAATTGAATTTTGCCTGAAAAGTACCTTGTTAAAAGAAGCAGAAGCTTTCAGTTTGGTGCATGGATGCTGGCAAAATATTGATTTTGCAGACATAGTTACAGTAGATGCTTTATACGTCCCTGGTTTTACTAAACCTATTTGGAAAAAAGAAAAGCATAAAATATCCCTGGTTATCAAAAACATTGAATAATTTTCTTACAGACTTCAGAAGCTAATTCTTTGCCTCATCAAAACTGCTGAAGTTATATTTTTTGATCAATGTCAGTTATAATTACTTGCATTCGACCTGGTTGTATGTGCAAAATTCTTACAGATATTTGATTGTAATGAAGTTTTCAGTAATTAAATCTCATTTTATGTGCAAAGTGGTTGTATCCTGAATGGAAAAAGTTTGGGCCCCCAGAGCAGAACACAAATAACTATGATGATGAGCATAGGCATCCTTATGATAAGCATAGCTCTTGTGGTCCTGAGCTAGCCAACTGGAAGATGTGGATGTCAGGAATGACCTTAAATGCTGAGTTACTCAAGGAGGTGGTGGAGACCCCATCTCTGAAGACATTCAAGATCAGACTTGATGGGCATCTGAACAACCTGATCTAGTCGGTGATGTCTTCACTCACTGCAGCTGGGGTTGGACTAGACCTTTAAAGGGCCTTTATAACCCAATGCATTCCATGATTCTGTTTGATTCTGTTCTACTCAATGATTCTAAATTGGACAGATCCCAGTCTGGAAGGTGGGGGAAAATAAATTCATTAAGTTACTGGTAAGACTGTACATTTAGGAACTAAGAGTGTATATCCCATTTCCAGAGCGTATTTCAAACTCAGAGCATTTGATGGGGATTTATGAGTCATGATAGGTCACATTTTCCCAGAGGTAGTTGAAAACATTATGAGAAGCTGAAGCAGAGAGAGCACTATGATCTCAGTATGACTTCAGTATTGTCTTACTGTTAGAGTTCTGGATTCCTAAGAGATGTTTACTGAAAAAAATTAGGAAGGCCACGAAACAAGAAAGGTCTGGAAATTCTACTTTGTTGTTCAGTCACACTCAATTTTGCTTGAAACTTGAGAGCTGATGAAGGAGGTTGGTGCATTACTTAGACTGGGAATAGTTTGTGCTATCAGACAATCCTTTGCTCTGAAAGTAGCTGGAGGCTGGAAGCTGAAGTCCAATATCTACAGGCTAGTAGCAGGATACAGGCTCTGCTCATGGAATAATTAGTCGTTAATCAAAAAGGACCAAATGAGGTACTGAGTTTATTACTAAAAACATATATAAATCAATAATTCTTCTTCTATGAGATATGATGGAATTCAAACACCTTCTCCTTGAGATGCAGCAATTCCTGAAAAGGAGTCTTTCTGACATAATACATAAGATAGACTGCGGTTATAAAGGTTCCTTCCATCCCTAAAGTTCTTAAATATAAGCCATCAGTCAAATAAAATGTTAACTGAACACTCTAAAATTATGGATTTACAAAGAAGTGAACATTTTATTGTTGCTCTGAAGAGAAAAAAAGGAAAGATCTCAGATAAAAATGTCTTCAGAATACATTTGCTTCTAGAATGTCAGATGTCATACCAAAGCAAGATGTGATGTAAAAAGAAGCTGTCTTGGGAAAGTGGGATTCGAAGAGCCACTGAAAATGTAGCAAAATGAAATGACATAAAAATGCACATAAATGGGTAAAGGAAGCATTACACTAAAAAATGCACACATGCTTCCCAAATAGGCTGTAGTTTCCCTACTGTGAAAATGAAGTTTTAGGCCATCCAGTACTTTGAGAAAAGGTGGCTGAGTTTAAAATTGGTTAATTTAAGACATTCTATCAAGTGGTCAACATTAATGACAGCCCAAAGCTCTTCTTTCACTCTACCTATGGTAAAATAGATAAAGACCATAAAACAAATGCATTGATCTTTTTTATTATTCAATGCCAGCAATGAGATATTATTACAGACTGAAATGCCACTATTCTAATTAAAGTTGGGTGGGTTTGGGAATGTAATTGCTTCATCATTATGGTTAAGAAACAAGAGGATTGATTCTGAATATTTCCCTCAATATCAACAGAATTATTTCAAAAGCACAAAAGATGAAGAGCTGTCTCACAGAGAAGAGAAAGGAGAAAATAAGCTAATTTTGTTTCAACATGAATGCAACTTTCCGTGCAAACCATGAACTTGAGCCTATCCCAGTTAGGTAGCGAGCAACTCTGCCAGAGTCAATAAACAAATTTCAGTTGTAAGAAACTTGTACATGAAGAGACTGAACTTAGGAATTCCAAGTTTATTTGTACAAAAAGAGTTTCCTACAAAGAGCAGAAAACTCTTTGAGCTTCAGACATTTTTTGCTGTTTACAGATATCAAAGAGTTGAAATGTGTCTCCTCAGAAAACAGACTGCTTCTCGTGATCAGCTGTATTGTTAGCTCAGAAGCACATCCTCTCCTACTGTGAAACACATCTAAACTGGACCAAGTCTTAAAGTAATGGCACTATCGTGTTTAATTGTACTGATACTATAGTAATGGCATTAATCATGATGCACTCATTTAGTATTAATGTGGTTGTCATAAAATGCTTATACAGATGTTCTAAATTAATTAGCCTGACCTTAATTTTAAAGGGTAACTCATAAATGCCTAGTGTAGAAATCTGACTTAGAGCAGAACGCAAGCTGTGGGCATGATCCTTAAGCATGAAGTTTAGTCCTTCAAAATTTCCTTCTCACTTCTTGACCACAATTTTGGTGGATAAATGCAACACCGTACAGAACAGTCCCCATTAATCATATCTAATCAGCAGAGTGGGTCAATAGAATCATAGAATGATTCTGTGATTCTACTGACCCACTCTGCTGATTAGATATGATTGATGGAGACTGTTTTGTACAAAAGAAACATTTTTTGTAGATCTTCTGTGTCTGTGGATCTCCTTAAGGTGTTTAATGTTTCATAGAATTGAAGGATTGCCACTCTTTTGGCAGTAATAATGCTTTTGAATCAGCACAGAAATGTTTCATTAAGACATTCTGATATCATAGAATCATAGAATCATAGAATCAGTCAGGGTTGGAAGGGACCACAAGGATCATCTAGTTCCAACCCCCCTGCCATCGCAGAGGCACCCTACCCTAGAGCAGGCTGGCGAAAGCTTCATCCAGCCTGGCCTTAAACACCCCCAGCCATGGGGCCTCAACCACCTCCCTGGGCAATGCATTTCAGGGTCTCATCACTCTCACAGTGAAGAACTTCCTCCCCACATCCAGTCTGAACCTACTCATCTCCAGCTTTGCTCCATTCCCCCTAGTCCTGTCACCCCCTGATATCTTAAAAAGTCCCTCCCCAGCTTTTATGTAGGCCCCCTTCAGATACTGCAAGGGTACTAAAAGGTCGTCCTGGAGCCTCCTCCAGACTGAGCAGCCCCAACTCTTTCAGTCTGTCCTCATAGGAGAGGTGCTGCAGCCCTCTGATCATCCTTGTGGCCTTTCTCTGGACATGCTCCAGCACATCCACATCCCTCTTGTAATAGGGGCTCCAGAACTGGATGCAATACTCCAGGTGGGACCTCACCAGAGCAGAGTAGAGGAGGAGAATCATCTCCCTCGACCTGCTTGCCACACTTCTCCTGATGCAGCCCAGGATCTGGTTGGCTTTCTGGGCTGCAAGTGCACACTTCTGGCTCATGTTGAGCTTCTTGTCCACCAGCACCCTCAAGTCTCTCTCCTCAGGGCTACTCTCCAGCCAGTCACTGCCCATCCTGGATTTGTAAAAGAGTACAGGAAAACAACCATATGCCTTAACAGCAAATTTAAACATTAAAACAATAAATATATTTACACACTATATATATATGTATATACATATATTGTATAGCACCCACACCTCTACACTAGATTTTGACATCATTGCAAAGCAGACACATTTAACATTTGATATTGTGGTGAAAGATTTGAAATTCCCTGTTCAACTCTAGTTTTCTGGTTTTGAGTGGAGGGGAAAGCATGAATTTAATCTAACTTTTACAACAAGCTTTGCACCAGTTCATGGTAGGCCCCTACTTAACTGTCATTCCAGTATTTTATCTGCTAAATTCTATGTACCACACTGGCTAACAAGCACTCCAATTGATTTTGAAGCAATATTTCTTCTTGGACTGGCTGATCCTGGTGGTCCTTTCCAACCATAGTGATTCATAATGATTAGATGTTGTGCTAAGGGATTTGGTTTAGTCAAGGACTTGTCAGTGTGAAACCAGTGATTGGACTCAATGATTTTGAAGGTCTTTTCCAATCTAAGAAATTCTGTGATTCAAAAAGGGGTGCACCACACCAAGAGGAGAAAGAGATTCCCCTGAAAAGACAATGATTGCATTTGTCCTGAGTCCAAGACCTCATGCCCTTAATAAGATCATAAAAATTGCTATATAAGCTCTACAGAGGGTAAGAAAAAGTACATACCACTTCCTTTGCTGTGCCTGTCTTCTATGATCCTAATATAGCTGTCTCTTACTAACAATCAAGAGTTTGGAAATACTGTTAATTAAACTCTTAAAAGTCTGCAAGTCATTAGCCCCTAATACAAATTTCACTTTGGGGTACCATGTCACAAGGATATGCACAGCAGTGCTAGATATACAAACAGCCTTTCAACAGGCATGACTCATAGCTGCTTCCTAGTGGAACCTTGAACTCCATTACACATTAGCTTTCATGAAATGCAGCATAAGGAACAAGGATGAAGGCAAGCCAGCGGTGTTGCTGTGTGTTGAGAACACCAGTTTGAGATGCCACTGTCCCAAATTCAGCTACAAAGCCTCCTGGCATTTTCATTTAGAACAAAGGCTTGTGGAGTGTGATGGTTTGGGTGCTCCCCGCCCCCCCACACTTTAGAAATCACCCAGACTAGTCTCAGCTGGCTCTGGAAATATGAATTAAGCTGTTAACTTACAGCTCACACAATATACAAGCAGCTATTTACAGTATATACAGTTATATACACAAGGTAAAAGGTAATACAGAAACACAACTCCCCTCCCAGAAACCTGAGTCCCCAGGAGGGGCTCTCAACCACCCCTGCACCTTCCCCCTGCCCCTCTCAACCTTACCCCAGTCCCAAGGAAGAACAGAGGTTTGGCCAAGAAGTTAAGAAGCAAAGGTGGGTTAGGCCAAATGGAAGGTGAGGTTAGGGAGTAAGATGTTACTCAGTCAGCAGCCCAAGCAAGAGTGAGAGAAAAAATGGTGAGAGTGTTATCTAATGTTTTCCTTTCTTGTTCAGCAAGACGCTGAGCGAAGTAGACATCACCACTGTTTTCCTTCCACAGCCTGTGATCTGCTTCTTCTCACCAAAACATTCTACCCTGCTTCAAACTAGCACATGGAGGGACAGTTAAATGGGATTTCTATCATTATTTGCTGTTTATGGAGTTCTAGACCATTTTCATTTTTCTTTTTTTTTTTCACCTGCAGATAAACAATAGAGGATGAAGTTGCCATCTACAGGTGATAATTGCAAGTTAAATGATTTGTTTACTTCCTGAGAATGCATCTCTCTGTCAGCTGTAGAATGCTATGATGAATCTCCTGCATTTTGTAAATATGGTTTTCCAAGGCTGCTGAGACCTTCTTTGGATTCCTGAACTACTTCTTTTGCTGAAGTGCTTTCTTTTATCTTCAAAACCACAATCAACTTTATATTGACTTTTGTTTTTCTTTTCAAGGGAATGGATTTTCCTAGTTAAGAAGCAGCTGAGCTTCTCAATATTCTCACTTTTCCCTGCATAGACCCGTCATAAAATAGCACAAAACTAAGGAAAGAGTATTATGTGCTTCTAAGAAACTTCCTTTCTTATATTTTTTCTGAAATGAGTTAATAGCATTAATGGATTTTCTATTTCTTCTGCACTGTTTATTCCTTATATACATAAAAATGTGCAGAAGTCACAAATTGTGGCTGGTACATTAAGATTTAATAGAAGTTTACCTTAGTCTTCCAAATTAAACATTTCAACCCCTTTTTTTCCTGGTAAGTTCTTCACAGAGAGAGTGATTTGCCATTGGAATGGGCTGCCCAGGGAGGTGGTGGAGTCACCATCCCTGGAGGTGTTCAAGAAAAGCCTGGATGAGGCACTTAGTGCCATGGTCTAGTTGACTGGCTAGGGCTGGGTGCTAGGTTGGACTGGATGATCTTGGAGGTCTCTTCCAACCTGGTTGATTCTATGATTCTTTTCCCTTTACCCGCACACTTTTGTTTCCTATTATTGTAGGCAGCATAAGTCTGTTAAACAAGGAGAAGGAAGTCTGTTAAAAGTTGCTACAAGGGATAAATGCTGGCCTGATGTTTGCAAGAGAAGCTGGCTAATTCAAACATTTCTGAAAGGTGTACAAGTAATGCATTCTAAACCTGAAAGACTTTCTCACCAATTTTGAAAGCTATTTCATCATAGAAAAAATAGATTGAGGATGGACTGATGCAGAAATAGGCCCATCATTATAAAAGAAAACTGCCAAAAACATGGTGGCATTGGATCTATGTTAAAAGTTTAGGTGACCAAATAATGCCTTGAGGAGAAACTGCCAGTCAGCTGCAGTTCCAATGAATGCAGCTGATTAATTTTCCTCTTCCTATTCCCAAAGCAACTGATATAATCAAGTCTGGAGGTGTTCAAGAAAAGCCTGGATGAGGCACTTAGTGCCATGGTCTAGTTGACTGGCTAGGGCTGGGTGATAGGTTGGACTGGGTGATCTTGGAGGTCTCTTCCAACCTCATTGATTCTATGGTTCTATGATTCTATGGCATTTCCTGTCTTTGTGGCTTTTCAAGAGAATAGCAAAATGTATGGGTTTTTTTTCCAAAACATTTTGTTTGCTCCAGAGCATCAACATTACTTTGGGTATCCACCATCCTGATCCTGATCCGTTGATTCAATGATCTGTTCTGCATAGTACAAGTCACTCCCTCACTTTGGGTATCCACCCTCCTGATCCTGATCCAGATCCATTGATTCAATGATCTGTTCTGCATGATACAAGTCACTCCCTCAACGAAATTTCGTGGTAAGACATATCCTAATGCTATCAGAAGTTGTTCGAACACAGTTAGTCTTTCAAAGGGTAATGGAGATTTTATCAGCAAATGAATTTTTGGAATTGGAAGTGTTATAAGTCTATGAACACTGAAATCAGTTACCTGAATCTGAATTTTGATTTCTAATTAGAAGCTTAGCATAAAAGAAAATGTAGAGACATTTTAATTACCACAGGATATTCTTCTCCAAGGTTCTACCACATCTAGGGTAGTTTCATTCCTTATTTTCCCTGCTCTCTTAATTAAGAACCTTTTGATTAGAGCTCTTCTTTTGAATAAATATTTAGTATTCTGTATCTCAAGAGCTGGTTTATGACTTAAAATGTGTCTTCTTTGCTTACAGTCAAGGAAGGAATTTCTTCTTGCCACAGCACTGATACAAAGTTTGTTTTAAATCCAGAAAGATCCTCTTAGAATCATGAAAACTGTTATTAAAATTTATTGTTAGATATTGCTGATTGTGATTGAAAATCACTTCATTAAATTACAGTGCAGAGAGATGAAGGACATCTTGCAGCAATGAAAATGGTTGCAAATTTAATTAAAACATTAAATTATTGTTGGAATAAAGGTCATAATCATAAAATGTAATTGAAGGGAGTACATTAGCATGCACCCTAAGGTATCTTTTCTATTTCAAAATATATATTACATATTTGACATTTAAGGAGGAAATAGGCACCATTTTATCTGGATGGATGAACTACAATGGTGAGAATTGTTACACATAATACAATTTAAGAGCCCAATTCTTCAAAAAATCATTTGCTCCTTGCATAGGTGCAACACACTATTTTCATGTCTCTGACTGAGAAAATTCATCTTCTTATTTATTGAACATCATGGACCTGCACAGAGAGGAGGACATTGTGTCATACACCAAGGCTTTATCTCTGTGGAAAAAGTATAACTTATACCACTGACTTCAAAGAGTATTCCTGTTTGACTCTGGTTACATTTACAATTATGCCTACTATTTATCACTGCATTTTCTCTCCCTTGCAGCAGATTAGGGAGGCAAACAGTGCATAGTAATAGAAACAGAAGCTGCAAGAACAGACATCTATGAAACTGGTAGTGAAAGTATACTGATAATGCTGCTACAGAGTTGTTGTCTCCTCATGTCCTGAGGAGTTCTTTTTCTAACCAGAAAGTACCCCAGGACTGAATAAAACGTCTTCTTAACAATTGCTTGCCAATACTGAGCAATAATCACTGAATTCAGAAATCCAGGCAGTGTCTTTCAAAATATTCTGCACCTCTTTCACTTCCTGCATGTACTAAGATACCTTTTTGAAAGATATCTGTTTGAAATCATAGAATCAACCAGGTTGGAAGAGATCTCCAAGATCATCCAGGCCAACCTAGCACCCAGCCCTATTCAATCAACTAGACCATGGCACCAAGTGCCTCATCCAGGCTTTTCTTGAACACCTCCAGGGACGGTGCCTCCACCACCTCCCTGGGCAGCCCATTCCAATGCCAATCACTCTCTCTGGGAAGAACTTCCTCCTAACATCCAGCCTATACTTTCCCTGGCACAACTTGAGACTGTCCCCTTGTTCTGTTGTTGGCTGCCTGGGAGAAGAGACCAGCCCTCACCTGGCTACAACCTCTCTTCAGGTAGTTGTACACAGCAATGAGGTCACCCCTGAGCCTCCTCCAGGCTAAACAACCTCAGCTCCCTCAGCCTCTCTTTACAGGGCTTGTGTTCCAGGCCTCTCACCAGCTTCATCACCATTCTCTGGACACAAATATCTCAGAGGGGGAAATCACTGTAAGTATATTTTTTAATATGTTTATACTTACATGTTAATATACACATGCACACTCATATATGTATTTTAATACATATTTGGAAAGAAAGTCAGATAATTCAAGCTGGACTTTAGCAATGATTATGCTGATAAATTAATGCTACAGATTGAATTGCTTTATTGGCTTTTCCAAATCAATCCATTTCTCTAGCTGTCTCTTGATTTAAGAATGGAAAGTAGAAGCTGATACAAAGAAAAAGTCATTCTACTGAATAAAAGTGGTGTATTATAAATACTGTAATACAAATGTGTGCAGATGTATTTATTCAGTACAACAGGAGATTTTCACTCGCCACAAAAATCATCAATTTCTTCACCAAGATGCCTCAGTATGCATCTCATTCATACCCTAAAATAGACCTCTAAGAATAAAAATGTATGTATACAGATTTTGAAAGTAATAAATGTAGTTTAGGGAGGGAGTTAAGTAATCTTCTGGAGTTTTTACAATACTTGGAGTAGAATGAGTTTTCATACAATCAGTCAGAGTTGGAAGGGACCACAAAGATCATCTCATTCTACCCTCCCTGCCATGGGCAGGCACACTCTACCCTAGATCAGGCTGCCTAGAACCTCATCCAGCCTGGCATTAAACACCTCCAGGGATGGGACCTCAACTGCCTCCCCTGGGCAATGCATTTCAGGGTCTCACCACTCTCATGGTGAAGAACTTGCTCCTTGCATCCAGTCTGAACCTACCCATCTCCAGCTTTGCTCCATTCCTCCTTAACCTGTCACTCCCTGATAGCCTAAAAAGTCTCTTCCCAGCTTTTTTGTAGGCCCTCTTTAGATACTGAAAGGCCACAAGAAGGTCACCTCAGAACCTACTCTTCTCCAGACTGAACAGCCCCAACTCTTTCAGTCTGTCCTCATAGGAGAGGTGCTCCAGACCTCTGATATTCCTTGTGGCCCTTCTCTGGACATGCTCCAGCACATCCAGCACATTTTATTGAATAAAAAACCCAACACTTGCAGCTTGTTTGTTAATTTAAGCAGCACACAGAATCTTAGTCATGTCTAAGGTCTGTAACCATATGGGAAGGTGTCTAATTAAGGTTACCACAGCAATATAAAATATTACTGGTAAAATACTAAAAGGTTTATCTTTGAAACATAGCATAGCTAAATCTGCATGTGAGCAGATGTTAGATGTGTCAGAAATAATTATGCCCTTCTGTTTTCTTCTGTTGGGACAGTGAAAATATCCACATAGAAGTGAGGCCATACTTACAATTAATTAATTGGTGGTGAACATTAAAGCAAAAGAAATTATTAGAAGAGCAAGATATAATTAATACTATCTGATAATTTTGAGTGTGATATGAGGAGCATTTGATTTCAACTATGAACATTTTATAGGCAAAGATTCCTAAGCTTAAACATATTTCTCAGACTATAACAGGGGCAAAAGTAATTGAAGAAAAGTAAATTTATACTGAATTTATCAGCCACCCACAACTGTGGGGAGTGGCCTCTTCTCCCAGGCAACCAGCAATAGAACAAGGGGACATAGTCTCAAGTTGTGCTGGGGGAAGTATAGGCTGGATGTTAGGAGGAAGTTCTTCCCAGAGAGAGTGATTGCCACTGGAATGGGCTGCCCAGGGAGGTGGTGGAGTCACCATCCCTGGAGGTGTTGAAGAAAAGCCTGAATGAGGCACTTAGTGCCATGGTCTAGTTGACTGGCTAGGGCTGGGTGCTAGGTTGGCCTGGATGATCTTGGAGATCTCTTCCAACCTGGTTGATTCCATGATTCTATGAAGCCATCACTATAAATGTGACACAACATGTGTTGTTTGAACACAAAATCCCTGGAGCAGTGCTGGTCAGTGCATGGGGCATATTGCAGTTCTTTGCATAGCACAACAGATTCACTCATGTGCAATGGGTCTAATCTGCAAAGGCAACATCAGCTTCATTCCTTATGGAAAGAGCTGCTTATAAATTGTATGTACATAGAGGAAATATGTTGTATTTGTTCCCTTAGAAAAGTCTGGCATGCCTTGAATAGCATCGGCTTAATCTTGGGCAAAAATCCTTTTCCTAGTATCTGGCATTGGTTTGAGGGCATTGCAGCACATCATTTTACACTGTGGAAATAAATAACAACTATGCATAGCTTTTCTTTTTAATAACTGCTTGATTCTTAAGAATCTTAAACAGAGGTAGAAATCTCCTAAATCTTTCTTAGTCACCATCATCTTTTGTTGCTCTTTCACGTGGTCTCCAGCCACAATTTCATACTGACCTGTTGCACCAAAGCCATTAGAGGAGCAGTAGCAGACTGCTCAGATGGCTTTTTCTCATCTGTTAGTTTATATCACCAGTGTTACCTGGAGAGCTGCTGCCAAGAGAATTAGCTGGCAAAATACATTTTAAAAACTAAGGTTTTTTAAAAGTTAAAATTTACTTATATTCTATGTTCTCTTTGTTTACTCTTTCAGTCAGTAGCAAAGGCTTTTTTTGTCTCTCTTGTTTCACTTTTTCCTTGTTTCCCCATGTTTTCTTACATTTAAATGTATTCTTTTATTAGCAAAAATCTTTAATAATGTAATCAAAGAGTAGCAGCCAGAACTTGATGAATGTAGATATAGATATTAGATACTTAGATGCAGATATTTACATATAGACACTTAGAAATGTAAGAATTCTGTTCCTCAAACTGAATTTTAAGACCCATAAAATGCTATTTTTGTATTCAATTGCACTGAGGCTGTTTCTAACTCCTTCATTATTTCCCTTCTAGAGAATTATTAAAATTACATTACCAGATTTGATCTCCAAGAACCCTGGTGTGTGAGTGAAAGCTAGAATCTGGCTGTTTTGGCAAATCCTGTCACTGAGTCTCTACTGACCCTTCATAAGAGTGCCAGAGACATTAAGTAGGGAGTTCTGTTCTGCAGCCTTGATTATAACTCTAAATCCATACATACATTCTGAAAGCTAACATGGAGCACTCAGGATGGAGGCCACTCCATGATATTTGTGCAGTTGTATCCTACACTGCTGTGTTTTCTATACCTAGCCAATCTTATTATTTTCTTTCTCTTCCCTTAAATTAACCATTTAAGAAAGAAAATAAAAACACTGAACCCTGTTAGATGTGCATCTTGGGTTTTGTCATTTCAAAGGCAGTCAGCATGAATTATTTAATACCTTCTGCTTTAAAAGCTGAAATAACAAGATAAATTGGATTATATTCTTACTGTTTGAAACATCAGAAAGAAATATGATAGGAAAATTAATAACTGACATCTGTGTCCATTAATGAAATGAGAAGGGATATACAGGATACTGACAAAACATTTTCTAAGACCTCTAGAGCTCCACCCTGAACCATGATGCTGTAGTGAAGAAATCAGTAAAGAAAAAAAATATATATATATAGATCCAATAGAAAAAGTGTACAAAGCAGAAACTTTAAGACCGCTGCAGACAGAAATGGCCGTGGGTGGCACCAATAATTTCAGAGAATCTGAGAAAATGAGAAGTACAACAGAGAAAGTTACAGGTCTTCTAAATGAACTGACACAAGAAACCAAAAATGAAGCATTGTTCACATTTTTGTTGCTCACATAAGGAGAATTTCTACTTGCTAAATAGTTTTTTTCATTCTGTTTCTCAGCACCCTAAATCATAGAATCAACAAGGTTGGAAGAGATCTCCAAGATCATCCAGTCCAACCTAGCACCCAGCCCTAGCCAGTCAATTAGACCATGGCACTAAGTGCCTCATCCAGGCTTTGCTCGAACACCTCCAAGAACAGCAACTCCACCACCTCCCTGGGCAGCCCATTCCAATGCCAATCACTCTCTCTGGGAAGAACTTCCTCCTAACATCCAGCCTATAACGCCCCTGGCACAACTTGAGACTATGTCCCCTTGTTCTGTTGCCGGTTGCCTGGGAGAATCTGTTAATTATCACTGTACTCATTGTGACAGAGGTATTCTAGAACAGGTAAGACATGAAACTTCCAGAGAAAGTAAAGTGTAGATATTGTTTGCTCATTTTTTTTTTTTGCCAATTACTGACAAAATCTCAACAGTTTATTGCTAAGCGAGAGAAGGTTGTCCTTAATTACAGCAATGGAAGTTACTTTTCTACCCTAGGTTTTTTTGGGTTATACTTTTCTATTTTCTCTGAATCAATCAGTTCTGCTAGTTTGAAGCAGGCTAGAATGTTTTGGTGAAAAGAACTGGTGTGGTCAGCATGAGCAGGGAGGACATTCTGCACCTGTACTCTGCACTGGTTAGACCACACCTTGAGTACTGTGTTCAGTTCTGGGCCCCCCAGTTTAGGAGGGACATTGAAATGCTTGAGCATGTCCAGAGAAGGGTGACGAGGCTGGGGAGAGGCCTTGAGCACAGCCCTACGAGGAGAGGCTGAGGGAGCTGGGATTGTTTAGCCTGGAGAAGAGGAGGCTCAGGGGTGACCTTATTGCTGTCTACAACTACCTGAGGGGTGGTTGTGGCCAGGAGGAGGTTGCTCTCTTCTCTCAGGTGGCCAGCACCAGAACGAGAGGACAGGGGAGATTTAGGCTTGAGGTGAGGAGAAAGTTCTTCACTGAGAGAGTCATTGGACACTGGAATGGGCTGCCCGGGGAGGTGGTGGAGTCGCCGTCCCTGGGGCAGTTCAAGACAAGGTTGGACGTGGCACTTGGTGCCATGGTCTAGCCTTGAGCTCTGTGGTAAAGGGTTGGACTTGATGATCTGTGAGGTCTCTTCCAACCCTGATGATACTGTGATGACTAGATAATAGACTGCGAAATGAAAACAATGGTGATGTCTCCTTCCCTCATCAGTCCCGCTGAGAACTGTGGGAACATGAAGTAAACATTAGATAACATTGTCCATTTTGTTCTCTCTCTCTCTGCTTTTGCCTTCAGACCGAGCCACATCTCCTTAACCTCACTGCCACTAACCTTGCTCCTTAACCTCTTGGCTGCACCTCTCTTCTTTCTGAGAACTGGGGTAAGATTGAGAGGGGCAGGGGGAGGTGCTGGGGTGGTTGAGAACCCCTCCTGGGGACTCAGGTTTCTGGGAGGGGAGTTGTGCTTCTGTATTGTTTATCCTTTGTATATTTCTGTATAGAACTGTATATACTGTAAATATCTGCTTGTATATTGTGCTGCTGTAAATAAGTAGCTTCATTTAAATTCCCAGAGTCCATCTGAGTTAGCTGGGGCATTTCCAAAAGTGTGGGGGGACAGGTAGCAGCCTAAACCACCACAATCAGTATAAGACAGGCTTATGGAAATCAGAATAGTCTCAGAAGAACTGCTGGAAGAAATTAACAAAATTGAGGAAGAGATTAGCAAAACCAGATTTCAAAATTATAACAGTTCCCTTTAGTGTGGAATAAAAGTCTTAGCTCAGAAAGAATTTAGGGGGAAAATGGAGCATGATGGGTCTCATAATCTGGTTTCTATCACTCTGGGGGGATTCTGATCTATGCTAGTTTGTTATTCTGCTAGAAAAAACACAGTGTGAGAGTTTCCTACATTGAATTAGTGGTAGAATTCTGTTCTCTTAGATGTGAGGCAAATGGAGCACAGCACACAACCAGTTACCCAACACAGCCACTTTTTGTAGCGTTAGGGCAACTTCTTGAATTTGAAATGTATTTCAGCCTTAATTACAAAACACCCAACAGCTACTTCATCTGCGTGAATCTGAGGCATTAAAGTGCCAGGCCCTTTAAAAGCAGGAAGGAAAAATATGAAGGGGTAAGAGATGCACAGACTGTCAAAGAGAAAGCTAAACTTTTACTTGGTGGTTCTAAATACTTCATAAAGCTCCTCAGAACTGACAGAGAGGCTGCTGTTAAGGAATGAAAACAGAGAAGGAAAAGGTGAAAGCTGGTGGTACGTAGGGAATCGAGAGAGTGCTGCTGTTTTGGTGGGGGTTCAGTGAATTGCCAGGTTAAATTTTAGGAGAACCTTGCAAAGGCTGCAGTGAAGCATTCAATGTAACACAGACTTTTGAATGCTGGCAAAGAAAAAATCAGGATATCTTGAAGAGCAATGTCATTACCTCGACATTTACAGTGACTAAAATTTTCCCAAGCTTTATTATTTTCTCTTTTTCATCATTGGCTTTTTCCTTTCTAACTCTCCATTCGTTTTCAGCCTGCTGTTAGACAGCTTTATCAAATGAAGGCTGTGTGACTACGTAATGAGAATGTGTCCAATAAAAACGCTTTCAATTACATTTTGAAACTGCAAAACATTAAATGACTGCTGTACGAGGATACTCCACTGAACACCCTGAGATTACAAGAGAGGTCATTATGTTTCTCTATCACATGACTTTGTAATATAATAGCACAGTGTCACCTTAAACATGATTTATGGAAAGTGTTGCAGTGAACAAACTAATTTTTCATTTCTAAAACCCTGCAATCAATGAAATGGTTGATACAAAGTAAGAAACAGTCTAAGTTTTCATTTCTTCATTTCGATTGCTACTAGAACTTTTAAAAGATAAAAAAAAATCATTCAGAAAGTGGGATCTGGTTTTCACTGTGATTTATGGAATTCTTACATCTCTCTTCATTGCAGCTATATTCATGTAAGTGCTAGTTTCATTAATCTTTTTATTCTCATCCACTAGGAAAAAATGGGTTGATGGAGAACTACTTAGTTGCAGCATATGCGAGTTTAGCTTCTTTTATAATTCCTATGGCACCTTAGAGAAATTAGTGTTCCAATGCAGTTAAGTTCCCTTTGCAAATGACATTTAGATGCTCAGGAAGCAATGGGGCAGAAATGCCAAATCACTTGGGTTTGGAAATCTTGCCCAAATCTATCTGTAGTCACGTCCCCAATTTATTAATTCAGTTTTTCTTAAGCATTAAGATTAAAGAACTTCCAAGGAGGGTATGTCCAGCACAGGTCACAGTGGCATGCATACTGAGGCACAGGGCCACTAATCTAAGACAACAGCAACCTGAAATTGTTGCAGGATATATTTTCTTATGTCTTAAAAACTACATCTTGTTGTGTGCCCTAAAATATACCAGATACACTTAAGGTTATTTCCTTCCCAATGCAGTGAAGGTGGAAATCTTGTCCTGTAGTAGGATGATTTGGGCATTGCCCGCTCCCCCACACTAAAGAAAATCACCCAGACTAGAGTCAGCAGCTGGAAATTAAAAGAATGAAGCTATGTTTACAGCTTAGCACAACATACCATCAGATATTTACAATATGTACAGCTATATACAGAAATACACAAGTTAAAAAGTAATACAGAAACTCATCAGCCCTCCCAGAGACCGGAGTCCCCTGGAGCGGCTCTCAACCACTCTTCTACCTCCTTTCCACCTCTCTACCCTATCCCAGACTTTGCCTTACATTCAAGGTGGGTTTGGAGAATTGGTCAGAGGGGTTAGGAAGCAGATGTATCAGTTACACAGACAGCAGGTTAGGGAGAGAAGGGCATGCAGCCAAAGCCAGAGAGCAACTCTGTTATCTGTGTTTGTGTTCTTGTTTTTATACATCTCAGCAAGCCTATGAGTGAAGTAGACATCACTACTGTTTCCTTTTCACAGCCTCAATTCCTCTCACTAAAATATCCCAGCTAGGCTCAAAGTAGCACATGCAGCATCATCTAACAAGACTCAATCACACGGTGGATGTAGGGTCCTCAAGCAGTTTGTTCCTTGGTCATGAGTAGGGTCTTGTTAGTAATTAAATAGTTGTACACTTGGTTCAGATCATCAATGAGCATTAGAGAAGTAACCAAGTGAATTTCACTGCAAACATGCATTGTAATTCCATTGTAAACATGCAATGTGATGATAGTTCCATAATGGAGCACTAGACCAAGTTCTATAGTTTCTTCATCTTTGCACCGCTTGAAGCACATGCGCCAAAGAAAGAGTGTTGTATATGTGAACTTGGAGCTCTCCACAGTGGGCAGGTCACTTCACAAAGTTCTTTCCTTTCAGCCTGGGATTGAAGCTTCCTATACAGGTGGAGGGACTTTCAGATTTCAAGCATCAGCCTAATAATGTAGTTTTCAAGAGCATATTTTACTTTTTACACATTTTTCTGGTGTCACAGAACACCATATTCCTGCTGACAGATGGAATGGATGGCTAACCAGGATTAAATTAGCTTTTAAGAGTAAATCTGTTTCCCTCTGGTTTACAGATTTTGCATTTTTACAGTTTGGAATTTAAAGGGAGACTAAAAGGAATTCTTTTTGAATATGCATTTGTTGTTTGTTGGGGAAGCAAAGCAGAGAGAAAGGCCAGTTGTTCTTGTGGAGGGTGAGATATTTTGAACAAATGCTTTGCTGTATTCCTAATTGCTTCTTTATTATGTTTTAATTATTATAAGAAGGCCTCCAGCCACACGCCTGGAGTCATGGAAGATAATGACAGGGACTGGAAGGAAGAGCTGTCCATCCTAAGTGAAGATCAGGTTCGTGATCACCTGAAGAACCTGAAAGTGTTCAAGTCCATGGGGACCATTGGCATACACCCACAGGTACTGAGAGAACTGGTGGATGAGGTTGCTAAAGCCCTCTCTATTATATTCCAGAAGTCATGGCAGTCTGGTGAAGTCCTCACTGACTGGAAAAGAGGAAATATAACTCCCATTTTCAAAAAGGGTAGGAAGGAGGAGCCAGGGAACTCCAGGCCAGTCAGTCTCACCTCTGTGCCCAGTAAGATCATGGAGCAGATCCTCCTGGAGGCACTGCTGAGACAGGAGAACAGTGAAGAGGTGATTGGCTACAATCAGCATGGCTTCACCAAGGGCAAATCCTGCCTGACAAACCTAGTGGCCTTCTACGAGCAAGTCACGGCATTAATAGATGAAGGGTGAGCAACTAATGTCATTTACCCGGACCTGAGCAAGGCCTTTGACACTGTCCTGCACCATATCCTGGTCTCCAAGCTGGTGACACATGGGTTTGATGGGTGGACCAGGAGATGGATAAAGAACTGGCTTGATGGCTGCACCCAAAGAGTGGCTGTCAACAGGTCCATGTCCAAGCGGAGGCCAGAGACAAGCAGAGTTCCTCAGGGATCAGTCCTGGGACCAGTCTTGTTCAACATTTTTGTCAGTGATATGAACAGAGGCACTGAGTGCCCCCTCAGCAAGTTTGCTGATGACACCAAGCTGTGTGGTGCAGCAGACAGGCTGGAGGGCAGGGATGCCATCCAGAAGGACCTGGACAGGCTGGAGAGGTGGCCACAAGCCAACCTCATGAGGTTCAACAAGACTAATTGCACGGTCCTGCATCTGGGTCGAGTCAATCCCAAGCACAAATCCAGGCTGGGCAGTGACTGGCTGAAGAGTGCTAATAAGGTGCTCCAGTCAGACCTACCTATACATTCCTATCCATGCTAGACCTCCTGGGATTAAAAATTACAAATCTGTGTTATTTGCACTAGGAACAATGTGCCTCTCAGGCTGTGTAGGGAAGAAAGTCAGGTTAGCAAGGCCTCTGATAACTGGCTTGCTTCCTGTAGCAACCAGCCTAAGAGAAAATATAACATGATATTTAAATTCCAAAGAACTTTCACTTCTGTAATGCTTTATTTGTATGATACATTAAGGACTGTACTAAAACAACTTTGCTTTTGATTTTTTTTTTCATTGAGCACCTCAGCTGTGATAACAGAAACATCTGTTCTTTTCCTGATGCTAATATAGAAGGCAATAAATACACCTAGAAATTAACAATATGATAATTGCATATTAATTATTACCAACTTTTTAACATAGGGTTTGTGAGGTTTTTTTGTTTGGGATTTTGGTTTTTTGGGTATATTATATGAGGTGTGATAGAATAGAACCACAAAAGAACAGAAAAAATTTAGGCTGGCTCCCTGGAGATCACACAGCCCAACCTGTGAAAAGCAGAGCCAGCTAGATCAGGTTGCTCACAACCTTGTCTAGTCAAGTCATAAATATCTCCAAGGATGAAAAGCTCTCAACTTCCCTGGACAAATTGTTTCAGTGTTTTACTAGCTCCAACGTGAACAACTGAGCATTTATTTTCAGGAATTGTATTGGGTATGAGGTGGACTGGGAGAAAAATGACCTGATAGTTCTAATAAAGAAACTGGGGGGGGGTGTGGGGAAATAATAATGACAGGTTGTTTTAAGCCATGCACTATCACTTAAAACACAGAAATCACATGCCCAGTGTAACTTTTGAAATTAGAGCTCTACAAAGGTTTGCTTGAGGAATAAATATTGTTATTGACATGAATTCAGGAGGAGGAATAAGCTGAGAGAACTGACAACATGGGAAATATCACAGACAGAACCACAGAATGTCAGGGGCTGGAAAGGACCTCAAAAGATCATCTAGTTCAGTCCCCCTGCCAGAGCAGGATCACCTATACTAGATCACACAGGAATGCATCCAGGTGGGTTTTGAATATGTCCAGATAGGGAGACTCCACAACCTCTCTGGGCAGCCAGTTCCAGTGTTCTGTCACATTCACAGTCAAAAAAGTCCTCCTCATGTTTAAATAAAACTTCCTATGCCTCAACTTCCACCCACTATCCCTTGTCTTGTTATCTGGCATCACTGAGTAGAGCCTGGCTCAATCCTTCTGGCACCCTTTACAAATTGATAAACATTCATGAGGTCACCTCTCAGTCTCCTCCTCACCAAACACAAGAGCCCCAGCTCCCTCAGTCTCTGCTCATAAGAAAGATGTTCCATTCTCTTAATCATCTTTGTGGCTCTGCACTGAACACTCTCAAGCTGTTCCATGTCCCTCTTGAACTGAGGGGCCCAGAACACAGTACTCCAGATGTGGCCTCACCAGGGCAGAGTAGAGGGGCAGGAGAACCTCTCTAGATCTACTAGCCGCAGCCCTTCTAATACACCCCAGAATGGCATTGGCCCTCCTGGCCACAAGAGCACACTGCTGCCTTATGGTCAACCTCCCATCAGCTAGGATCCCCAGATCCTTTTCCCCTTCGCTGCCTTCTAAGAGGTCAGTCTCCAACCAATGCTGATACTTCAGGTTGTTCTTTTCCAGGTGCAAGACTCTACACTTGTTCTTGTTGTGTTTGATTAAATGTCTCCCTGCACAACCCTTCAGTCTGTCCAAGTCTGGCTGAATGGCAGCACAGCCTTCTGGTGAGGCAGCCACTCCACCCAGTCTGGTGTCATCAGCAAACCTGACGACAGTGCACTCTGTGCCTTCATCCATGTCATTGATGAATATATTGAATAGAACTGGTCCCAGTACTGCCCCTGTGGGACCCCATTAGTCACAGGCCTCCAATTAGACTCCATCCCATTGACCACAGTTCTCTGGCTTCTTTCCTTCTACCAGTTCCAAATCCACCTCACTACCTGATCATCCAGACCACACTGCCTCAATTTAGCCAGAAGATCTAGACTGACAACAGGTTTACTCCAAGCATAAAAGGGTTTTGATATTAAATATTTGGCAGTTTCCCAGCAGGGGAAATAGAAATGCTACAATAATGTGATTTGAAATTGAAAACAGGGAATACTGAAAATTGTGTGAGACAGAGTGCCCAAGCAGTAAGGAAAGTGTACATGTGTAAAGATACTTCCAATTAGAAGTACAAACCAAGTAAATCTGTGTGTGACCTTCAATTCATTACTATTGATTACCTTCATATTTTTCAATATAAAATAACCATCTTTTAATTATATTTATGCACAAATGCATCTGAAGTTTGGACAAACTCACATGAATAAATTAGAAACCAAATGAAAGCCAAACTTCCTAAGGAAAGCACTGACAAAAGAACCACTCTGAGAGTGGTTCTGATGCAGTACCATGCCACCTAGCATAAGCTTTAAATTATATTTGATTACAACAATTATAACTTTTTACATAAAGCAATAATTTGATTGACAATTGCACGAAAGAGAAAAAGGAAACCTAGCAACATGGCATCTCCTGTTATTATAGCTGAATCCTTCCAAACAATATAAGGTGTTTGAAAACTTTGCATTTATTACCTGAAGGAAACGTTGATGTAAATTAATCCAGTGACAAGGAGTCATTAAGTCCTCAACTCCTCCACATTTGTGGTCAAGGGAGGAATTATGGATGCATACATGCACCCCATGGATCACAGCCATAATTTCTGAATGACTTAATGAAGGTTTTGTGATGTCTTTTCTTAAATGATCTTGACTTTGAAAACAGCTAAGTTACACTTTTCCTTTGTGAGGCACATTGCTAGGTACCAAAAGGAAATGTGGACAGGTAAAGATAAAGAGCAGAGCTGGTTCTCTGCC
Organism: Pogoniulus pusillus; assembly: GCF_015220805.1. Taxonomy (NCBI): domain Eukaryota; kingdom Metazoa; phylum Chordata; class Aves; order Piciformes; family Lybiidae; genus Pogoniulus; species Pogoniulus pusillus. The sequence continues at coordinate 10,353,686 of NC_087273.1, forward strand.
AACAGAGCAATTTACAGCATATGAAGGGGTAGATCTATGATACAAAACTCCAGATATTATAAATGCAGTTTCATAAGGGTTCCTAATTAAGATTTCATGTCTACCTTATCTAATACTACTACTGCTGCTAGTACTACAAGTACTACAACAAGAGCAACAACTGCTGCTACTACTACTGGGTAACTGCTGTTACAGCAGTGTGAATACAGAATTTCTGTTCTCTGCTTTTCATGATGTTTGGACTGTTAAGGCCAAAGGGAACAGGGTGTTTAGAAGTCATATCAGATACCCTCTGACTGTATTGTTTTTAAATGGTTCTATCTTAGAAGTTCAGTGCAAGACATCTGGGATAAGAGTACAGCTAAATCCAAGCTTTTGAGGAAAGAGTTACTGCAGAGAAAACGTGCACAGGAAGAGGGCCAAGAATATAGGTGCTGTTTGACAGCAAGACATACTCTCTGAGACAAAGTGCTTGCAATTTGTCTGCTATATTCAGTGTCTGAGTTCCTCTTGCCTCTGAATTACCAATTAAAAGTCACTTTTCCTAATAAATCTTCTCAAAGGCTTATGACAGCAAATGCCACATGCTTATAGCAAGCCTAATAAGCAAAATGCTGAAATAAATATTCTAGGTGACTTGCACTGGTTTTCAGACTTGATAGCCTCCCTTCTGATGTCAGTATGCTCTAAGTCTGTCTAATTGGACAGTAACTCACCCTGCCTGACTGCTACTGTCCTCACTTTTGGTAGCCATTAACTCTGCCTTTCATTGTGGAGCTGTACTTTTCCTCAGCAGATGCCCATCGGGGCTGACAACCTCATAAACCTGAAGCAAAGGTCTTTTGAGACAAAATTGCATGTTATGGTCACACATCCTCATCACAGATGTGCTCAGTGTCATTTTCTAGTGGAGCTGGCACCCTCTGGGACACTAAATAATACTTTTGTTTGGCCTTATCCATGTCTCTATATATCTGCAAATTCCCCACGACTCTGACATCTGCTTCTACTCAAAGCCAGTAATCCTGTTTTCAGTTTTCAGTTAAATGAAATGTCAGCAGGTGTCAACTCATGCTTCACTGGTGCAATCTTCTAATTCTGCTGAGCTAAATACAGATTTCTGTCTCATTCCACTGCCACCTTTATAGGTACTTTATTATTTTGACACCATTCTCTACCAGGCTATTGGGAAAGGGGAATAGCAAACTAGAGGTCCCATGTCTAAACCTGTATTTCACAGCAAACTGCTTCTTAAACGGTGCCCCACAGACTGACATTACAGACAGTCATCATTACTACATCTGAGGTGTCAAATCTGGTATGCATAGGCATCTGTTAAACTGCAGTTGCTTTTTTGACTAAGACTATCAAAGGAACTGGGATAAGAGTTTAAAGCAAATACATTGCCATTCAGTGTAACCAAATCTCTCTATCGGGCATTTGGGTTTGTTATGTCAGCAGTGTGGATGAGCTTTATGAATTTGGGCTTCATTTTTGGCATATGCAGTAGGCCCTGTCAGCTTCCTCAACATTCTTGGTCACCTGTGCCCTTGGCATAAATTATCTCTTGCTTGCCTCTTCAGTGTTTTCCCATTCTCTAAAGCCTGTTTTGTACCATTATAATGTTTTCAAGCAGTCTTAGGAATCACTGTCATTTAAGCACAAGTTCTTCTTCCCTCCAGAGGAAGTGAGAGCTTCCGATTGATTGACTGTATGGGCTGGGAAATTGCTTTTGTGTCCTCTCTGTGCTAATAACCTAAATTGCTTTCTGCAGGATATCATCGTGGAAGTGAGGCTTCAGCAACCAGTACCTTTCTTTGTGATAAAACCAGATAAGGATTTTAAATTCAACTGTTTTTCTCGCTCTGAACTTGCCCTGACATGGTGCTGCCAAATGCCTTTAGGAAGTCTGTCTGAAATCCTTAAATCTCTCCCAGATTTCTATCCACTTTGCAGATCATGTTTGCAATTAGAAAACAAAACCACAACGATGACACCAACAAAAGCCAGTCTCCATTTTGAAGTGGTGGTTGTGAGGCAGCGTTTGGCAATGGCAGGAGGTGGAACCCTAAGGCTAGACTTCAAGCCAAGTCCTGATCCTCAGTCTGAGTGTGTTAAAATTCATTTGACATAGCAGTCATGGTATCTAAGCCAGTGGTCTCCACTTTTGATCTTAGTGTTGTGTGCTGATTACTTCTTGAAGGTGTCTAACAGCAGCTTCATCATGTGCTTACCATCATGGTATTTGAAATTAAATGTGATTCCTTCCTTTACCTTTTCAAAACTAACATCTCATCTCCCAAGGGCAGTTTTTGTTAAGGTTTGACAAAAAAAAACAACAGGCACAAATTTACCATTCACAAAACGCTCCACCCAGCAAAGTGGATATACTGGTTGTGAAACACCAGTAAAATCCAAAGCTTTTAGCACCTTTGGAATTACAGTTTTGAATCTCTCAAAGCTGCTAAGAGATTGGTTCATGCTATTTTATGTTTTTCTCAGACTAAAATATGTTTCATGTAGCCACTGATATTCTCTGGCAGCATTTCAGGGCAGGCAGGATTCTGGCCTAAACTGAAAATATGGTGGGGGGAGTAAAAACACTTTTAATGTTTTTGAACTATTTCTTCATGTAAGTACAAAACAATCCTCCTGTTGCTGGACAATGCAAAAGTTTTCTTTCAACATTTTGGCTTTGAGGAGTTTGGACACAAGCAGTGACTGACAGGTATCCCTAGTGGATTTTTTGATTGTAACTAACATAAGAGAAAGGAAGAAATCTTGAAGTTCCTGCTGCAAAGCAGTTAAAGAGATTTACTGAACTTTTTTCAACGGGCAGAATTTTGTAATAGAATTTGGCCTAGGAGTCACTATGAGGATATGGTAAGTGGGCATCATCATTTCTTTCTTCTAAAGAATACTAAAGGAGACACAACAGAAGGTGTAGCTTATCTGATTTCATGGTCCCTGGGGTGCCAAGATGCTTTCTATTTGCAAGTGTTTGGTTTCACTGCTGAAGGTCAGCATTGGCTGCTTTGTGACCCTAGCCACTGTATGAAGCTTAGCTACCACATGGTGCTGTTGGAAGAAAAACAACAAATCAGTAACTGCAGAACTTGGGAATCTGTATTTTGGCAGGTTACACATGGCTCTGGAGAATACTGCTGCTAGAACTTTAAAAATCATGCCAAAAAGTGATGAAATAACCACTAAGAGACCTACTGTATTGGATCATTATGCTAATCATAAATATCTCTCAATATTTTTGCTCATCTGAGCTATTTGTAGCTAAGATATTGCAGAAGAATAGGACAAGACAGCTTGCACCAGCTTCGCTGGTGGGTCCTTAGCTTTCCTGCCAAGGGTAGGCCAGCTGATAACACACACAACTAAATTTCAGAGGAACACTGGGCTTCCATTTAGCTCTGAAGTCTGCTCTTTTCATTTCAGATTTGAAGATTTGTCTAATTTTTTTCAGTTGTATTATCTGGTCTAATAGGTGTTACCTTAATCTACAAGCTTTATCTCCCTTCCATCCTTCAGACCAGCAGAGCTATAGCAAAGCAACTTTGGAGGAGAAAAAAAATCTATAATTTTGACAATTTACAATTTGATTTCTCTGATCTTATTCTGTTCCCATTTTGAAGTCTGTGCAATTTTACTCATGAGATTCTAAAATTAAACACCAGTGTTCAAAAGTAGATTCTGGCTTGCTCAACAGTACTTGATATAAGTATACCTAATATCTAAGTAGGTTATAAGCTTATTTTAACTAGTAATAAATGGTTCTTTACAGACTTGAGTGGCAAGTTAGTGCAGATTTCTGACATTCTCTATCTTTATTCACATGTGAACGAACAAGAATTTGCCACTTGAGCGAGAGTTGTAAAATTAAGCTTAACTGTTCTCTTCCTTGTGCATTTTGTTAACTGATAATTTATCTTTCAAAAAATCATTATGAAGAACAAGCTATTTATGTCCTCTTTGAAGACTCCTTTTTAACACCACTACTCTCATATACTCCTGAGAGTTCCGTCTGGATGCTCATGACTATTAAGAATGACATTTTGGTCACCTAGCTGTTGAAATGAATAATCAGGTAGATTATTGAATTGTTTATGATCAGGTCTTGTAGTTTTATGACTCTCGAGATGCATTTATCTCTGTCATGCAAGACTTATTACCAAGAGTATTTCAAAGTTCTAGCTGGTGAATAATCTACTCTATGAGCAATCACTAGAAATAGTAAGAGTGTGTCAGCTCATTTAATACACTGTTTCCACTGTTTGTCTTGCTGATGGAAAATTTTAAAGGAAGATTCCACCTTCTGAATTAATCCATGAAGGTTTGGTCATAGGTCTGCCTTAAGCAGTGGAACTGAGGACAGGTTTATGTAAAAAGTGGAAAACATAAACATTTTATCTTTGTACAAAAGAAACGACTGTTGCAACGAGGGGCTTAACCAACAGGGTAATATCTTCAGATAATCAGCTCAGAAAAGTGCTGTTTTGCATGGATGGACATCCCCCTCAAGGAAAAGAGTCAGTTGCCTTTGGATGAGTAAACTACAGTGATCATGCTGCTAATGGAACTGAGCATCTGCTCCAGCTTCTTCCTGTCCTCAAACATAAAACAATTCAAAACACTAAGGCAAAAGTCTGGGTTAAATATCAAATGTCTCATACACAATGCAGCAGCCAGCTCCTGCTATGACTCTCCTCTCCTATTCCCTTCCTGCCCACCCAAAAGGAACAGGGTGGGTTTTAAAATTCGTTCTTTTATTTGGTATATTCAAGAGATTCTTGTTTCTATGAACAAGGCAGTGTAATTTAATTGTGTGTGTGCTACTTAGTCTGCTGTTGAGATACCCTCAGGAGCGCTTGGAGAGCACAGGCTACAGCTCTCTACCTTGTAAGCTAGTTCTCCATGTAATCCTCCCGCAGTACTAGCCCAAGCCATATATACACACAAGCATCAGTGTCACTTGCCAAAGATTATGAGCAATGAACCAACCGTACAGTAGCTCTTTCACTGTGGTCACACTAAGATAATCATGACCCTCTGCATGCCTTTTTTTTTTTCTGGTATTAAAATTATCCCAAGCTTAAGCTGATAACAATGTGGCCATTTCTCCTGACTGTTCACCATATGCTGAGTTTAGAAGCAGTGAGGCTTTCATAAGGGATTAAACAAATATAATGTGTTTAGAGGATGCAAGATTAAGCTAACATAAAAACTGAGCTCTCTGGTATAAGATCAGCCTGTTAGCAGACAGTTTCTAAAAGCACTGCTTCTTTCCTGAGCTAAGTCATTTCAAATATGAATGCATTTAAAATGAAATGCACAAAGGCTGGCTGAAAAAAAAAAAAAAAAAAGAAACTTAAAACTCTGTGCTTTTTCTTTTCTGAGAAACAAAACCCCAGTGTCATATTTACACCTGCAGATGAAAATATATCTGATTTGACCACCAAACATCACGAGCTTTGGCTGGTTAAAACTGATCTGCTGTCATGTGAATCCCTGAGATGGATTTTCACTGCCTTTTAGAAATGCATGGCTTCAAAAACATTTGGGCATGCTTTTTCTTTTTTCAAGTCCCCTTTTTTCACAGCTTTATGTTGGATAATAGCAATCTGCACAGACCCAGAAGCCGATTAAACACCGAGTCAGAATTCTCCTTAGCCAAGAATCAACAATGGAGGAAATTATTTGCATTGGTGAGCCAGCTTATGAAACACCAGTTTGAAACAAAAGGAGAGGACTTGAATTCACTTGCGAGGTCCAGTCCTTTGAGCTTGTTTAGGTAAATTGATTTTGTGTCATAAAATTTTCATTGCTTCTGGAAATAAGGAGAACAGTACAAGTGTGAATTGCTTCATTCTTAGCTACAGACTATACCCATCAAATTCTTTACTAGCTAAGTAAACATCAGCTGCAGCTTTTTTAGGGGGTGTATCTTAAAGACTTATTGATAAGCAATTTATCAAGTCTTTTCACTTTAGAAAGATCATTTCATCTGAGATCACTAAGATTTAAGAGGGGAGAAAATAATTATTTGGTTTGGGTTCTTTTGTTTTGTTTTCATCTTGAAATTTTAAATTATATTATTTACTATATGTGTATTATGTATAGATGTGCAGCAAATAGAATTGGAGATGATTTTTTTTTTGGCCTGATACTATGATGTCAGTGTTGATTTTTACCTACTTAACTATATATAAAGTGTTTGACACCATATAGAGGTAGGCACAGGAGAAAATAGAAAGACAGGAGTGTCTCTTATGGAGCTAAGCCAATCCCATAAAAGCTTGTTGATCCTATTCCTTTCCATAAAATCTGCAAAATGATCACCATTCCAGGGAGGTGGCAAGAGAATCATAGAAGCAACCAGGTTGGAAGAGACCTCCAAGATCATCCAGTCCAACCTAGCACCCAGCCCTGTCCAATCAACTAGACCATGGCACCAAGTGCCTCAGCCAGGCTTTTCTTGAACACCTCCAGGGTTGGTGACTCCACTACCTCTCTGGGCAGCCCATTCCAATGGCAGCAGCCCATTCCAATGGCAAGAGTGCCCAGTAATTAGCCTTGGCATAACAAGACACAATAAGGTGATTACTTTTTCCCCTTGCTACAGAGTTTGTGTGATTATTGATTGCTTATTGCTCATTAAAACAGATTTATGTCCAGGATGAAAGATCACTACCTGGATGGGAATCAAAGTTTAACAAGGTCTGAGTTAGGTTGCAAAGTTGTCTGTGCATCTGGGCTTCTCCTCTCCACACATCACACCCTGTTAGTGGAGCCATTTTCTACAGCAACAAACCTCTCTGGCCATTATTCTATCCATGCCAGAGTAGAGAGGAGAGTGGCAGACAGTGGACTTTGAAGCCACACCACGTTTTATTTTTCTTGTGCAAACACTGTAGCATTTCTCACTGAGCAAGATTAAGGGAATGTATCAGGCATACTTGGGGGATTTGTGGTGCTGTTGCTCTGTATCCCTAGTGAATACATGCAACAGCCCTGAGCACTTGAAAACTGCAAAGCACTAGTGATAATGAAATTCAGTGCTGCACAAGGCTCTGCCTCCTATTACACTTCTACAAACTAGAAAGGAAAGAAGGCCCCCACAAATGCCAGCCTTCAGCATGAAGTCATTAATGAGAACCAACAGATTCAGCTTCCCTTTAAATGCAAAATTTATTGCAGCCTTAACTGTTATACACTGGGCTAATGCACTCACGGTGCCCTGCTTGTCACTGTTTTTCCCTGGAAAATTGAATTACCTTTGATAGGTGAAATTGTGGGTTCTGGATATCCTCTTGGCTACAGATGCAGAGTACAGTTGCCATTATTGGTCAGTCTCTTCTTTCTCTGATGACACAAACTGCAGTTACATGCCTCTATTCATAGCGCACCTCTTCATGCTGGAGTTGTGCCTGTGGGAGAGAATGGCTGGTATCACAGTATCACAGTATCATCAAGGTTGGAAGAGACCTCACAGATCATCAAGTCCAACCCTTTACCACAGAGCTCAAGGCTAGACCATGGCACCAAGTGCCACGTCCAACCTAGCCTGGAACAGCTCCAGGGATGGTGACTCCACCACCTCCCTGGGCTGGTAAGAACAGTATCTCCTCTGCAGTCTTCATCATCCTTTACCTAAAGAGCAGAATAGCTACATGTGATCTTACAAAACTTACTCCTTGGGACCATGTGGACAAAACCTGCTGGTAGCAGCCAAAGACAGCAAACTCCTGAGCACAAACAAACCCAGGCTTTTTTCTGGGCTGTAAAGGAGATCTGCCCATCCAGATCACACATGTATCCAGTGGACATTTCCCCACCACTCTTCTTCCCCTAAAACTGTGACATCCTTACTGAACTGTGCACATCAACTCTTCTTGTATCTAGGTGTTCAGGCTTGGAGCTGAGAGTTCTCTACCCTGCCTCTGGTATTAGCAGCACATCCATATGTCTCCTGCTTCCTATTATACTGCTTTTTACCTCTACTAGCTCCTTAATTGCTGAACTGGGCACTACTACTACACCAAAAACTCTTAGAGGTGCGTATAATAAGAAAGCGCATATACTAGCAACAATTTGTTTGCTTCAACTTCCACAAGAGTCTTAATTTTATACAGCAGTTTTTTCTCTCCACAGAACTTTTCTCCTTTCCCCAGTAAATGTCTCTAGATGACTTAATTAGACATTAAATATTTCAGTAATATCTGCACTGTTTTACAGCAAGCAAACAGAAAACCTCAAACATTTTCTCCCAATAGCCTTTGGTTCAGAGTGGAGTGGCCCATAGATTCTGGTAACACCTCTACAGTTCACTGGGCATGTAACTGATCAAAGAAGGCAGCTGTCATTCTGTCAGAATTACAGGTAAAAACATCTGGATTACAACAGATTTGCTTCCAGAAAATAGAATGAAACACCTCACACGGATGAGTCAAACTCAACCACTTGACAAGATCTCAGGCTGTTTGCACCGCTTAGTATTTACCTTACTTTTTACACCTGAATGGTATCTAATGCACAATATTTTAATGAAAATTCTGCCAATCAATGATTCAGAATATTAACTGTATTACAACAGTCCATAGGAACAAACCAAGAATAATCTGAGCTATAGATTCCACAAATGCAGGTGAAAACCTCTATTTTCCATTAAAAGCATGAGAGAGAAAGCTGACAACAAAAGGACTGGAACTGTGTTTACACAATCAAGTATCTATAGCTGCATATGCACATTTAATTTTCAACAGCAGCTGCTGGAATTGCCTTAGAGAATCATAGAATGTAACAGGTTGGAAGGAACCCTGTCGTGGTGGCCCAAAATAGGCTTAATACATATCCTGACTTGACCAAGCATGTTTTCCTGCTCCACCTGAGAAGCAAGTGAGGGAAAAGAACACAAAAGAACCTGGAGCCACTAAGTCTAAGGACTCTGGCCTGCCCAGACTTGTCTTGGTCCTGTGGTACACAAGGTGCACATGCTTAGCTTAGCTTGTGCCTGCCTTTTGCAAGGCCTATGCTTTTCCCAAATTTGGGTAAATCAAGCCTATGGCTATGCCTAATATGGTAAGGTTTGGCTAACTGCCACTCTGATCGGCTATTTTGTGTCCAAAGACCAAATAATCTTGGCTCACATTGATAAAAGAGGTACACAGGTAAACAAGGTGCTCTGTTGTACTATCCGTGCCTGCTGCCTTTGCTTACTGCCCTATTGTTTGCCTGGAAACTCCACTGCTGTGAGTTTACCAGGAACAGGCTCTAAATGCCTCCATGTGATCGGCCTGTGTAGCCAGCATAACATCCCGCTGAGACTGCACATGGCAAGGCATCCTGTGTACACCTGAAAGTCTCCTGCCAAGAGGAGAAGTCCTGGAGATACACAGATCATCTAGAGGAACCAGGAGACAAGGTCAGAGATTGCCCACCTCCTTTTCCCATAAGACTGGGAAGAATCAAGTCTCAGAGATTGAACTTCCTGAAAGCATTTGCACACTGTTTGGGTCTGTGGCTAGCCCCATGAGTCAGGTAACAATAATTTTGTGAGTAAATACTTGAGAGCCTCTTTGTAATCCTCTACTGCCTTCTGCCATAAGCAGAAAGAGCTCCTTTAATCCATCTTCACAGTATCATCAAGGTTGGAAGAGACCTCATAGATCATCAAGTCCAACCCTTTACCACAGAGCTCAAGGCATGACCATGGCACCAAGTGCCACGTCCAATCCTGCCTTGAACAGCTCCAGGGACGATGACTCCACCACCTCCCCGGGCAGCCCATTCCAGTGTCCAATGACTCTCTCAGTGAAGAACTTTCTCCTCACCTCCAGCCTAAATTTCCCCTGGCGCAGCCTGAGGCTGTGTCCTCTTGTTCTGGTGCTGGCCACCTGAGAGAAGAGAGCAACCTCCTCCTGGCCACAACCACCCTTCAGGTAGTTGTAGACAGCAATAAGGTCACCCCTGAGCCTCCTCTTCTCCAGGCTAAGCAATCCCAGCTCCCTCAGACTCTCCTCGTAGGGCTTGTGCTCGAAGCCTCTCACCAGGCTTCTCTGGACACACTCAAGCACCTCAACGTCCTTCTTAAATTGAGGGGCCCAGAACTGAACACAGTACTCAAGGTGTGGTCTAACCAGTGCAGAGTACAGGGGCAGAATGACCTCCCTTGCTTGTGGGCAAGCAGCATATTGACCGCAAGTGGCATTTGACTGCAGGAATCTTCTCTTCCAGTTCAATTAGTGTTTATATATTTTGCTGGTTATTACTAGATCTAGATATTATCCATAGAATTTTTCCATGGCCATTGAAGAACCTAAATATTATTAAAATGAATGGTCAAGAGTGGTGAGAGCTCTGAATAGCAAAATGAATAAACAAAATTAATTCTGGAAAAAATATAACCTTGCATTAATTAATTTTCCCCTTCAGACCCTCAAAAGTCATCTTGTCCAAATCCCCTGCAGTGAACAGTGACATCTTCAGGGTGCTCAGGGACCGAACAAGTTTGACCTTGAATGTCTCCAGGAATGGGGCCAACCACCCTGTGCAATCTGTTCCAGTGTTCCAGCACTCTCATAGTAAAGAAAGTACTACATTGGAAGACTTAACAGCTACTTCATGGGCAATTCCTGAAGTAGTGCTTTGCAAATGACATTTGGTTGCAATAGAAGGGTACAAAACCAAACCACTATTACAACTGTGCCCATGTATCTCCTTTCTCTCCAGGTTGCAGGAGATGTACCTGTAGTGAGGAACACTTCTGTTGCACTTCAAGTACTTAGACATGACTGAGCCACTTGGCTCAGGAAAATTCTCATTTAGAAATACTAGGACTTGCTAACTTATTAACAACTTCTGATTTCTACAAGCATGATGTTTGACAGGATGGCTGCTGCTTCTGCAAGAAAACCTTAAGCTCATATATGTTTGCATTATGATCACTTGGAAACTGCAAATAAAGCATGCCCTGCTTGTTTTTTACAGCTAGCTGTTCAGACAAGCTTTACACTGCAGTGCTTATCTCTCTCTTTTACAGATTCTTGTGTCTTTAGTTGGGTCTCATTATGCAGCAGCACACCACTGAATTGAGACTATGCACCTATTTGGGATGATCTTTTGTTATCTAACCTGCCTGAACCCTGTTATGTGCCCTCCATGAAACACAGCATGCTTGGTCTAGGGAGACTTTTTATCAGAGTAGGGCTAGAGTAGCTTACATCAGCTTATTCATCCATTGAAAAGGGGCACCAAATCACACTTGAACATTCAGATAGTGTTTTGTTCAGTAGTCATATTAAAATTATTCAAAGGACTTGAACATTCAGATAGTGTCTAAGAAGAAACAGCAATTCTAATCCTGTTGCTTTTATTTCATACACTAAATAGTAAATTGCTTCTGGGGGGGGGGGAAGAAAAGTGCTTTTGGCTTTTATCACCTAATGAATTAGTCACTACAAGTAGGAAAGGCAATTCGATAGCATCTCATAAAGCGTATTTTAAACAGGATGGTTATTAACCATTTTCAGTCTCTTTTCCAGATTGTTTTGAATGTTTTATCTGAGATAAGAGATCTGAAATATTGAGCATATTGGGTGCCAGTGAATATTTCAGAAAACACAGACAAGCTCTTCTAGATTCACAGTTTGCATTATTAAGCTGTCATAAAGTGGGAAAAGCCTCTCCTGTCATTAGACTACATCACGAGGGGAACACAAAAGTGACCCTGATGGGATCAGCAGTACTGAGGTCTGAAAGAAGGCACTGGAGAAAGAAGCAGTAGCATGAATGTAGTAAAACCAAAAATAGGAAGCTGGCTGGCGTATTGAAGAATTGGTTCATGTTCCATCTAGTCAAAGTTCTAAGCAGTAAGGCTGACTTGGCAGCTGAATGGTATAGATTAGAGAGCTCTCTATGTAGCTGTCAAGCTGAAGGATTTAAGGTAGGATTTAACAAAATGTCTCAATCAGATAAGCAAATTCTTGTTTGAAGGGGAAGCTGACAGAAAGTTCTCTCATAGGTGGATTCAAATTGTATGGCAGAGCACAATTCTTAATTTGAGGGAAGTAAATGTTACCCAATGCTTTCTATGCCTAGAGCATTTTCATGTTTTGTTGTTTCTAATGAAAAGAATTATAATAATAACATTTAAAACTAAAATTTTATTTTCATGTAGCAATGAGTCAGTCATAGCCACATGGAAGTCCTGACCTGACACATTGAGCCTCACAAAGTCCTTCTACCTTAGCAGCAAGAGCTTTCCACGTGTAGGCTATCCCAGGAAGATGTTTACCACTGTCAGACACAAGGTAAGCATTTTTGGAGGGAAGGTTTTATCAGCAAGCTGACATGATGGAGTTGGAAGGATTCTCTGAGCAGAGAGACTGATAACAGACAAAGGGTAAACCATGGATTTAGGAATGTAAAAATAGCAAATGCCTTCAACATCGACATTTCCTGATCATCCAAAATTTAGTTTGCCTGCATGGATAAGAAAATATATAAGAGAAAACAAACAAAAACATTTTGGTGTAATTTACTGTTTAAGAAAGCCCTTACAACTGTGCTACAGTTGGTGTTAAAAAAACCCTGCTGCCTTGTAAGGCTGTACAAAACTGTGATCCTTATGGCAAAGCTGAAATGTGTTGCCACTGCACAGTGCAGCTGTGAAAACTAACATATAACATGAAGTTAAATAAAATACCAGAATTAAAATAGTTTCAGTATTAAAATAACACAAGTGACCTCACAAGAGGCTAGGGAAGCACAGTGATCATAAATCTAAGATGGCCTGTGAAACCTAATTTGAACAAGGGTCATATTGGATCAGTCCAAGCAGATGTCTAAAAGAGCAGCTAGCAGCAGATGTTTAAAAGCATTGCAGTTAGTCCTCTACCTCACCATTTTGCACTACCTTGCTGAGCAATGTCTTGGCAATCTATTTGATAGCATTTTCTGAGACACTTCAATGTATTTTTCTTCTGATGATGAAAGTAATTCATAGAATGGTTTGGGTTGGAAAGAACCTTAAAGATCATTTGGTTTCAACCCCCTTGCCACAGACAGGGACACCTTCCATTAGACCATATTGTTCAATGCCTCATCCAGCCTGGCCTTAAACACCTCCCTAAGGGGGCATCCATGACCTCCCTGGGCAGGCTGTTGCAGTGTTCTCCCCATCATCTAAGTAAAGAATTTCCTTCCAATACCCAGTCTAAATCTCCCTTCTTCCAGATGAAAGCCATTGTCCCTTGTTCTGCCACTACAAAAGTCGCTTCCCAGCTTTCATAGAGCCCACTTCAGGTACTGGAAGGACACTATAAGGTCTCCCTGGAGCCTTCTCCTCTTCAGGCTGAACAGCCCCAACTCTCTCAACCTGTCCCCACAAAGGAGGTGCTCCAGACCTCTAGTCATCTTCATGACATTCCTCTAATCTAACAGTATGTAAAGAGAAACAAGTTTCAGGAATTAGCAGAGACAGAGAAATATTTAAAGCCTGTCTGTCTACACTGCAGAACAGTATGGCAATAACCTTCCTGAAGCTTAGAGCTGCCTGACACAGCCTGCTGCTACATGATGTATGAGGTATAGGCTTCTTTTCATGCTAATCTGGTAAGAATCCCTTGATCTTGAATAGATAAAAGACATTGCAGGGTCTATCTTTTACTTTCATCTTCTCTGTCTATTATCCAGGTCTTTATCTCGTAAGTCACCTTTGTCTTACCTGCTCCTTACCCCATAGCTTCTCTCTTGAAAGAGCACATTCACCAACAGCCTTCTCTTACAAAAAATGATGACAGTCTCTTGAGATCAAAAGAGGATGATTGTCATTCATCTGCTGTTTAGACATTCTTAAGTGGCCATACTTTTACTGTGTTGGAGATTCATTTTAAGGTCAATACCATGCACAACTAATAACTTTCAGCTGAAATTTACCTGGCCAAAAAAAAAGATGGAGACTTTCCTGTGGAGGTTCAAGATGAAACATCAATTTCTTACATGTACTAATCATTCCATGTGCCTCTGCTCCCTTGAGATCTAATCATTGTCTAAAATACCATGAGACAGGATTGCCTTTCTTTTTATGATCCAGAGGTTTTCCTTCCAGGAAATAATTTCCTATGTACGATGTACAAACAGAGAAAGTGGAAATGTTTTCAGACAAAATACTAAAAATTCCAGCTGAAGTCTGAAATAGCACAAACTATTTTTCCCTGTAAAAAATAATCCACAGTTATTCCTGTAGTTAAATGGGATTCTCTTTCTGTACTATTGACTTCTCTTACTTTTGAAGAGTAGTGATAACATACCACAAAAAACAGCTACTTCTGCATAGAAGAGTCTGAGATAGTTCCGTATAGTCCCCATAGGTAAGAGAACTACATTCTATTTAAAATCTCCATCTTTCCCTCAAGTTATGATATGGGCTTTTAATGATTGGAATGCAGGAATCTTCTATTTATGCATTGAGAGCTTTTCTCTCAGCTCAAACCAAATCTGATGAAGGATCTCCCAATTCAGTATGCCGAGTAGCTAAGCATTCAGATGTGCAAACTGTTGCATCAAAAGTCTAGTGGTCTGCAGTTCTACCTGCATCCCTCCTCATATGCCAATTCAGCACTGAAATGAAGTCTAAATTTATTAGTTGTGATGGACTTGCATGCAATATCCAGATTTACACATGAAAACACTTATCCTCCACTCACATTTTTCACCTCTTCCTAACAGCTGTTCTCCTAAGGAAGTTGTGTAATTTTCCTCAATGAGTTCTGAAGGTAAATTGTATTAGGAAAGACAGGGGAAAGTATATTGCAAACTGATTTCTGTTCAATTTTGCTTCTGTGTGGGGAAAAAAAATGTCAGGACTGATGCCACCTAAACCCCTTTGAGGCCAAACTTAATCTGTTAAAACATTTCCACAGGACATACATTCTGTCCTGAACAAACTGGGATTAAGCAAAACCATGCTCAAAAAAGCATGTATATATGGCACTTTGGGCCATGGTGGTGTTAGGTTGATAGTTGGACTCAATGATCTTAGAGGTCTTTTCCAACCCAAACAATTCTATGAACTGTGCATAGTTAGGAATGACACATGAGCACTAAACTCTGCTCATTACTCATGCTTATCATGCTACAACTGCTTTACATATTAAGAATTAGCTACCTAAATTGGAAATCACACTGAAAAACAGTGCCATTGGTGAAAGAAGTTTATAAATTTTTTTCTTTATCTTGAAAATGAAACACAATAAAGGGGGAAAAGTGATAGTAGGACTCCTCCCGTGGGCAGTTTTTCTCATGAAGCCTTTAAAGCAATTAGGTGAAGAAATAGTTGAAACAGACAAAAGCAGTTCTAAATATCTGGGTTTAGTTATTCAAAAGCAAGCTCTTAATAACAATGATGTTAAGTAGATGATACTGTTTAAACAAAGCAGGGCTTGGAGGATTTTAAGACAAAGGTTTACATTAAATAGGAAACCAAGCAATGCCCTCAAAAGAAGATTTTTCATTGTCATGAATCAGGAATAGGATGGGATTTCCTAGTAATAAATGGTGATGTAAAATGGATTTTCCTGTCATGCTGCTAAATTCTGCCTGTTGCTGTCAATAGGATTAACTGGACGTTAAAAGCCTGAGGTGTTTACATCTGCATTATAAGACTTTAAAAAAAAAATAAATTGCCACTTCCTGAATGCAAAGGAGAAATGGGAGTTAATACAGGTCACTGTTTTAAACAAGAAAAATAGCACACTCAGAGCAATGAAATGAAGCAGACAATTGCATTGCTGAGAAAGCAACAGAGTATGCCTTTTATTTTCCACTTGGATAAAACAGTAGGCAGCATAGATGAAGCATCTACTTTTAATGGTATACAAAATCTCACCTTGGAACGAGTATGGATCCCTCAGACTGGTATCAAAACACCAGTTTCTCCCTTCCTTGTCTTTATAGTATGCCAAGGAGCTGCATGGTCCCAGAGTTGGACAGATGGGAGTAAAAGATAAAAAAATAACTCCCAGTAGTAAACAGAAAAGTATTTTTACAGTGTCACAGATGTATAAACTAAAACACAGAAACACAAGAAGATCTGAGATGCCCTTTGGAACTACAACATATACTGTTGAGCCACAGCTTGCTGAGTTGTTTTATACTCAGCTGGAAGAATTTTCAAAGGTAGTCAAATGTGCAAATGTAGAGATATGAAAAAGGCTCACTGGCAGCTTACAGATTGTGTAAGAAACTTAATTCTGTCCATGCTTCAGCTTTTGCAAACAAATAGAACAACTGCAGAAGTGAGAAGAGGCAGATGATTCTGCAAAGTTAAGCACCTCTCTGGTTCCTGATGGAAGCCAAGCAGGCATCAGATAGACATATATTCGGCTGGTAGGAAGGGACAGGAATTCCAAGGAATCTCAAAGAGACAATATGCACAAAAGGTGTGGCACTATTATCAGGAGTTTTTTCTTTGCATTTGTGATTATAGAAAAACAGCTGTATAAGAGTATGTGAGAGATGGGACCAGTAAAACGTTGGAGAATCTGGGGACTCCGAGTGAATAATGGGACAGGTCGAACAGAAGCTTCATTAACTACCGTCACAGTGAAAGCATTTGGACAGCATCTCCTTCTCTGCTCCCCAGCTCTCTGACAAATGATTGCAGAGACAGAATCACATCATACATCCAATTGGAAGACCTCGAATATCCTCCAGTCCAAGCCTCAACCCAGCACTGCAGTGTCAACACTAAATTATGTCACTAAGCAGCAGGTCCACACAGCACATGAACAGCTCCAGGGATGGTGACTCCTCCACTGCTCTGGGCGAACCATTCCAACGTTTGAGAACCCTTTTCAGGGAGGAAATATTTCCTACCATTCAGCCCAAACTTGCCCTGGTGCAGCTTGCAATAATTTCTTCTTGTCCTGCCACTTGACACCAAGGAGAAGAGGCTGGTCTCCTCCTTGCTCCAACCACCCTTCAGGTAGTTGTAGAGCTCAATGGGGTCCGCAGCCTCCTCTTCTCCAGACTGAACAACC
The DNA here is from genome assembly GCF_015220805.1 of Pogoniulus pusillus. Classification (NCBI taxonomy): domain Eukaryota; kingdom Metazoa; phylum Chordata; class Aves; order Piciformes; family Lybiidae; genus Pogoniulus; species Pogoniulus pusillus. The sequence continues at coordinate 10,370,737 of NC_087273.1, forward strand.
CCAGCTCCCCTAAACACTCCTCACGGGCCAGGTGCTCCAGGCCCTACAGAAGCAGGGTAAGACTCCACCGGTCCCTTTGACGCACATTCCCTGATGTTTCTCAGCCTTCTCACCTGCTGTTGGAGCTGTTACTAAGTGGAGGAGCTCCTCTACCTGGGCACATCTCCCACAGGTGAGCTCTCTGCTGTCCTCCTGCAGCGATACCATAGCTGAGCACACTGAAGCCCGATGCTTGTGTGGTTGCAGGCCTTCCCTCAAGCGCAGTCTGCATCAACGGTGGTGGGGGCAGCACCTGAGGAAACCGCTACCTTCTGCCGGGTAGAGAGCACTGCTGGCGCCCCTGGGCCGGTCTCAGCGAGTGAGCCTCGCCCTGCCCGCGCCAGCTGCGGCGCCCTCTGTGCCCTGCGGGCGCTGAAGCGCCCCCGGAGCGCCGCGGCTCGTGCTGCCCGCCCCGGCCGTGAGGGGAGCCAGCTCCGCGCCGGGGCGGCAGCTCAGCTCTCAGCTCCTGCCGCGGCTTGGCAGGGGCAACAAGCAGAGCACCCGAAAAACACTGTCCGCCGAGTGCCCCTTGCTTCGCCGAACTGCCGCAGCGTCGGTGGGCGCTGGAGGCTGCTCTGGGCGGCTTTGCTGGCCGGTCTGATTAGGGACTGTTCGAAGAGCCCGCGGGGGCCGCCTCACTGCCCACGTTTCACCCTTCTCTCCGGCGAGGGAATTGCAGAGCGTTTTAGAGAACACCGAGGTGAGGGCAAGCAGTGAGTATTAGCTGGGACAGGTGCCCAGTCTTGGCAGGGCTAGACTGGGTAAGTAGCTTGTCGCACAAGAAGGAAGTAAACCCCAAATAGCGTGACAGTACGGAGCGATGGCGCTCGGTGGAGCTTGCCGTGTTGGCACATCCAGTGGTAGCTCGGAGGTGAGGAGCTGGAAACAACTACAAACTGTTAGCTTTTCGTTTCTGGGCAGCTCTCCCCCGTGGTAAATACTCGTATCTTTACCACAAAGGGAAGCTCGAATACTCTGTCGCAGTCATGCCTTGCTGAACTGCACTTAGAGACTGGCTATCGCTAGTTAAGGCTGGTGTTGCAGTAGCATTATACGTTACCCTGGGCTAATAATCTGCAGATACTGTCTAAAATGCTACCTCTGCCACAAAAACCTTCGATTACTGCAGCAAAAAAAAAAAAAAAACAAAACCCATGATACATCAATACAGCAAAATTTAAGTACAACTACCAAATCAGGGTTTGACAGTAATAGAAGATTACTTCATGCAGATGCTCTTATTAGCTGAAGAAGGCCTTATTAGTTTCATTTCAACCACACTGCTTGACAAGCCTGTGGTAATTTTCATGCCACATGCTCACCTGCCAGCAATCTCAAGCCTGTGCCACCAATTCCTAAACACTAGAACAAGATTAGCATTTGACCTTTAGAAAGCTAGCTTAGAATGCAAGGACATAGCCTGAAACTCGCATAACTTGTCTTCTCTTGGCTGGGAACCACAAGAAGCCATACTGCAAACCACTACAGGCTATAAACACAAGGAAAGAGAGCCCAGAGGCATGCAGCTTAGAGTATGATTTTACTTGCAGCAAAAAATATTAACCACTCTGCGTGCACAGCACAATGCTTCCAGAAGAAGAAAGAAAAAATAATGAAGTGTTTAATAACATCAGCATGGCATCTGAAATAATTAAACTGCCTCCCTCACAGCTCTGAGGAGGGATGGAATTGAAAGGAAAACCTTTATTTCCCATTTTTTTTAGAGAAAATAAATAGCCCATTGTTTCACCTCAGTTGTTCTGCTGAAACAATGCTTTAAGTTTTGTTGCAGATTTTCTTGCTTTTTTTTTTTTTTTCTTTTTTTGGTTTTCACAGTATCACAGTATCACACAGTATTATCAGTTGGAAGAGACCTCACAGATCATCAAGTCCAACCCTTTACCACAGAGCTCAAGGCATGACCATGGCACCAAGTGCCACGTCCAATCCTGCCTTGAACAGCTCCAGGGACGGCGACTCCACCACCTCCCCGGGCAGCCCATTCCAGTGTCCAATGACTCTCTCAGTGAAGAACTTTCTCCTCACCTCAAGCCTAAATCTCCCCTGGTGCAGCCTGAGGCTGTGTCCTCTCGTTCTGGCACTGGCCACCTGAGAGAAGAGAGCAACCTCCTCCTGGCCACAACCACCCTTCAGGTAGTTGTAGACAGCAATAAGGTCACCCCTGAGCCTCCTCTTCTCCAGGCTAAACAACCCCAGCTCCCTCAGCCTCTCCTCGTAGGGCTGTGCTCAAGGCCTCTCACCAGCCTCGTCGCCCTTCTCTGGACACGCTCAAGCATCTCAATGTCCCTCCTAAACTGGGGGGCCCAGAACTGGACACAGTACTCAAGGTGTGGTCTAACCAGTGCAGAGTACAGGTGCAGAATGACCTCCCTGCTCCTGCTGACCACACCATTCCTGATGCAGGCCAGGATGCCATTGGCTCTCTTGGCCACCTGGGCACACTGCTGGCTCATGTTCAGGCAGGTATCAATCAGTACCCCCAGATCCCTCTCTGTTTAGCTGCTCTCCAGCCACTCCGACCCCAGCCTGTATCTCTGCATGGGGTTGTTGTGGCCAAAGTGCAGCACCCTGCACTTCGAGCTATTGAACGCCATCCCATTGGACTCTGCCCATCTGTGCAGGGTGTCAAGGTCCTGCTGCAGAGCCCTTCTGCCCTCAATACAACTGTCAGAGTGATAAAAAAGCTGTCAGAAAATACCCACGTATGTAATTGCCCCATCAGAAATGCCCTTCCCCTTTTTTACTTGGTTGCTTTTTGTTCTGTGTGATAGGAGGCCTCTGAGATGTTTGTATGAGGAATTTGTTTTACCTGGACTGCCGCTATAGCCAGTGGAAAGGGAAAAAAAAAAAAAGAAGGAAAAAAAAGTCCTCTAGAGAGCACTGCAGCACATAAATTCTGAATTCACTTTTGGAGGTCTCTTTCCCTTCTCTTTCAACAATCAGCACAGCCTTTGAATGTGTTAACTGGGAAAAGGTAGACCAATATGGAAGTTGTGAGCCAGCAAATTTGCTCCCATTAAGTGATTATCTAAAACGACTGGGAATCAGTTTTTTCTTTCAAGCATTTCACTGATTCATAGTATTTTTTTCCCTAATATAAAGTAGACACACCCAATTTGGACAGCATCACTAGAACTTAGATATTTTGGTGTACTGAGGAGATGAGGTTCTTTTTAAGGCTGAATTAAAAGTGGAATAAGTTTTTCATTACTCTGGTTTTACAAGTAGTTTTTCAAGTTCACTCACAAAACCAGAAAGTTAAAATAGATTGCAAGATTTATTCTTGAATCTCTAATCAAAGATATCAACAGATACCACTTCTCTTTCATTTTAAAAAGAAACAGTCACTTCTAAATACAACTGACATTTTAAATGCTTTGTGCTGTAACATTCAGCAGCCTGCTACTTTAGCAAGCAAAATGAGACATGACACAAGCAAAGTAACTCCATTAAAGGACAAAATATTTTCCATGTTCTTGTGTTTGGAAATTATTTTAAAGGACAGAAAGAATTCTATTTGCATTTCATCTGTACTTTGCATTTCAGGTCTGTACTTTGCAACTGCCTAGATAACAAATGGACATTCTGAAAAAGAAAACAAAAAGGTAATTCAGTACACAATTGTCTACTCTAACTAGAAGCCAAAAGTTATGGTAGAAAAACAGCAACTTACTGAAGTAAGAAAGTGTAACCCTAGTTAAATGATGTTGCCTGGCATGGTGGGGTAATTGCTGAAGGCAAGCTCACAGGCTTTGTTATGATTAATGGAATTCCAGCCTTATGTACATATGATCAGATTACATTTAACATATTTAACATTTTATGCAACAAGGAATTGTCGCTTTGTTTTGATAGTTGCTTCTTTCAGTGGCAGAGAAAATGGCATTATTGTTGACATAATAACATTCTTGTTTTACTAACTTTATTAAAAGTAGCTCTGAAATAGAGGAGTTCATAAATACATAATTCAGATTAAATCAACCAAACATATCAAACTTTATAAATAGAACTTCCTCTTCCACTGGCAATTTCAGTTAATGGCCCTTTTGTGCTGCTCAAAATAGTTGTTAAATTGGTGAGACGTACACAATAAATTGAAATCCCACAGGGCTAATGTTATTCTGTCAGGTTTTTATGATTCAGGGTAAGAAAGGACCAGTGGTAACTATATGTAACTCAATAAATTTGCAGAAATACCAGCTTAATCCATAATCTCTCTCCACCCTTAATTTACATAGATGTATAAGCATTCATTTCTGTGTCTCAAGCCTTCCTTCACAAGGTCTGCTATTTTTATTAGTCACTCCTTTTAAAATGTCTCCATTTACTTCCCCCTTTTTACTCTCATACACAGTGATCTTTTCCTCACCTTCCAGTTTCTTCCCATTGCAACATATTATGACCACCCATATTATTTGTTTATTTTTACTATACAATGACTTCCAGACTGTTTTCCAGATAGTGCTGTTCCCAGTCATTTGTCTATTTGTTTACAGCCACCTTGTAGGAAGACTTTATTTTTTCTATTCAAATACTACTTTCTCCTTTAAACTCTCTTCTTTCTAAGGTAGCTTCAAGGCTTGATGTGCCAAAAATTCATCATGAAAAAGCCTATGTGAATATTTTCAGGTTTATGACAATGTGACACATCTTTCAAGGCATATTGAGAGAGCATTTAATTTTAAGTAACAGTGCAATAAGGTGAAACAAGACCTATGAGGAGCAGCTGAGGGAACTGGGGTTGATTAGCATGGAGAAGAGAAGGCTGAGGGGGAGACCTTTTTGATCTCTACAACTCCCTGAAAGGAGATTATAGTGAGCTGAGTATCAGCCTCTCTTTTCCTAGGTAACAGGTGTTAAGGCAAGAGGAAATGGTCTAAGTTTGCACCAGCAGATATTTAGGCTGGATGCTTGGAAGATTTTCTTCACTGAAAGGGTCATCAAGAATTGCAACAGGCTGCCCAGGGCAGCGATGAAGTCCCCATCCTTAGAGCAATTCCAAGCCATGTAGATGTGGTGCTGAAGAGCATGGTGGTAGACTTGGTAGTGCTGAGATTACAGTAGGACCTTGTGATTTTAAAGGACTTTTCCAGCCTAAATCATTGTATAATTCTACCATCTAAGGTCTTTTAACTCTACTCCATACTTCTATTGTATCACTCATGCCACAGAAATCTCTCTTGGGCTTTGCTATTGTTCCCAGTTTGTGATGAGTCTCTAAGTCATTACAAGGTGACCTCACCGACACTAGTTGGGAAGAACAAACCCCCAAATGTAGCAGTTTAACGTGCAGGAGTGAATATACCATTCTCTTTTTTCTCTATGGCAACATCTGCTTAGCTTAATGGAAAAGAAGCCACATGTAATTGAACTAATTTGGATCTCATAAACCAACTAACCTCATCTAACATCTTTACTTTAATTAAGATGTAGCTCAAAAGGAGGGAGGGGGAAAGCCTAGAAGCAGCATCTCCTTGACACCAATTGCTGACAGCCTTGAGTAATTCTCTTAAGCTTCTCCATCACCTGGGAAATTCCCATGGGTAAAGCATTCAGACAAAAGCAGTCAATTGCAAGTTATAGAGAGAGTCACAAGAACACAAATATTAAAATGTGCCTAGAAACAAAATCTGTAGAATAGATATTGATATCAAATCATATTCCTGTTTCTTCCCCTCAATAGCTAGCTGCAGAATATGGTTTCAGAGTTTTCTAGGGTACTAATTAAAGGGTAATCTTCCAAAAGTCCTCAAACTAAAGGTAGCACTCAAGATGCTGATTATCCAGGTAGGATAGTAAGGCAGATGTTAATCCTAACAAGAGAGACAAATGGGGGGGGAGGGGGAAGAGAGAAATGAAGCTGAATAAAATTGTCTAGCATGTCATTCTACTTTCTAGTTACTTTATCTCAGTTTCATAAGCATAACTCTGATTTTCATACTTTGTAATAAAAATATTTAAAGAATCCTTTAAGAGTTTAACTGAAGAGAACTGGCCAAATTAATTATAAGGGGGAAAATACAACAACAACAAAAAAAAAACCCAAGCCAATCAAAAACGTCAGACAATATAACCTCCACAAAAAAAATATGAACTTTTCCTGTTAAATATCTTGTAGACTTTCCCCTAGATAGCAAAATTTACTTTGTAAATACACCAATCCTTTGCAGTACTTCTCCCAGGGAAGCCATTTGCTCATGCAAGTCACTACAAGTGAAAATTCTTCGGGGGGGGGGGGGGGGGGGGGAGGGGGGGTGGGAAATGTTTGAGTTTTGAAAGAATCTGCTACATATCCGGGTTTGTAGTAATTTTTTCCTTTCATTTCACTCACCACCCACATCACACTCAAAATAACATTCATCAAGGAAGCTATTGTGGCATCAACTGTGAAATATCGATCTCTTAATTGTATATAAGCTTTTAAAAACATTCTTCCTGCCTGCAGCAATTTAGGGGCTTGTTAAATAGAGATTAGGAAAGGAAGGATAATCTTGTATTTCAGAATTCATCCTTCCTGTAAAACTTCAGAGTTCTTTTCCTGGAACTGCTACAGGCTTCGTTTGTGGTCTTGGAAAAGTCAGTCCTCATCAGCCATGAAAATGCTACTTTGTACCTTCTATCTCATCCAGAAGTAACATCCATCTAGATTTTATACTTATTGGGGGATAAATTGTCAATCATTATGCAGTGCTTAGAATTGTTCTGTAACCTGGAGTATATAGGTGCTATTATAGAGTAAATAATAAGAGCCCCCATAAAAATAATAGAAAAGGAATGCATACAGTGAACAGTACAATTTTCATAGCCTATGAAGCAAGCAGGCATCTTCCCTTGGCTGCCAGATACCTGCAGTGACAACTTTTAACAATTAGAAGAGGATTTCTTATTCTTCCTCTTCTGCCTACAGTTTGGTGCCTTGCAGATTAAAGTTTCTACTGTGCATTTTTAAAATTCATACCCAGCTGAACTATTAAAATAAATGGACACAGGCAGGCAGCACTTGGATACAGAATGAGTGAAACTGCATCATGAGACATCACTGTCATTTCACAGGCCAGCTACTTAGCTGGTATTAATTGGGGAGCTGCAGTGATTTGGACAGAGTGCTGCCACAGACGTGATGGGATTAGCCTCAGTAATTTCTGTTCATGAAACCAGATTCATTTTAAGAGTAAAAATTTGGGGTTTTTTAAACCCTTTTCTCATCTATTGACAAGCTTCTTTATTAGTTGCTAACTTGCAGGGGTTTGTTGATCTGTGTGTCTCATTTGAATACATTCATTATTTTACTGCCAGAAGAAACAAAATTAAACTTAATTAGAGGTCATGTCACCTCCAGCTCAAGTTAATTAAAAGCCTAATCAAACCTTTTGGGAAACAGTAGCCTGTCAGTGAAAAATGATAAGGGGAATAAAGCACACCATACTCATACCAAGGACAGTACTCTGTCTGATTGCTTTTTACTGTACACACACATGGCCTTATTTTGCAGCAAAAAGAAACCCCTAGCATGGTAGACACTCTTCTATAATGCTCATACTAAATAAAAAGTTTTGCTTCAGTCCAGTAACCAATGCATATTGCAGGAAGAAATGCATGAATGATACCATGTCTTTATGCTTCCTAGCACATGGGTGCCAGTTAAATATAATTAGGTATTACAAGGTCAACTTTTCAACTTAACTGCATTTGAGAGAAGTATGAAAACCAGCTGGAGGTGTAACATAACTACACTTAGCTAGCTAGCACTGACAGAATGCATAATTTGGCTGGGTATGTCAGGATACCTGTGTTTTCAAATTGCACTGACCTGCTGTGTGACCTAGGAAAGGCACTGCCTCACTGGCTATTTGGTTTGTCTATTTAAATCATCTTCTATCTGACACAAGCCATATCTCTTCCTCAAGTAAGGGCACAGTTCTTAAGTTGCTGATGCCCTGATGTTAGATTGGTTCTTTCAGCACTGCCACCATCAAGCTTAGATTAATATCATCCATAGGTGTAAAGACAAATATTTTTGCAGAAATGACAAAATGCTCACATGCAGTAATATTTACACTGAAAATATAATTACCTTCTGGTCACAAAATGTGTTGTTCCAGACTATCTTTAATTCTCAGTAATACATTCTTTTCATTTGATAGACTTACTGCTTCTGAACATGGTTTGCAACTTCAGTCACAGTAAGCAATAGTTAGAAAATATTCTCTCCATGATCTTGTCAGGCTGTTGAACAGATGGCAGTTCCTGCTGATTTAGGGCAGGCTGCTTTCATTTGTACTGGTAAGGATTTTGTGGACCAGAGAGGTTCCTTTTGTAACCATAAAGCCATCAACTCAGTGAAGCCCTCATCTCAACAGGTGACCACTGTGTCCTTGTGAAGCCCCAGTCACTTCAGTAATTTATTATGCTCAAGATCCAGAGCCTCAGGTCATATTTGACATTGTGTACATGAGGAATATTCAGGAATATGGGAATATCTGCCTGTATTTCTGGAAGGAAGCACCACTCATTGCAAGTTATCCTGAAATAAGTTGCCTGAAAAAAGTGTCTTTAGAAATTGCTACTCTAAGTAGACAGAACTAAGGCTCTTCAGATCTGGCTAACAGAGCCCCAGCTCTTTACAAGCAGCCAAATGCACCTTTTTGTTGTGCTGGTGTTTGCTGTAATTGCTTGTTTTGACCTTAAGTGGGATAACTTATTTGAGTCACGGCAAACATATTTAAGATACTGGCTAACATGGATTGAACCATGGACTTCAGTCTGTGTCCTAGATCTAACTTCATACAAAATAAAGAATGCTGAATGCTTCTTTTTTCTTCTTTTCTTTTTCTCCAGTGCATTTTATGGTATTGAATGTAGGGCAGTGTTCCCATATAAAAATATTTAATTCAGCATAATTACTTTTTCTATCTCATGAGCAGTGCACAGAGAGCAAAATACATGTATTTTGGGGGGTTTGCTTTAGTTCAAGCTCTGCCTTCCAAAGATTAGAAAGTGTGGAACAATTAAGTCAAGGGAAAGAAAACAGCAACATTAAATAACAATATCTAGCTTCTAGTATAAAATAGTCCAGAAGATGTCAGGAGAACTTAGTACCAGTCATCACTGCTGTAAGGAATCTACAAAGACAGACATTTCTCACAGGAGAAGTCTAATGAAGGAAAGTTCTACCAACAGAGGCAGAAGATTGTCATGACCAGTTGTTTCACATCACTGACAGCCTCATATAGCAGCTTCTTCCATCAGGAGCCCACAGCTGAAATTTATAAAAGAGAATTCTTTATTTTTCAATAAAAAATGTTTGTTGGACTTAAAAAGAAGTCCCCAACAAAAAGCCACTAACAACAAATCTGAGATATTCAACATATGTTAATTGCCTGTATTTCTTTGAAGCTCATTTTCTGAGTCCAGCAAGAAATTAATTTTGAGCCCAGCTGCTTCCTTGGGCATAACAAATAACATTCAATGTTAAACATGAAAACTCAAACTAATTGTTTGATATCATCCTTGTTGTGTACTGGACAAGCTAGAATTGATAACAACTGAATCTAAACCATGGTACCTGAGACACTTTTGCTGCTTGTCTTTACCCTTATTCGTTCCACCTGCAGAATGGGTGGGTGTTGAAGCTGAGCTGAGCAGGTGCTTTTCATCAGAACAACTTTTTGTGACAAGCTTTCAGAAATCATGTGTTCATTTCATAGATTCATAGAATGATTTGGGTGGTAAGGGACCTTAAAGATTCTCTAGTTCCACCACCACCACGGGCAGGAACACCTCCCACTAGACCTGCTTGCTTGAGGCCCTGTCTAACCTGACCTTGCACACTTACACAGAGGGCCATCCACAGCTTCCCTGTGTAACCTGTTCTAGTGTCTCATCCCCCCTCACTGTAAAGATTTTTTTCTAATGTCTGTTCTAAATCTAGCTTCTTCCAGGTTATTGTCCCTCATCCTATCACTATAAGCCATTGTAAAAAGTCCCTCTGACTTTCTTGCAGGCCCCCTTCAGCTACTGGTAGGCCATTTCCATGTTCATTTAAAATCTCAGAGCACTTAATTTTGAAATAAAAATCAAAATACTTAAAGACTGATTTAAACCATTAGTAATGTCCTTCATACTGAGCTCCAAGTGCAGGGTGCTGCACTTTGGCCACAACAACCCCATGCAGAGATACAGGCTGGGGTCGGAGTGGCTGGAGAGCAGCCAGACAGAGAGGGATCTGGGGGTGCTGATTGATACCCGCCTGAACATGAGCCAGCAGTGTGCCCAGGTGGCCAAGAGAGCCAGTGGCATCCTGGCCTGCATCAAGAATGGTGTGGTCAGCAGGAGCAGGGAGGTCATTCTGCCCCTGTACTCTGCACTGGTCAGACCACACCTCGAGTACTGCGTTCAGTTCTGGGCCCCCCAGTTTAGGAAGGACACTGAGATGCTTGAGCGTGTCCAGAGAAGGGCGACGAGGCTGGTGAGAGGCCTCGAGCACAAGCCCTACGAGGAGAGGCTTAGGGAGCTGGGGTTGTTTAGCCTGGAGAAGAGGAGGCTCAGGGGTGACCTTATTGCTGTCTACAACTACCTGAGGGGTGGTTGTGGCCAGGGGGAGGTTGCTCTCTTCTCTCAGGTGGCCAGCTCCAGAACAAGAGGACACAGCCTCAGGCTGCGCCAGGGGAAATTTCGGCTCGAGGTGAGGAGAAAGTTCTTCACTGAGAGAGTCATTAGGCACTGGAATGGGCTGCCTGGGGAGGTGGTGGAGTCGTCGTCCCTGGGGCAGTTCAAGGCAAGGTTGGATGTGGCACTTGGTGCCATGGTCTAGCCTTGGGCACTGTGGTAAAGGGTTGGACTTGATGATCTGTGAGGTCTTTTCCAACCTTGGTGATACTGTGATACTGTGATATCTGTTTCAATTTGCTCTCTTTACATCATTCCATGATGTACAGAATATTGTGACTACTCCTCAGAACTCCCTCTTAATGCTGCCTGAAAGGCATTATCTACTGAGATGGAAATATGTTTCCTATTTGTGGACCAAATGAAACCACAAGTACAGATGCATATTCTTGAATTGTCCCTGAGAAGACATTTTCCTTACTTACAGATTTGAAAAAAACTTGTATCACCTAAGCAGAGTGAAAATAGCAGAAAGCAGATTGGAAATAAATTGCAAATGTTGAATACATCAACATTTCCCTTCGGTTTTGTCTTTGTCTCACGACACGTTTTCAGAGAGGAAGTATTAGAAAACATGTGCAAATTGGTTCTTTCACCTGCTGTCATTTTCTTCTAAATGTTGTTCTCAATTTCAGAGCTAAGTAGGACTATCTCAGATGCCTTCAGATGTTTACATTTAAATAAATGCTTAATACATATGATCAGTCCAGTTATAAATCAGAGCTCAAATACAGATATATTATATTTGTAAGCATTTTCATGGCATTTTCCTTCTTCTCCTGATAGATCCCACCCAGCCAAACAAGATGTACTGTATGCTGTTCGAGACCAGCGTGTCTGTGCTTAGATTTATGAAGACAGGCACAAATTTCTTAATCACCTGTAGGAATTCAGATGGTTTCTTATCAGGGAAAAATGCAGTAAGATGCAAGAGAATATTGCTTCCATTTAAAAATCACCAATGTCTACTATGAATTGTGTCATACTCATAATGGCAGAATCAGAGTTTTGAGCAAGAATAACTGAGGAAATTAGAATTTCCCAAAGATTAATGTCCATCTAGTCCTGGTTTTGCTGGGATAGAATCCCAGGTCAGCCATAGCTTACAGGCTGTTAGCAGTTTGGAGTCAGCTGACCCAAGTTGGCTACAGGTGTGTCCCAGGGCAGGAACTTCATGCTCAGTATAAAGGGGAAGAAGTTTGGTGAGAATAAGGTTTTTTCTGGTCCTTTTTCCTCCTGCTTCTCTCTGTCTGTGTAGAAACTTGTTTCTGCTTCTGTGTCTGAGGAGTGCTTTGCCATTTACTGTGGGTGCTGTACATTCACTGGGGTAAGTAGAACTTTGTGCATTTTATATCACCATTGGTATTAGTATCAGCTTGGCTGTTGTGTTAAATCTTTTTTCTTTTCAACCCATTGCTCATCTTTCACTGATTTCATTTCTCTGCTGGGAAGAGCTTATCAGGTGATAGAGCAACTGCTGTAGCTTAGCCCTGGGTACAGGCTAAATTCACATTTAAGAGTGAATTAGACAACTACAGTGAAATTTTTTTCATGCAGAAATTGTAGCCCAAAAGCATTAGTTTTGAAGTTAATGCATGTTAATGACCAGTTATGAATCTATCTCTGATAGATAAATAATTCATTAGATGCCTGTTATGGACAGCTTCACAGGATGTAAAAAATGTTGTAGAATAATAACATCTTGCATATTAGCAAAATATTTTTCTTGTAAGTGGAAAGGAAGATACAGAGATAGAACAATATCTAGTACAGCAAGGAAAGAAATTAAAAGAGCAGGTGGAGGCTGACACACTACGGCTCTAGAGCAAAAGTAGTAGGAAAACTGTGAGATTAGTCAGGGTTTAACTAGCTCAGAGTATAGTCTAAGTGTCCCTAAGTGTAAGATCTAAACCCTATTCAGACTGAGTTCTTTGGTGACTCAGAAAGCCTGATTTGTAAAAGGAAGTCTCCCCTAGGAAATATGTTGATATTGTAAGTATATGTTTATGGTTAATGCAAGAGAAGCTGAATGACTATGTTTGTGACCAAGAGTTGTAAACGTGGGAAAGTCACTGTCTGGTAATGCTAAAAGGTTGAATTAAAAAAAAAGCAATCAGCACTAAGCCAAAGCAGCCAGAAGTGATGGATGTCAGGAAAGAGAGAGAAATGTGTCATGAAAAGAGAAAAGATATATGGAGATTAAAAAGAAGGTACATTGAAAAGAGCAAGTGAAGGAAGAAGGAAAAAATCAATGGGAATAAAATATACATAAAGCAAGTCATAACAGGATGCTTGTGTTTTGTCAGATGGATTCATCAATCTATAAAAAGAAATTAAAATGTAAAGCAGTAGAATAAAGAACCCAACAAAGCTGGGCTGAAAATACACTGAAGCTTCCCTGAGGCAGCACAATGCCTGAGGCTTCCCTCAGCTCCACTCTCAGGTGATCTGAGTTTTGCCTTCTGTCAGACTAGGAGAGTGTGCTTCCACAACTTGGTGATCTCTTTAAATATCAAAGGTAAAGATGCGTCCTACCCTTAAAAACAGTATTCCTGGAAATCCAGAACTTGAGGGGACAAACATTGTCATATTCCTCTTGTAGAATAACCCAATATTCCAAATCCAAGCAGTTTTAGGCTTAATGTTTGACATTAAGTTGTGTGCCACCATCCGCTTCTAACTTCCAGTCCATCCAATTCAGCACAAGGAATAACAGACCACCTCCAGTTGTAGCTCTTTAATGGAGCTGTTACTCAAATGAAAGACTGGAATAACAAAGCTATGTCTGCCCACAAGGATACTTCCAGTGGATAATACTTTGCTTATGTTTTGTAAATCCCATTGATAAAAGGACTTGGTGAGAACAGAAGTTAAATTATGGAGAATCGTCTTAGAGTGTAACTTAGATTTTGCTCCAGATAAAATGGAAGTCAGTAATATCAAAGTCAATCTTTTAACCAGTTCATGGATAAGTGCTTTTAAGTATCAGCTCTTCTAGGGAAACAAGGCAACTGCCATGTCTTTAACATGGTAGGGGGAAAAAAAGTGGGGAACTAGGGACTCACCTTCCCCTTTATTACCTGCAGAGCCTGGTCTGTATTTATCATAAGGTCCCCTCTTTGCTCAAATGTCATCATTTCTACTGTTAAGCCATTTCCCAAGGTTGTTTCTGAAACTGTGCGCAGCATATAGTGTACACATTAACTTCATGCTTCATTCCATGTAGGCTTTATTCAAGCTTTCTGTCTAGGACTTAAAAGTCTGATTTAGGGTGAAATTGCAAATAAACTTTCAAGACTACCTAATTTATAGCAAAGACTGCTTGGTAATCTTAAGAAATGTGCCTGATATGCTGTTTAGGGAACTTTAAAAGGCTATTTGAATCACTGATTTAAAACAAAAAAATGCCATAAGCTTAAGAGAACAATAAAATAAATGGGCTGTGAAGGGTTTGTTCAATAGAAAGGAGCTTTAAATGTAAGAACTGTATTTTTTTTCTGTCACAATGACATTTCCTAATTTATAATCAAAAGAGATGATCTTTATTTCAAATACTAATATCTGCTGTGGTATGTTAGCATTTTTAGAAGCCTGTAGAGTTTTCTTCCACTCTGGTGCTCATTCCACTATCCCAAGATCAATATGGTTCATGACTTTAGTGTCTAATCATAGAATCCATACAATTATAGAATCAACCAGGTTGGAAGAGACCTCCAACATCATCCAGGCCAACCTAGCACCCAGCCCCAGCCAGTCAACTAGACCATGGCACTGAGTACCTCATCCAGGCTTTGCTTCAACACCTCCAGGGACGGTGCCTCCACCACCTCCCTGGGCAGCCCATTCCAATGCCAATCACTCCTTCTAGCAACAACTTCCTCCTAACATCCAGCCTATACTTTCCCCAGCACAACTTGAGACTGTGTCCCCTTGTTCTGTTGCTGGTTGCCTGGGAGTAGAGACCACCCCCCACCTGGCTACAATGTCCCTTCAGGTAGTTGTAGACAACAATGAGGTCACCCCTGAGCCTCCTCTTCCCCAGGCTGAACACCCCCAGCTCCCTCAGCCTCTCCTCATAGGGTTTGTGTTCCAGGCCCCTCACCAGCTTTGTTGCCCTTCTCAGGACACGTTCCAGCACCTCAACATCTCTCTTGAATTGAGGGGCCCAGAACTGGACACAGTATTCAAGGTGTAACCTGACCAGTGCTGAGTACAGGGGAAGAGTAACCTCCCTTGTCCTACTGGCCACACTGCTCCTGATGCAGGCCAGGATGCCATTGGCTCTCTTGGCCACCTGGGCACACTGCTGGCTCATCTTCAGCTTACTATCTATCAGTACCCCCAGGTCCCTTTCCTCCTGGCTGCTTTCCAGCCACTGTCCCCAGCTTGTACCGCTGCTTGAGGTTGTTGTGGCCAAAGTGCAGAACCCTGCACTTGGCCTTGTTAAATCTCATCCCATTGTGGATTAATGACATTTATTTCTTAAATCAAGTGGTTGCCACATTGTCCTGTTTTTTCAAATTGAACTATTTCAGGGCTGTACTATAATGGAAATGATAGATACTTGGGAATATGAGGCAGGCTGATTAAATACAAATTAAGATGTTCATTATAGATTGGATTTGGATGCATGTCTTTCACGCATGTAGCCAGGTAGAAGTACTAAAAGTAGCAATTCACTGTTTTTTAGAGTAAAATTTAGGGAAAGCCAGTTATTTTCACTTTGATGTACTTCTGAAGCAATGCCTTATACAGATGGTATGTTTTCTTCATTGTTGGCCAATAGGATATTGTCATGTGTGGCAGATCCTTTTTCAGACTGCCTCAGATTATTTTGTTAGAGGTGCAGAACTTTGAGCAGCTCAGCTAGTTAGTTCTTTGACACCTGCTTGAGCTCTGTGTCCTGCTTGGGCTCCCTAAAAAAGTGAATTGCTTAAATCAAGTGCAAGAAAATAGAATAATTGGTGAAAATTTCAGTCATATTCTGCTACTTAATGACAGTTGGTAAGCAATTAGAAGAATAATGAGCTTGATATTAGTGGTATACTAGAAACAGAAAACCTCCTGTTCCAGGGGAGCAGAGATTTCCAGAGGCAGACACTGCCTTTTATGAGTAGTTTTACTTCTCTCTCCAGGAATAGGTTATGTGTTTCCCCAGTAACAAGTAGGAATGCTCGTTGTTCCTATGAGCATTTGTCTGCTGCAATCCACAGGCATGTAGGAATACTATTCTCAGTGCCTGTATCTGCTGTTGGATATTAAATCAGAATGTTCAGTAAATAGAAGCTACCTTTTAGCAAATTGGTGCATTATGTGAAACTTCACATTCCCTGAGTGCTTAAAGCAACATTTTTCAAATTGTGGGCTGAAACTCTTTCAAGATTGGACAGTGTTAAACATCTCTGCCTGGCAATGATTCACTTGCCCTAAGGTTGAGAACGGAAAATTACTGGCTGGATGTGTTTATTCTAGCCAGGAAACTGCTAATTACTTCTTAATTGCCAACAGGAGATCATTTCCTTCAGGATAAGTGAACAAACATTTGTGACTGGTAATAATCAGGTTTCACTTCCTTGTCTAAATGAGTGCAAGCAATTCCCACTTCAAGGTCCTACTTGTAAGATCAAAAGCTACTGACCTAGCTACTTTGGATGGCTTCATGCTGCAGTAATCTTAGTGCTTGCCAAGGCATTGCCGTTATACTATTGCTTTATGATGTGGAGCTGGTCTAAATCTGAATAAATGCAAAACTCATCTTTGGTTCCTTTTGAGGGAGTAAAGGTTTCACACTGTAGAGAATTGGTTGCTTGCTTATGATCTATTTAGAGTTTGTACTGATCAGACAATGTTTTCCTGCCAGAATATCCATACATTTTAGTACCGGGGGGGGGGGGGGGGGGGGGAGGGAAGAGTTATGAAAGTGAAACAGTAAAGTTTAACTTGTAAAAACTTTCTGAACTCAAATTTCCATTTTGTATTGTCCCTCTTCAGTTTTCTATTGTAGAGATGCATTAGTCTGTTTTGTGGACAAAAGGGATCAAAGCATACTGAGAACTGTGAATTTATCAGTAGTAAGTTGTGAAAATTCTAATCTAAAAATCCAGCAAAATATTACTAGATCAATTATAATAATATTGACACTATCCAGATATATCAAAAGTCTCATCAATAATACCCTTATTGTTGATTATTACCCCATTATTACAGAAGAAAACTTGTGATCCCTTTTGTCTGTAACATGCTTCCAGCATCCCTCTGGTACATAAAATCAAGAACACCAGCCATCCTCAGAGGGAGCAAAACTTCACTGCAAAGTACCAACATCCCAAAGTCTTTGCAAAACACAGACAGTACAAATGCCAAGCAACTCCTTCCCCAGGGCACAAGCTCTACTTCCACTTTTATGTATTCTATCACAGTTTGCTCTTTAAAGCCTGGGAAAGTCTCCCCTAGTCCCACGGCCCTCAGGAGCTGCAGCTGAGCTCATGAGCCTCAAAAAGGCTGGGCAAGCTCTTGAGATCCTGCCTTGTCAGACCAGTGTAGAGCCTGAGACCTTCTGGTACACTGAAGTTATATTAGCTTAACAGAAGCTACAGAGGAAGGGCTGAGATACTGAATTTGTCAGCAGAAAGAAACCAAAGACCACACCAATTAATTTTCTGTACTGTGGGAATCTCTGTGCTGGTTTGTTAGGATCATGAGAAATTAGGAGGTCAAAGATTTGCCTTAATTACAGTATCTTTCTAAATCTTGTTATTTTAAAATTACAATGCTGGTATTATTTTACATAATGGTGTGCAGCAGAATTGGCTTGAACAATAGCTACTGATAAATACCTCAGTGATTCCCCAGGTAACTGATTCCAGCTATGGCATTTTATTCTCTCTCCCACATACAACTTTATATGCATGTTCTCAGTGGGTATACAGTGCTCATACTGTGGAAAGTTGAACCAGTTGGGGGATTTTAGAATACTAGAATTGAAGGAAGATTAAAAGGGCTATGTATGAAATGTCATTTGTTTAATATTGCCAGTTATCTCTATACCTGCTAAGACATGCATGTCTAGCACTGAAAGTTGACTTTTAAGGCTATGATGTGCTTGACTCTTTGGTTTTTCCTTCTGTGTGTGTGCAGTGGAGAATGGTGAACATGTGCTGTTCAAGCAGCTTGAATTCCTTCTACTATTTTAAATCCTCTGAGTAGCAGTTTTGTTCATTTTGCGCTGTAGATTTTGTTGCACTTGTACCAGATGCTTAGTGGAAGAAATCCCCACCAGTATTGAAAGGGCTTTGTAGCTTATCTCAAATCAAGAGTCAGTGAGTTGATATAGTGAGAAGAGTAATTCAATTATATTTTTTGGTCTTTTTTGCTATGTATTACCTTTATGGGTAACAGAAGAGTGGCAAGTCACAGTATCAAGTGACTGTTCATTTCTGCCTCAAAAAGGAATAAAATAGAAGAAACCAATTGAGCGACCAAATTTTTTACAAGGTTTAGAGAATGTATTTCTTTAGTGGCACTGAATTGGAGGTTTCAAAGCTCAGGCTGTTTGATTACCATTGTTTCAGCTGAAGGTTTTGAGTAGAGAACTAGTTTTTAGTGTCACAGATGTATTTCAGTTGCACCAATCACTTGACTCATACATACAAACCAAGTGAGTGTTTCAATTTTCTGGTTCACATTAAAATATTACATAGTGTTGCTTTTAAAGTCCTCTGCCTATTGTACTTAATGCCCAGCTTCCATTTCTCCTGACTTTTTAGCAATATTTGCTCTTTAAAAGTCAGGGTTTTTTTTCCTTAAGCTAGATAACTCCTTGCTCACTGTTAAAATACTTCTGCTGTCATAATTTGCTTACTGCATTAGACACTGAAAGAGTGTGGTGACAATCTTGTCACTTAGTCTTAGTTATGTCCAGTTTGTATTCACACATGGTTTCTCACTCCTCATCTTGCATCTGGATGCCTTGACAAACAAGTGAGGATTGGTTTCCTTGTGAATTGATGTAACTTGAGTTAAAAGCAAGACAAGCTTGCTTCTGAGTGTTTGCATAAAGCCTCAAGAAGCTGTAGGAAGTAGAAGGATAAGCTCTGATTAGTTTTAGGAGAACAACAGCAAATGATTTCTAGATAAGCATTATTTTGAGTTTTTTTTATATACCTTGCAATATCTACGTATGAAAATCAGTGATCTGTAAAGTCTTTATGCTTGATGGACTTAAGTATAGTTATTACACTGCCAGTGATCTTCCATCCATAACTGTAAAGCTATTTTCCTAATGGCTGCTAATTTCAGGATTGTTATAGATACATTTGAGCTTGCAAATAAATTACAGAATTCTCATAACTTTCACCCAAAAGAATTTTCTGGGCTTCTCTCCAGGTCTGAAGTTGTCTTGATGTGTAACATGGATGAATCGGGGATTTGTGCTAAGCAAAGTGTTTCAATGCTGGTACATTTTCGGGTCTCAGGCTATCAGACATGACAAGTAAATAGGAGACAAACTTCATTTACAGGAATATGGCAGGCATTAAAATAAATTCAGGGCATCTGACAGAATTCTATTGCACCGTTATAAGCTGATGTGTCAGCCTAAACACAAAATGCTATGCTTTAGAAATGTCCTCTACAAATACATAAGAAGAAATAAATTTTTTAAGCCACAAAAGCTTGTTCTGACATCCTGGTCTTGCCTTAACTGTCACATCCTTGTAAAAAATTGTTGTGTGATTAGTTGGTGAGCAGCTACGCAGTGATGAATTTTTGATTACTCTCTTTTTTTTTTTTTCTCCTAACTTCCTGCTCAAGAATTTTTAACTTGCTGCTGAATACTGGATTTTTATTATTATTTAATAATGCAAATTAACACACTGATGAATCTCAAATATTCTGACATTACTTAAATTTTATTCATGTTATATGCCCCTTAATCATCTTGTAATCATCCACACAATGCATATAGGTTTTCTGCAGAGAAAAATAATCTATTGATCAAAACACCCACCAAATACTTGATCCATTGTCAAAATCAGAGAGTAGCACAACAGAAGCTTTTGCAGTTAACTTGGGTCTTGCTTCTAGTGGGCATAAATCAATTGTCTTCAATGTCTGCGTAACAGGATTGAAGGAATAAAGGTGGTTGGAATAGTGAAATCCAGTAAATCTTCAAATGCTAATAAATAAGTGAGGATAAACTTCCAGGAACGTGACTATTGTTCTAAGTAAAACATTGCTTTTATAAACTCAGTTTGTGACTGCTATGTCACCATGAGACAGCATCTTGCATGTGGGCCCTGACTTTGGATCCTAAAAGCATACTCGACTCAGCAGGGTAAGGGGCTTTTGCCTGCAATTCCATGATAAAGTCTCAAGAAGCAAAAAGTCAACAAAGGCAGGGTAAAGGTAGGGCAGATGATCTTTTGAGGTCCCTTCCAGACCCTGACATTCTATGACCCCAAAAGAGGAGAAATTTGCTTTGTTGGTTTTGAACTGGAGTGTGACTAAAGCTACTCTAGCTCACAAGAGGCAAAAGCATTCAAACTGTTGCGTATTCTACATGTGGAGCACGCCAAGAGCATGTAGTAAGTGCTGAAAGTCAGTTAATCTTTAACTTCATTTTCACATAGTATGTCTTTTTGAACATTATGACATGACACTAAGATAACATAAACATGTCTGCTCAAAAGCTGTTGGGAAAAATGAGTTGTCAGCTATGATATATTTTACTTAGCTTTCAGAGCTTATATATTAAAACAATAGTAGCTGTACATGTTATTATATAAGTGCAAAGTATGTGCACACCAGATGGCAATCTGGAAATACATGCATGAGCTGAGGATATATGGAATGCTTTGCTCACAGCACACTTGAATTCAAGGAGCATTAAAAAAAACCCACTGTGTTGTTTTCCTTTTAAATTAACTTATGAGACACTTCTCTTCAATAAAAATGTTTTTCTATTAAGATTAATAAACTAGAATGGGAGCAACACATCTCTCAAACAAAGCTATGCTCTGGTTTGTACTATATTAAAGCATTAATATTAAATACTAAAATGGCTTGTGGCTTAGAGTGGTTATGAAAAAAAAATCACAGATAAAATGTCTGAAATAACTGTAAGAACATAAATACTTCATACTTTTATTGGTGATAATGTCCTTCCATTATAACAAGCTAAATATCCTTCTTTTGGATTTAAACTTTAAATTACTCTTTCAGAGTTTCTTTTAAAATGTTTAGATTAGCAAAATGGGATTATATATTTATAAAGCATTACTTGCTTATTTTCTGAAGTGATGCTCCCAAAAGGAGCTCCCAAAAGGCACTGCTGGATTTTTCAGATGAGTTTGATGTGCTGCAATAGAACTATCTTGAAGCTTGCTCACTCTTCAGTTGCTTTTCTTTTTATTTATATGTCTTAAAGAAATGTTGAAGAGCCTACAAAGTAGTGATTTGGTTTTTCATAAAAAGTCTCTTTATTATTTGAATCCCAGGGTATGTTCAATGTCTTGGAGTCTTCTGTCTCAGATTATTGGGCTATGTAAAGGCAAGGCTTGATTTGCTGTTTCTGCTATAATTACATCAGTTTAAAAATCCCAACTGAAGTTGGGAAAAGGACAGGTCTGGACCTCTGCGTGTTTGAAGCAGAATTTGGGAGCTGAAACTCTTTCCTTCCATCCTTCCCTAATTTGAACGTGATCCTCCAGCGTCACACCAGAGAAATCACTGCGTGGTCTTGTAATGCCATAAAGTACAGCAGCCTTCTGAGGGGATTTGGGGGATTGTTCTCTTCTTTGTCAACATGTTTATTCTGTCATATATATGACCCAGAAGAATCTCTCCTGGCACCTTGTGGGAGATAGTGGTGTGGGTTTGCCTTCTTGAAAATCAGTGGAAGATGTCAGTGGCAAGTTCTTTAGCTGTCCATTTTGGTGTGGCAGCTGAGCATAATAAGCGGTGTGCTGAGCAGTCATGTTTACTTCTGAGGCCTGTATAGTGGCAAATTGTCATCTGAAGTTCTCCTCTTGCAGCACAGCCAGAAAGACACCTTGCATTAAAGAAGGCAGACTATAGAGCTGATTTGGATAATAGAGAGGAAGCATCTTTTCTGTTGAGGACTATGCATTTTGTCGTGGCCGTTTTCTTGGGAAAGACTTCAGATACATCTTGCCAAGTAGCTCTTGTGAGGCAGAGCCACTGACCTGCTGATCTCAGTTCTGTAACTGACTATTATGAGAGCTCAATGACTCTGTTATCTCAAAACAATGTGTGACTTGTGTTTTGCACCTATATATAGCAACTGGATTATGATATATGGATGTCTTGCATGAAACTTGTTTGTAATTAACTGAAACTATCTTGATGAGTAAAGCAAAACCATCTATGTCTTTTCTGAAGTGTTCTTCAGTGTATTCTAGTCTCTGCATTCAAGTTCTCCTATAAATGGCAAGACAAGCCTCTTAAAAATAGGATTACTGAGGGTTTTTTCTCTAAAATATATCTGCTGCCATCTGTTGACTTCTGAAGTACTTTCTAGTCTTAAATAAAATACAATCAGATTATTCAGATGTTATACATATAATTGAACCTCTTAACAGCACTTTAAGATACCCCCAATTAGCCATTTGAAACCGAGCCATATGTTTCAATTTTGTAATAAAGCCACACAGGAAAGGCTCAAATCTGTGAAAACTCATAGCTACACAGCATAGCATGGCACAAAATAATTTGTGTAGCTACTGAGGAAAATATTTAGTCAAATCAGTCTGAAAGCACTGGGCTGCAGAGTAGTGTTCCAAGGGCGATATTGAGTGTTTAGATGCAAGATGGGTGGAGTAACAGCATGTGGCAATGTGGGGGTCAAAATCTGCAACTGGGTTTAGTTTGATTTGGGGGGTTCGTGCTTATAAAAATGTACAAGATTGATTTACAAGTTCAAATTGGGTGGGGGAGAGCGAGGGAGGACTGCTTTAAGGGTATAGAACACAACAACAAAGTAACTCAGGGCTTCTGCAGGATAGCAGCAGTGTGTCTGTTGATGATACATGCAGAAGTTACAATGTTTATGGACTCCTTCCAGATTTTTTTTTCTCCCTTAGTGCTCTGTTTAGCAATCGTGAGTTTAAAAATCCCTCTTAAGACTCAATTTACAGCAGCATCCAAACATGGAAGTTACTGCCATTTCTGTAGAATTCTTAAGATATTTTGGAATTAATTTGAAATCAGGTAAATAAAATGAAGTTTGGTCTAAAGGTTTACTTTTGAGGGCAATACCCTGCTCATTCCTAATACAATCACAATATGTTTTGCAGTATCTGTAGGCATAAAGCTGTATTTTGAATAAGTTACATTATACCTATCTCTGATAAACCTCTTCATCCAAGAAACAGTGATGCTCTCACTTTCTTAATCTGTAAGAAAAAAAAACCATATCTTGATGTGATGAAATTCTGCACTGAAATTTCACTCTTCCTGTCTGAAACTTGTCTTTTCACTCTGGTTTTTTCTGTTTTGAGCATCCTCAGGTAAATGTCTCAGTCCTTACTGTTGGTACAGGAATGGAAGCATCACTGTACCAGGGGAGGAATCAGAAAAGGAAGTGTCTAATGTAGAGTAATTACTCTTTAACTCATTTTTGCTACAGTGAATCTTAGTAGTCTAAGCAGTATCAGTCACTGCACCTATTTGGTACCTTCTGAACATTTTTAGCTCTCTGACAATTAGTACTTTTGTATTAAAGTACCAATGGTTTTAGGATGTTTGGGTTTTTTCCTAAGGGCCCTAACAAAATGCAAGTATTACAGAGTCCTCGACACTGGCCTAGTTTTACCGTTTGTCCCTCTCTTTCACAGCAAACCACATCTTTGACCTAACCAAGCCTGCTGAAGTGCAGAATAAAGATGTGTTAGACTATCATTGCAAACCAAATGAATGTTGTTTCACTGGGTGACACAGCTCACCTCTGTGGTTTAGTGTCCAAACACATTCTCATTTGTGATTTAAAGCAGGCTTTCACTGCTGTATCCTCTAGTTGCTGGCAATGTGTATGGGTGTTAAAAGAATAAAGTCACTTCTGTAGTTTTAAGGCTCTCTTCACATGGCAGACTGTCTATTTGCTAAGTGTCAGTCTGATCAGCTGGATTTATTTTGATCCAACATTTACTTGTTGTGGTGTTTTATGGAGAAGTAAATAGTATGTGTAGAGCAAATGCACACTGGTTTATCTGTCAGTTGCTTTGGCTTAGATTAATCCTAGCTTGTTACAAGAATCACAAATGTCATATGTAGTCTTAATGCCTAACATCTCAGAAGTGATGACTGCTTTCTCCAGGAGGATCTGATCCCAGTTGGCCCTAACATTTCTGCCTGGAGGTGACAGTTAACCTTTTTACCAGAGGCTGTAGAGATACCCCACCAGGAATTTACATTCACTGCTTCATTTTGCATCTTTTCCCCCCTCAAAATAAACCAAAACAAAACACCCAACCCACACTTCAGGCCTTTTAAAGGAGATTCTGTTTAATATTCTATTAGATCAAATTTGGGGATTAAAATGTTTTCTCTTTTGAGTTCCCTAACTGGATCTTCTTTATTCACTAACTGTAGAATAGAAACTGGGGACCTGCTAGTAAGTGCTATCAATAAAAAAATATTTAGTTAAGTTTAAAACATAATCCCTTATTATTGTAAGAGAGCTCAGTGAGATGTAAGATAATAGAGTAATAAACTCCTGAAAATTGGAATTTAGCAAGAAAATAACAGCAGAACTTGGAACATAGCTTTGTGGTCTTAATGGTGTAATAAATATTTAATCAGCAGAAAGACCTGGATAGAGCAGCAACAGTTAAGTTTAGGCACAGATTATCTGCAGCAGCTTTTCATTAAAAACAATAGCAATGCAAAGAAAATTAAAGCCCTGACTTTGAAGACCTCTAAATACTTGAGATGCTAAGGGACAGTAAAATTGATGCAAGCATACCCTGACACCTCAATACTTACAGTAACAAGTAGCATTTAGATAATCTTCTTTGTTCATAGCTATCGTGGTTTAAAGGAGTTCCAAGTCATTAAATATAAAATGCTGAGATTTCAGGTCATGTGCTCTTGGAACACCAACAATGTTTTGACTCCTCTTGAAAACTTGAAAAGCTTAAATAACACTTCAACAGTGATATAAATGATCATAATGTCAGATCTTTCTCTGCTACATCCTGCCCAACATACTGCATAAAGTATTTTTTTTTGTTAATCTTTTATGTTGATTACAGACAAATCAATCTCTTACATCATCAGCCAAAAGCAAATCGGTAGCAATAAGTTCCAGAATGTTATGGTGCACAAATGAGTGATTGCCAACTTAGCCTGTTGAACTAAGATAGCAGCTGAAATGAAGGCTGATGATTATGTTTGCAGAATGGCACATAGCAAATTAAACTAATCTTGGGGTTATGGTTGGCTTTAAAGTGTGTTTATTAAATGGAATTACGCTACTGCCTTATTAGACCCACATTAGTATGTTACAAAGAAAATATTGTTCCTGAATTCTGTGTTGTACAGAAATTTATCAACATGATGAGCTGTAGCTCTTATGTTGGAAGTTAGATGAATACCATTCCTGTAATTCTTCCCTGGAAGCTATGGAAAGTCTTGCATCAATTAAGACCTAAAATATGTGTATGGAAAGGCTATTTCTGCTTACTTGCCTCTTTCATTTCTATCTTGATTCTTTCCCCTTTTCACTTTCCCTAAGAGAACAGTAACATGCTCCAGGAGCAGGGCTAGTTGTTCAAAGAATATGCCTGTGACTGTTTGGGTGTTACCTGCTCCCCCCCACACTTTGGAAAACCACCCAGACTAGACTCAGCTGCCCTGGAAATTGAATGAAGCTTTATATTTGCAGCTTAGCACAATATACAAGCAGATATTTACAATATATATAATTATATGCAGAAATAGACAAGTTAAAAGGTAATACAGAAACACAACAGCCCTCTCAGAAACCTGAGTCCCCAGGAGGGGCTCTCAACCACCCTTCCACCTTCTTCCCACCCCTCTGCCTTACCCAAGATGTTGCCTTATGCCCAAGGAAGATTGGAGGGTTGGCCAGGGGGTTTAGGAAGCAGATGTCACACAGACAGCAGGCTAGGTTAGAAAGAGAAGTGCAGCCCACAAAGCCCAAAGAGTGACTCTGTTATCTATATTTATGTTCTTGTTCTTCTACATCTCAGCAAGCCTATAAGTGAAATAGACATCACCACTGTTTCCTTTTCACAGCCTGTAATCTAGTTCTTCTCACCAGAACATTCTAGCTGGGCTCAGACTAGCACAATGCCTCTTCTATTCAACTTAGGGTTCACCTTGAAAGAAGCTGGTAGCTGAGTGCTTTGTTTGGCACAAGTGTGAATTGTTTCTAATAGAAAGCAGCAGAAAGTTAATGGGCAGAACAGCTTATGAATCCCTGTGGTCATCAAAGCCTGATGCAGGTAGAATGCATGTCATTAATGCCATCTTCTGGGTGAGGGGAAAGAAAAAAAACCCCAGATGTGAAAATTGTTTCAGAGAAATTCTTTTTTTCTCCTCAGTTTCTGAAACACCCCCCTGCAGTGTCTTGCTTTGTTTTTGGAATTATAGCCAACTGTAGCTTTCCACTGATTCCTACAAATATCAGATGTGTAAAAGCTATTTGTCATTCTTAATTGCCTGCCTTTCTGGCAATTAAGTGCAAACCCACAGTATGACCCCCAAGAGAAGCCTTGGCCAAGGGATTCCTTGGCTGCTTGAGCAGCAAGATTGGGCTGCCTGAGGGATGCAGCCCTTCAAAGGGGGCAATCAGTCCCCCAAAGGACCAGAGCAAGGCAAGCTTGGCAGGTCTGGTGATGGTAACCAAAGTCAGTTACAATACCTAAGGAAAACAAACAGAAGGGCGAAAGCCAGTGGCAGGAGAATAATCCATGGGGGTGAGCAGAAACATATTTGAGGGTTTAAATGTGGAACGGAAAATGACAACTTAAGGTTTGATATTTGTTTTAATAGAAATTATGGTATTTGTCTGGCTGAGGTGAAAAAGGTCTCATCCTATTTCAAGTGTCTCCCCTCTTTTTTTTGTGTGTGTTTTTTACATTTCTAGTTCTGAGCAGTTTTGTGGTGAAGCATAAATACACATAAATGGAACCTGTCAGAGTATTCTTACTTTTATACTTTAACCAGGTGAAGTGACCTGCTTATTTTTTATTTATTTCCATTATATCACAAGTTTTGTCCACCTTGATACATGCAACAAGCTTAAAACTAATGCAAGTAATTCAATTAGGTTCTTATATCACCAGTTCTTATTTTTCACCTCTCTTACCCATCTGGTGGTTGCTACTTAAACTGTTTGCAGTAAGGAAAGATTTTTTTTTTTTTTGTAAGAAAGTTCACTTCTGATTAATTTGATACAGATGCATGCTCACTGTTTCTTTCCCCTCAGCAACTTCCTGAAAATAAATCTGCAGCCAGAATGTTTTCCATGGCTAAATTTCACTTGTAATTCTCATGTGGAAAGCAGGAATGCTACATCTCTATGTTTTGTGGTTGGTTTTGGGTTTGTGTTTGTTTGGTTTTGTTTTTTCTATTAAGCTTATCTTTTACCTCAAAATATTTGTGAATATGTAAATAGGTGATCCAGACCAGTACATATATTTTTGAGCTCTCAGAGTCCTCTGAAATTTACCACTGCTAATATTGTAGGTTTACTGACCTCAGGTGTGTGCATAAAAACACATTTTCTGTGATTTAGGGAGCTAGGGAGCTTTAGAAATCAAGTTTGTTTGTGCCTGACAGTTTGTGGTGCAGTAAGCACTATTGATCTTATTTTGTGATGCTTCTGTCACGTTATCAACAATGTGTTGCTTTCTCTTACTAAATAACCAATATACATGAGCAAATCAGAGCAGCCTGATTCCAGGCAAACAGCTGTGCTCTTGTAGTGAATGAGTGAAATGGAGGAAGTGTAATCTGTTCTCTGAGAGTACTGTAGGTCTTCAAAATTAGAGGATTTTGCTTAATTTTCCATTTTATATTATTTCTTTTGGCTTGACTGATCTTGTAAAAGTTTATTAACAGGTCAGCTGTTTCTCTGGTTAATTCACTGAAGGGATACAAAGGAGGAATAAAGCCAAACTGTCAAAAACTTCCAGTCAAAAGACCTGAACTGTTCATATAGAAGGAATACAAAGGAGGAATAAAGCCAAACTGTCAAAAACTTCCAGTCAAAAGACCTGAACTGTTCATATAGAAGCTCTTTACTACGAGAGTGGTGAGATACTGGAACAGTTTGCCCAGGGAGGTGGTGGAACCCCTATTCCCAGAGGTCTTTAAGACCAGGCTGTGTGGGGCTCTGAGAAACCTGTTCTAGTGTGAGGTGTCCTTGCTCACGGCTAAGTGGTTGGAACTGGATGATCCTTGAGGTCCCTTCCAGGCTTGACAATTCTATGATTCTGTGTAACATAGGAAACTTGCAGAAAGCATTTTCATAGGAAATCTAGACACTTACACATTTAAGTCTTCTGAAATGCACAGATAAAAGCACACAGAAGAGAGAAGTAACTTTGGATTCTTCAGCATGCTGGCAGGTTGCTAAAGGCCTTGTGTTTCCCCACTTCTGACTCCACTATGGCTGCACCAGAGTGACCAGCTTAAATCTGTGATTTCCACAAGATGTGCTGCTACACTTAGGTGAGAAATTGCTTTTCTCTTAAAAAGGCTTTCATAATTAAAAGAAAACTAAAATCCTCCCTCAGCTGGTGTGAATGACATCCAGACCTTTCAAAGCTTCAAAAAAAGAATACAGTAAGCCTGACACCATCACTGCTATGCATTAATATGCATTAGCCTGACACCATAATTAGTATACTATCAACAGAATATG